>NC_142359.1:40605749-40959499 GCF_059441175.1 Urocampus carinirostris
CTGAGGAAGTAAAGTCGGCTTTGCCCTTTCCTACATAGAGCTTCTGTGTTGGCAGACCAGTTCAGTTTGTTGTCCAGCTGCACACCCAGGTATTTGTAGGTCTGGACAAATTCTACACATTCTCCCTTGATGGTTACAGGAACCGGGTGAGTTCTGGTTCTCCTGAAGTCCACCACCATCTCTCTGGTCTTGGTGGTGTTTAGGTGCAGGTGGTTTGCGTCGCTCCATTGGACAAAGTCCTGAATCAATTTCCTGTACTCCTCCTCCTGCCCATTTCTGATACATCCCACGATCGCAGTGTCGTCGGCAAACTTTTGCACATGGCAGGCCTCAGAGTTGTACTTAAAGTCCGATGTATATAGAGTGAATAGGAACGGAGAGAGAACGGTCCCCTGCGGAGATCCTGTGCTGCTAACCACAGTGTCCGATGTACAGCCCCCCTGTTTCACATACTGGGGTCTGCCTGTCAGGTAGTCAGTAATCCATTCTACAAGGTGTGAGCTAACTCCCATCTCTGTCAGTTTCCTACTCAGTAGCAGAGGCTGTATGGTATTGAAGGCACTGGAGAAGTCCAAAAATGTAATCCTCACAGCCCCCTTCGCCCTATCCAGGTGAGAGAGGGATCGGTGTAACATGTATACTATAGCATCCTCCACTCCCACCTTCTCCTGGTAAGCAAATTGCAGTGGGTCGATAGCGTGACGGACCTGTAGCCTCAGGTGGTGCAGCAGCAGCCTCTCCATGGTCTTCATCACATGTGATGTCAGGGCGACCGGCCTGAAGTCGTTGAGTTCCTCAGGTCTTGATTTCTTTGGGACTGGGATGATGCAGGATGTTTTCCACAGCTGAGGGACCCTCCCCTGTTCAAGGCTCAGGTTGAAGATGCGCTGTAGAGGGTCTCCCAGCTCAGACGCACAGGCTTTCAGCAGTCGGGGGGATACTCCATCCGGACCAGCTGCCTTGCTGGTTCGTAGCCTTCTCAGCTCTCCACACACCTGGGCTGAAGTTATTTTTAGTGGGGGGATGTCTTCCATGCTAGTGTCCAGAGGGGGAGGGGGAAGGACAGCTGCATTACTCAGGGGTGAGGATGAGGCGGAGTGGTCAAACCTGTTGAAAAAGTTGTTCAACTGGTTGACTCGCCCCACATCTATATCCACAGCCACACCCTGCTTGTTGAGGTTTTTGTGTTTTTCCTTGCCCTCATGTTGGTTCCAGATCAAGGGATGGTGTAATAATAGTCTTAAAAATAGTCTGTGTAATAACCTGTGCAGCCCTTTTAGACTCTTTGTGATTAAGGGCTATACAAATAAAAATGACTTGACTCCTGAGCTACTACCACCCATTTCTAACTACTTGCAAATTACTGTACATACCTGCAGAGAAGCTAGCCTCTTAAAACTGTTTTTTTCTTAAAATGGCCATATAATAAAAATAAAAAGAAGGAAATGTTTTCTAGGTATTGTCCAAGACTTCCAGGCATGATGTAATGTAAACATAATTTCACAAACAAAAAGACCAAAATTCAGCACGCTTTTACAATGAATTCCGTAATTATGTTTACCACATTTATTTTATTGTTCCTGCATACGCGACAGCCCATTCCAACAAGCTGCATACCATGCACCAAGAAAATATGGACATGTAAACTGACCCCCTGATTTCAGTACTTATTTAGATAGATAGATAGATAGATAGATAGATAGATACTTTGTTCATCCCCGAAGGGAAATTCACATTTCCAGCAGCATCCCTGAGCTGAGAACAATCGAGAACAATCGAAAATAACACGGGAGCTGCTGGAGTGGCTGCCATTCGTGACGGCGCCGGAAGAAAAGATTCAATTTGAATCATTTACAAACAAACAAACAATTGAATCATGTACAAACAAACAAACAAAATATTCATGTTTCAATAAGTGGAGTGTTAATAAAATATTTCTGATACTGATATAACCAGATAAAACTAATTTTAAGTTACCTGTCCAAATGAATGTTGTGCCATCTCACCTTTCCCACTCTCTCTCCTGCAGTTGACTTGCTGCTGCTCGCTCCTGAAACTAATACTTACCTCTTTGTGTATTGCCTGCATATGGCGACACCCTCTTTCAGCTTGTCTGTCAGAACCTTGATCTCCTCCTAAAATGCTTAATACTCAATGTACGTAGCACTTGCAATAATTATTTGCGTTTGGGGAAAAAAACTAGACTGTTACCTTTCAAACAAGAGCAAAACTGTCCATTAGCAAAACTGTCCATTACGCTCATTTACTCTCAAACCCCGCACCCCTAATGCAATTATATACGGTAGGGAGAATTATCTTATGACAAAAAATCCAGTGTCCTCATTTTCTTTGCTTCAGATGACGTAACTTTATTCAGTGTACTTTAAAGGTACTTTGTGTAATGTTTGACCACTAGATGGCACTGTATTGTCTAAGGCAGTGTTTTCAACCTTTTTTGAGCCAAGGCACACTTTGTTTTCATTAAAAAATGTTAAGGAAAACCCTCTGTCGAAAAAGTTTAAAAATAATTTGAGTTTCATGTTTTTTTTAAAGCTTATATTATCGCGATGCATAAACTGACAGTGTAATTTTTTTATTTTTTATTATTTGTGGTCTCCATGATGATAATGATTTTGGTTAATAATCTATCTGTAATTTGGGGTAATGTGTTTTTTCTTTTTCTTTTTTCCAAAAATAACAACAAATATTACTTAAATTCAGCAAAAAATGACCAGTGGAACAGAAAAAAAATGTTTTACTATGTCCTTTTAATCCAATTTTGGGTAAAATAATTTCAATAAACAATACCAAAAAAAGAAATATTTTATACTGTTAACTTTTTCTTTTTAGCTAATGTGATTATGGACCTTGGTCAAACCTACCGTTTCTTTCTAAAGTACTTGAAAAAGTTGTGACGCAGCAGCTGAATGATTTTATATCCGAGAACAATCTTTTTGAATCCATGCAATCATGATTCAGGGCTAACCACTCTACTGAAACAGCCCAGATTAAGGTAACCATTGATCTTCTACTGGCAATGGACTCTGGCGCTTCATCACCCTGTTTGAATTTAGGCCTAAAACACACTTCTATTCCAAAGCATACGAATAACCTATATTTTATGTTGACAATATATGTACATTATTTGTTATTGCAACATCGACTGCAGCCTGGTCATCATGGAAGGCGGATTACTTCATGTGTGGTCCCTTCTCAAGGTTTCATTTTCCTAATGTTGAGGTTTTTAAGATTTCCCTTGCCCTCAAGTAGGTTTTAGATCAGGGGATGGTGTAATAATAGTCTGTGGTTTCGCAATAATGTGTGGTTGTGTAGCCGTTTGAGACTCTTTGTGATTAAGGGCTATACAAATAAACATGACTTGACTTGACTTTTTTTCAGTGCCACCCTAAAATCGTCTAGAAAAACAATAAACATAATACAAATCCATAATGAAATAAAATTATGTGCAGAACAAAAAAATGTTTTTTGCCTTTTTTGGTTTATCTCTCTCTCTCATCAGCTGCACCGCTTATCCTCAGTAGGGTCGCGGGGGTGCTAATAACAAATACAATTACCAAAATAATATGCAAGATTTTAAGTTTATTTATGCCAATTATAACAAATTTCTCAAAAAAGTCATGAAATGTAATTGTGCTACCCCATGAGAAGATAATTAGTTAATAAGAAGAAAATAAATATTGTAATCTGCTGCCACCTCCTACTATGGATGAATGTTACAGTTACTCGGCTGATCATTGGAAGAAAGCAGGTAATGAACAAAGACATTCTTTTTTGCAAAGAGAAAATTGGGCACACTAGACAAGCAGCTCAAAGCTAGTGAAAATCTATGACAAACTGTAGGGTATCTATGTCATTTCAAGTCAAGTCATTTTTATTTGTATAGCCCTAAATCACGAAGAGTCTCAAAGGGCTTCACAGATTATTACACTATATTACACAGACTATTTTTCAGCCGACGAGAAGAGTAGGTTATTCATATGCTATGGAGTAGAAGTGAGTTTTAAGTTTAGATTTAAACATTTCCACTGAGGTTGCAGATCGGATCTCAGGGGGAAGAGCATTCCACAGCACCGGTGCCCGGATGGAGAACGCTCTCGAACCAGCAGAACACTTCTTTGCTATGTGTGATCAAAAGGGTGCCAAGTGTCTTGGAAGGCCTGTTAAGAACTTTTAAGAATCTGATTTTCTCAAGCTTCACGTTTTGCAATATTTCCTAAATCCATTTGTTTTGTGTTGAAGGGGATTTACGTGTCCATTTAAGGAAGATGAGTCTCCTCGCATGCAGGGTGGAAAAGGAAATGATGGTTTGTGATGGTCTATTGACGTGGTAATGTTGGGACTCCAACAAGGGTCTGGGTTTATTGGGAAGCCAAGAACTTTACTTAATGTATGAAAAATTTAGAACAAAAAGTCATTAAATTCGGGACAAGACAAAAACATATGTCTGTTATCGGCTGTTGATTGTTTACATGTGTTGCAAGAGTGTGGACCGTATGGGAAAGATTTTGTCAGTTTTGAGTTGGTGAGATGACTTCTGTGTAGGATCTTACATTGGAGGAGTTCGTGTTTTGCGCAAATAGATTGCTTTTTGGATTGCTTATTTGCATACTTAACAGCATGCTGTGCGTGAATTTCTTCTGCGTTTTAGCTATCGTTTGTATTTTCTGTGTTCTAACCTAGTTCATTAAAATGTCATTTTTAAGCAGAATTGTTTTATTTGTTTCATACCAAATGATTGGTCGGACATACAGTGCATCCGGAAAGTATTCACAGCGCTTCACTTTTTACACATTTTGTTATGTTACAGCCTCATTCCAAATTGTATTAATTTAATCTCTTATCTCAAAATTCTACACAAAATACTCCATTATGACAATTTGAAAAAGTTTTTTTTTTTTTTACTTTTTTTGAATTTATTAAAAATAGAAAACTAAGAAATCACATTTACATAAGTATTCACAGCCATTGCTTAATACTTTGTTGATCCACCTTTGGCAGCAAATACAGCCTCAAGTCTTTTTGAACATGATCCCACAAGTTTAGCACACCTATCTTTAGGCAGTTTTGCCCATTCTTCTTTGCAATAAGTCTCAAGCTCGATCAGGTTGGATGAGAGACGTTTGTGCACAGCCATTTTCAGATCTCTCCAGAGATGTTCGATCGGATTCAAGCCTGGACTCTGGTTGGGCCACTCCAGGACATTCACAGAGTGGTTCTGAAGCCAATCTTTTGAGATCTTGGCTGTGTGCTTTGGGTCGTTGTCCTGCTGAAAAATGAACCTTCGCCCCAGCCTGAGGTCAAGAGCGCTCTGGAGCAGGTTTTCATCCAGGATATCTCCATATATTGCTGCATTCATTTTTCCTTCTATCCTGACTAGTCTGCCAGTTCCTGCTGCTGAAAAACATCCCCACAGACCACCATGCTTCACTGTAGGGATGGTATTGGCCTGGTGATGAGCGGTGCCTGGCATTCACACCAAAGAGTTCAATCTTTGTCTCATCAGACCAGAGAATTTTGTTTCTCATGGTCTGAGAGTCATTCAGGTGGTTTTTGGCAAATTGCAGACGGGCTTCCATGTTCCTTTTACTAAGGAGTGGCTTTCGTCTGGCCACTCTACCATACAGGCCTGATTGGTGGATTGCTGCAGAGATGGTTGTCCTTCTGGAAGGCTCTCCTCTCTCCACAGAGGAACGCTGGAGCTCTGACAGAGTGACCACCGGGTTCTTGGTCACCTCCCTGACTAAGGCTCTTCTTCCCCGATCGCTCAGTTTAGAAGGCCGGCCAGCTCTAGGAAGAGTCCTGGTGGTTCCAAATGTCTTCCATTTACGAATAATGGAGACCACTGTGCTCATTGGGACCTTCAAAGCAGCAGAATTTTTTCTGTATCTGTATCCAGATTTGTGCCTCAAGACAATCCTGTCTCGCAGGTCTACAGACAGTTCTTTTGACTTCATGCTTGGTCTTTGTGCTCTAACATGCACACTCAACTGTGGGACCTTATATAGACAGGTGTGTGCTTTTCCAAATCATGTCCAATCAACTGAACTTACTGCAGGTGGCCTCCAATTAAGCTGTAGAAAGATCTCAAGGATGATCAGTGGAAAAAAGATGCACCTGAGCTCAATTTTGAGCTTCATGGCAAAAGCTGTGAATACTGTTGTAAATGTGATTTCTTAGTTTTCTATTTTTAATAAATTCAAAAAAAGTAAAAACAAACTTTTTCACATTGTCATAATGGAGTATTTTGTGTAGAGTTTTGAGAATAGAGATTAAATTAATACAATTTGGAAAGAGGCTGTAACATAACAAAATGTGTAAAAAGTGAAGCGCTGTGAATACTTTCCGGATGCACTGCATGTCAATAATTTCAATTATTTATAAGCACTTATCAAACCTTGAAAATGCAACAATAAAATTCTAACATTTTCAAAGATTTCAAGCGCCTGTATGAGCCCCGTGTGTAGTATGCACCTGTCTTTTTGGGTGCGAGCTGTAGGGGGCGAAGACGCATTATAGAACAATGCTGTATAAACTAATGCCGGCTCCAGTTAATCCAAAGGAAAGATGAAATGCAATAGCAAAGCGTAGTCGCCAAATTCAATAATTTCCAATCATTGAAAGTGCAACATTAAAACACAAGCATTTACAAGGATTTCAAGCACCCGTGCAAACTTTGTGTAAATTGTGCTTACATAACTCAAAGTTTTACTGGGTCTCATCTACATAAAAAAAACCTCACCATGTGTCTGTCAGCGGGGCAGATTAATTTGCCGACGGTTTTGAAAGGGGGCTCCATCCCCGCAGAGATCAGCAAGGGCATGTAATGATACTGCTAATGATGAATTCAAATTGCCGGAAATAGCTAGTAACACATCAGCAGAGGTGGAGGCTCCCCGTTGATGTTCAGCCTTCTAAATAACTTGGGGAGGAAAAAAGACGAGTGCTTTATGGAGTGGGTTGAGCTTAATTAAGAGCTGATATCAAAGACTTTACTCGTGCTCTCTTGTGGCATTAAAGCTTCTTTGTAAGGTTTGGAGCAAAGTGCTTGTTACCATTCCTGATGAAATTATCAGATGAGAGGCGGTCATTAAGCCTCACCTTCTTATTATGAGGGCTTATTAAAAGCCGTCTGGCCGTCGTAATGTTGATAAACAAATACATGTATGTATTAGGGATGGACCGATACGTTTTTTTCAGAGCCGATATTGATTATATTTATTAAGAGGAGGCTGATAAACAATATTTGAAGCTGATTTTCATTTGCTGTAAAAGCTTAAAAAATGGCCCAATAACTACTCAATAATGAAAACAAGAATCAAAGAATATTTGTTGTAAATTCAAGTAAAAATAAAAATTTCTGGAACCTTTTACAGTAATATATTACAATTTCAACACAACTATCTATCTATCTACCATGGTCATATCCCTGAAGAGGGGTGACCGACAGCAAGAAAAACACATAAAATAACAAAGAAAATAAAAGGAAAAAACAACACACACACACACAAAATTTTTAGGACCATGGCCAACCCAATTGCCCAAACACCCAAACAAGTTAGGCACCTCGGCACCTAAGTTGGTCATGCTTTCATCCCTCCAGATGAAATGGGACACCAGACACAACTAATATGACTAATCTTTCATTCAAACCAAAAACTAAGAGTGCAGGAAATAAAATTAGGCTTTGCAGCAACTCGTAGAAAGATACATAAAAATGTAACGAGCTCCTTGAAACTTTAACAATAAATAATTAAAATTCTCAATACCACCAACTTAAAACGAATGTGCAACGGAGTTTCATGGGAATGCTCGAATTGAAAAGTGTGGGCACTCCCGTTTTAGATCCACATTGACAGACTGATGTTGTAAGAGCTCATCATTTCCACTTTATCTTTAGCGTGTTTTCTCTCTCAATCATAAACAGACACGCTTGATTGATGAACTAATCTTATAGTAAGAGCTAGTACATCAGTCTCTACCTGAACGTGTTTCCCCAGGACAAGTTAACTACACTTTTGACACTGTCTCGTGATCACACACACGCTTTTCTATCACATTCTCACTGTGAATGTGTGACTCTGGAGTGACATGCCCAATTTCGTTGTCACAATATGTTAACCCATTTTGTAACAATGACAATGAAGGTATATTCTATTCTATTCTAATATTATATTATAATCCATTCTATTCGCGCCCCCTGGGGACTCCCTCGTACTGCTGGGAGACTTCAACGCTCATGTGGGCAATGACAGTGAGACCTGGAGGGGCGTGATTGGGAAGAACGGCCCCCCTGACCTGAACCCGAGTGGTGTTTCGTTATTGGACTTCTGTGCTCGTCATGGTTTGTCCATAATGAACGCCATGTTCAGACATAAGGGTGTCCACATGTGCACTTGGCACCAGGACACCATAGGCCGTAGTTCGATGATCGACTTTGTCATCGTTTCATAGGACCTGCGGCCGCATGTTCCTGACACTCGGGTGAAGAGAGGGGAGGAGCTGTCAACTGATCACCACCTGGTGGTGAGTTGGCTTCGATGGTGGGGGAAGATGCCGGCTCAACCCGGCAGACCCAAGCGTGTTGTGAGGGTCTGTTGGGAACGGCTGGCGGAATCTCCTGTCAGAAGAAGTTTCAATTCACACCTCCGGCAGAACTTCGCCCATTTCCCGAGGGAGGCGGGGGACATTGAGTCTGAGTGGACCATGTTCCGCGCCTCCATTGTCGAAGCGGCTGATCGGAGCGGTGGCCGTAAAGTAGTCAGTGCCTGCCGCGGCGGCAACACTCAGACCCGATGGTGGTCACCGGCGGTGAGGGATGCCGTCAAGCTGAAGAAATCGGGCCTTCCTGACCTGTGGGACTCTGGAAGCAGCTGGCAGGTATCAGCTGGCCAAGCGGAATGCGGCTTCGGCGGTTGGCGAGGCAAAAACTCGGGCATGGGAGGAGTTTGGCGAGGCCATGGAAGCCGACTTCCGAACGGCTTCGAGGAAATTCTGGTCCACCATCCGGCGTCTTAGGGGGGGAAGCGGTGTGCCATCGACACTGTGTATAGTGCCGATGGGGCGCTGCTGACCTCGACCCAGGACGTTGTGAATCGGTGGGCGGAGTACTTAGAAGACCTCCTCAATCCCACCGGCACGTCTTCCTCTGGGGAAGCAGAGCCTGAGGACTCTGGGTTGGGCTCTCGTATCACTGGGGTTGAAGTCACTGAGGTTGTCAAAAAACTCCTCGGTGGCAGGGCCCCGGGGGTCGTTGAGATCCGCCCGGATTTCATTAAAGCTCTGGATGTTGTGGGCGTGTCATGGTTGACGCGCCTCTGCAACATCGCGTGGACATCGGGGAGAGTGCCTCTGGACTGGCAGACTGGGGTAGTGGTTCCCGTCTTTAAGAAGGGGGACCGGAGAGTGTGTTCCAACTACAGGGGAATCACACTTCTCAGCCTCCCTGGTAATGTCTATTTTGGGGTACTGGAGAGGAGGGTCTGCTAGGAGGTCGTATCTCGGATTCAGGAGGAACAGTGTGGTTTTCGTCCTGGCCGTGGAACACTGGACCAGCTCTACACACACTGCAGGGTCTTTGAGGGTGCATGGGAGTTTTCCTGTCCAGTCTACATGTGTTTTGTGGACTTGGAGAAGGCAATCGACCGTGTTCCTCGGGAGGCCCAGTGGGGGGTGCTTCGGGAGTATGGGGTACCGCACAGTCTTATCCGGGCTGTGCGGTCCCTGTATGCCCGGTGCCAGAGTCTGGTCCGCATTGCCGGCAGTTAGTTGGATCCGTTCCCGGTGAGGGTTGGGCTCTGCCAGGGCTGCCCTTTGTCACCGATTCTGTTCATAACTTTTATGGACAGAATTTCTAGGCGCAGCCTTGGCGGGGATGGAGTCCGGTTTGGGGGCCTCAGCATTGCGTCACTGCTTTTTGCAGATGACGTGGTGCTGTTGGCTTTCTTAGGCCGTGATCTTCAGCTCTCGCTGGAGCGATTCGCAGCCGAGTGTGAAGCGGCCGGGATGGGGATCAGCACCTCCAAGTCCGAGGCCATGGTTCTCAGTCCGAAAAGGGTGGTATGCTCCCTCCGGGTCGGGGAGGAGGTCTTGCCCCAAGTGGAGGAGTTCAGGTATCTTGGGGTCTTGTTCACCAGTGAGGGTAGGATGGAACGGGAGATCGACAGACAGCGTGCGGTGCAGCGTCTGCCGTCATTCGGACCCTGTACCGGTCCGTCGTGGTGAAGAGGGAGCTGAGCCGAAAGGCAAAGCTCTCGATCTACCGGTCGATCTACGTTCCTACCCTCACCTATGGTCATGAACATTGGGTCATGACCGAAAGAACTCGATCCCGGATACAAGTGGCCGAAATGAATTTCCTCAGCAGGGTGGCTGGGTTCTCCCTTAGAGATAAGGTGAGAAGCTCAGTCATCCGGGAGGGACTCGGTGTAGAGCCACTGCTCCTCCGCGTTGAGGGGAGACAGTTGAGATGGCTCGGGCATCTAATAAGGATGCCTCCTGGACGCCTCCATCGGGAGGTGTTCCGGGCATGTCCCACCGGCAGGAGGCCCCGGGGGCGGCCCAGGACACGTTGGAGAGACTATGTCTCTCGGCTGGCTTGGGAACACCTCGGGGTTCCGTCGGATGAGCTGGAGGAGGTGGCTGGGGATAGGGACGTCTGGGCTTCCCTTTTAACGCTGCTGCCCCCGCGACCCGACCTCGGATAAGCGGAAGACAATGGATGGATGGATGGATTCCATTCTATTCATTAGCAGAGCTGTGCCTCTCCAGCTGCAGGTCTCTCCTGCTTCACTGACTGCCCTCCCGGTTGCTTATCAAATCAGAAGGTGCGGGGTGGGAAGCAGGAGAGAGGGAAATGGAAGGAGTGTTTCAAGTTAATTTCATGAGAGCAGTAGTGTGATTGGGAGAAAGACTTAATACTATTGTCGTGAATGAAAAAAAAAATGCCGATACTTCCAAATATCGGCGCCGATATTCATCCGGGCCGATAATCGGTCGACCTCTAATCTGAATGATGTCACCTGTCACAGAAATACGTAATGCCGCATATTATTGGAAACTCTTTGGAATCAAGCTAAAGATACCGTAAGATAATGATTTTTTTAATCATAATTTTTAATACTGCTGTTAGCCTCTGGCCTTTTGAGTGACACCCCTCTTGGCTTATAGCAGGCTTTTTTCAACAGTACAAAGCCCGCATTAGCCAGTAAAGGCCTGTTTGATAAAACAGAAATCACCTCCGGTAGTTCCAAATATCTTTAGCCACAAATAACCGATTGAAATTGTCAATGACACATTAGTTAGCCAATGAAATTCTGAAGAGAAAGTTCAAATAAGACCCCAAAACGAAAGTGCACAACGCCAATCGTGATTCATTTATACCCACCATTATTACGCGCAAGTGTGCACAATTATTGGTTGACTTCTGGAAAGAGAAGTCAAACATATACAACTCTTTCAAAATGTCTATAACATCGGTCAAAGTAAAATACAAATTTGCAAAGTGTTGAGGGCTGTAAATAGGTCTTCTGCGAATGGCCACTTTTGGAAATGCCTAGCCATGCTCTTAAAAAATGTTCAAAATACAATATTTAGTTTTTCAGATTGCGATCAAATTTTACAAGGTACCAGGTAAGGCTTAAAACTGCTGTCTCACCTGTTTTTTAAGACGCCCATTCTACACTCATCTGCAAGCATTTGATAACAAAAGAATTTTGTCGAGAATAAAATTCTGTTTCTATGTGTTCCAACTCAGATTACTTAATTTTAGTAGCACTTGCAGTGATTATTCCAGTTTGGGACCAAACTTCAGAGTGCTACCTTTCAAAAGAGACAAAAACTGTACATATTCTCCAAACAGCTCAAGACAGCATTCATTTTACTTTGGGTGTGTCTTGGATTAAGGTTTTAAACCAATTTTACAGGAAGGTTAATAAAAGAACGGCTGTACATGTCAATCACTGCTATAAACTAGTTCATATACTGCAATCTCATGGAAAAATATACATAAAACAAATCAGAAAATGTATGGCATTTACGAGACATCAATTAACTAAATTCATTTGAGTAACTCGTCATTTTAAAAACACTACATTTGAGTGACATATTTGGCTACTCAGCGAATGCCTACCTGGAAACATTTCTTATTGCCTACATAAGACACATGAAGGCGACAAAAAATGTTTTTGTGACCTGATGAAACGAAACCCACAAACCTTCAGAAGTTCCTCAACACAAAGATGCCAGCAGGTGTGGCCAAAATTGCAGTTTCAAGTTAGAAATTATTTTGAGTAAATAAGTGTTTTCTGTTTTTCTTCTTATTCTCCCACTTTTACAGCATTCAGACTTAAGAATCGGTCTTGTTTTGTTGACTGAAGCTTTTGTGGGACGCAATGTGGGGTGATAATACCTGCCAACACAGCCGCTTTACACATCAGACTACTGCTTTTCGCACATTAAAAAGCCTACCGCTTTAAAAAGTTTTAGTTTTAGTTTTCAAACAAGCAAATTTTTTTCTTCATTTTTAATTTTTCTTTAAATATTATGGAGACTGATTGTGTTTGCACATAAAAATACTGTTTTTGACGTTTGAGTCGTACAGACAGACCTCACGGGCAGGCTTCAAGATCTATAAGTAACATGTTGTCTTTAACTTTGCCTTGCTGACGAAACCATGACCAACTTAGGTGCCTAACTTGTTTGGGTGTTTGGGCTGG
Source organism: Urocampus carinirostris (assembly GCF_059441175.1). Classification (NCBI taxonomy): domain Eukaryota; kingdom Metazoa; phylum Chordata; class Actinopteri; order Syngnathiformes; family Syngnathidae; genus Urocampus; species Urocampus carinirostris. Next base: position 40,618,484 of record NC_142359.1, read on the forward strand.
CCATGGTCCAAAAAATGTTGTGTGTGTTTTTTGCTCTATTTTTCCCTTTTATTTTCTTTGTATTGTATGTGTTTGTCTTGCTGTCGGTCACCCCTCTTGAGGGATATGACGTTGGTTGGTTGGTAGGTAGGTAGGATAGTCTTTAACTTGCACTTCCTCTTTTCCATTCATATCATTAATCCTTGTCTCAACAAGTAGTTTCTTTGACTAATCTTTGGTCAATTAAATCGAATAAATTAATTATTTAATTAAATCCAGGCTTGAAGCACACCCATATTCTATAGCTTATGAATGATCTATATTTCATGTTGACAATGGCTGTTTATTGTATGTTAATGCCCTTACAACATCCATTGCAGCCTGGTCATCCTGGAGGGGGGATTACCTTATGTGCCGTCCCTTCTCAAGGTTTTTTCCTCTGTAGCGTTTCAATGCTGATAAGCGCACAGCCAAGTTTGCTGTGTACCTTTGACCGATTTGATAGAGTATACAGTACATAGGGCTAAGATTCGAATATAGTTTACAGTTTTTTTAGATTTTCCTTTCTTTTATGTAGGTTTTAGATCAGGGGATGGTCTGTAATCTGTAACTGTAGTCTGGACAGCCCTTTGAGACATCTTGTGATTAAGGGCTGTACAAATAAATATGACTTGACAAAAGGTTTTTTTCTTTATTTCTTTGTTCTCTTTTTTCTCTTATTTGTCATTTTATTTTCTTATTCTTTTTTCCCCTCATTTTTCATGTATTCTTTTCTTTCACTCATTTTTCTTTCTTTTGCATTTTTTTCTTTCTTGTCCTCCTTTTCTTTTTTCTTCCTCTTCAGTTTCATTATTAATTTCGTCTTTTTCTCAATTGTTTTTCACTTCTTTCCCCATTTTTTCCTTACTTTTTTAAAATTTTCCCCTTCTCATCTTTGTTTTCTTCTTTTTCATTCATTGATGTTTTTCTTTTCCTCCCCTTCTATTTTCTCTCTTTTTCATTTCCTTCTTCTTTTCCTTTTCTTCTTTTTTCTCTCCTTTTCCGTTTTTTGTATAACTCTTCTTTCTTTCTTACTGTTGCATGATGCAATACAGCGACATCTATCAGTCATATAATACACACCTACATTTTTAATAAAACCAAAAACGCTACACTTCCATAGCTTTTGCAAGGCATTATCGCCATCTACTGTTAAGGAGTGTCATTGACCCTCAGTTATTTCCTTTTTTTTTAGCATTATCTTGCCGATGAAAAGGCCTTTAACCCACTAAACACATGTCTGCCACCCACTTTTATGTCCCAACCCGTTAAAACATCACTGTTCTAATTGACTCACCAGTCAGTGTGCTGCTCATCAACAACAAGGAGGATCTTGGGTTTTCGGACCGCAGGCTTTTGAGGCTGGCCACTTCCTGCCAGAGCTCCTTCAGATGTCGTCCCTGTGGAAGCCGCCGCCTTGGCGTGAGCGGCAGCCGCCACGTTCTGCGCCATCTGGGCGCTCTTCACCACGCTAGAAAAGGAACTGAGGAAGCTGCCGGGGTTCAAACCCTGAGCCGTAGCCTGTGCCTGAGCCGATATCAGGGTGGGTGTGCCCAGGGGTTGTCGCCGCTCCGTGGCCGGGGAGGCTGGGGAGGAGGTGGAGGATCCAGGCGGGGTCGGCCTCTGAAGATCCATCATGTAGCCATTGGGAAGGTTGGCCACAAAGCTGCTGTCTGACAGGCGCCGGCGAAGGTAGTTCATGACGAAGGAGGTGTTCTGGGAAAGAGTCCTGAAAAATATGGGCAGTCAAGAACTACATGTTAAAATGGGAACGGGAAGAGGATTTTACGAGTAGTCAGAGTCAGAATTAAAGTCAAATATTGGAGTTAGATTTGCGGTTGACATTTGAGTTGGAATTGGGTTTTGCAGTTGAACTTTGTCCGAATTGGAGTTCGAATTGTTATTGGATTCTGAGTCAGTCAGGATAGGGGTCAAAATCAGGCTCGGAGCAGAAATCAAAGCCAGGATCTAAGTCAAAACTGGAGTATGGATTGGAGTCAGCAACGGAGTCAAAGTTGTAGTTCAAACATGAGTAGAAATTTCAGTCTGAATCAGAGTCTGAAATGGAGTCAAAATTCAAATCAGAATTTGAGTCAGTAAGAATTGAAGTTGTATATTGGGTAGGAATAAGAATTTCAGTCAGATTTTGAGTCGGATTCTCAGTTGAGATTTCAGTTGGAGTTGTGTTTGCAGTGGATGATTGTCAGAATTGGAGTAGGACACAAACTCACTCAGGAGTAAAAAAGAAGGTTGGGATTTAAATCAAAATCAGGATCCAAGTCAGGATCATAGTTGGAGTACGAGTTGGAATCAGAATTAGGGTTAGCGTTAAAATCAAATTTGTGATTCAAGTCAAAAGCAGAGTATGGATCAGAGTCGATATCAGAGTTATAGTTGTAGTTGAAATTTGAGATAAAATTTCAGTCTGATTCAGAGTTGAAGTCAGATATTGAGTCAGAGTATGAATTTGAGTCAGATTTGAGTTGAAGTTTGTCGTAATTGGAGTCGGAATTATAAGTGGATTTGGAGTAAGTCATAGTCAGAGTTATAATCAGAATTGAAATCGAGGTCGGAATCGAAATTGAAGTTTGGATCAAAGTCGGGATTGGAGTCAAGATAAGAGTTAGAATAAAACTAGTATTTGCATTTGAAATTTCAGTCTAAGTCGGAATTGGAGCCAGAAATTGAATCAAAATTAGAGTTGGAACTGGAGTTGGGTTCAGAGTCGGAATCAGAGTCGAAGTTGCAGTTAAAATTTTAGTTGAAATTTAAGTCTGAGTCGGAATTTGAGTCAGAAATTTTGTCGAGTTGGTATTCAGAGACGGAACTAGAGTCGGAATTGGAGTTGGATTTTGAGTCAGATTTGGAATCAGAATCACAGTTGTAATTTAAGTCGAAATTTGTTGAAGTTGGGAGTCTAAGTCAGAAATGGGATAAAAAAAAATGTAGATCCAATTGGAGACAACATTAAAATGAGAATTGGAGTCGGAGTTTAGAGTAGAATTTGGACTTCGAGTTGGACTGAAGCTAGATAGGGAAGGGAGTTAAAATTGGAATGCAATTGGATGTAGAATCAAAGAAGATGTTTTGTAATGTATTTATCAGTAGTATTATTTTAGGAGGATTAAGAAAAAAACGACATTATTTCCCCCAAAATGAACTTTTCTCTTATGAAAGCATTGATACCTTAACGACCGATTTTTAAAACGACTACCGACGATTTTTCAACGACTGCTCTGCGGGACAATAATTAATTGTCGTACTGTGAGAAATTACCCAATTTGTGTGGTTGAAAATCACATATTTAGGTAATAAACAAAGACATTTGAATTTTGGAAATACTTTATTTCTCATTACTGCCAAGCAATATTTTTTAGTATTTAGCAATAATTGCAACGTGCCCTTTTTGCACCCTCATATCTTTCAGATTTAATTTCCCCCTATGTTCCGGTCTGGAGCCTTCGCTCTAAAAATGCTGGTCTGCTAGTGATCCCAAGAGCCAAGAAAAGATCCACAGGTTCGAGAGCATTCTCCAAAACGGCCCCGGTGCTGTGGAATGCTCTTCCCCCCAGATTCGATCTGCAACCTCAGTGGAAATGTTTAAAGATAAGTTTAAAACACACTTCTATTCTATAGCATATGAATAACCTATATCTTATGTTGACAATATCTGTGTATAATTTGTTATTGGAACATCCATTGCAGCCTGGTCATCCCTGAAGGGGGATTACCTCATTTATAAAGCGGCGCTTTTTCACGAGACCCTGCGAATAAAATGAAACTGCTACAAAGGCGAGCCACGAGGTTCTCGACCCCTGTGCCCGCATCTACTTAGCCAAACAAAACAAAACAATTTGGGGGGGAAAAAAACAACCCCAAAAATATGTGCGGTACTGATGAGAAGCCAAGAGTGCAGATTCACATATTTTTTTCTTTTTGCAGCGGATATCAGGCCCCCCTTTTTTTACTCATTGAAAGTGGTTTGTACCGCTGAGCGGTAGGAAAGATTGCACACTGTCCTTTAAATGTACAATATGTAATATTTGACCACTTGGTGCCACTATATTATATAGTGCGACCGAAAACAAGTCCTACAAAGCAGAAGGAAGAAGAACTAACTATGGAGAGTCCGGGGACTAAACAGTATCTTTTTCCTCTAATTTAACAGACTGGCCTTGTTAGCCTAGTTTTGTTGGGATTTTTTCCATATCACTCTCCTCAGGTGTAGTTCCAGCAGCTTTTAAGTCCGCCGTTATTAAACCCACACTGAAACGACCCAACCTTGATCCAGAAATCTTAAGTAATTATAGACCTGTGTCAAACCTACCTTTGCTTTCTAAAGTACTTGAAAAAGTAGTGGCACAGCAGCTGAATGATTTCATATCCAAGAATAACCTTTTTAAATCTATGCAATCAGGATTCAGGGCTAACCACTCTACTGAGACAGCTCTGATCAAGGTAACAAATGATCTCCTACTGGCAATGGATTCTGGCGGTTCATCACTTTTGCTGCTGCTGGATCTTAGTGCTGCTTTTGACACAGTGCACCACAATTTCCTACTAGAACGGTTGGAAAAATGGATTGGTCTCTCAGTAACCGTCCTCTCGTGGTTCAGATCCTACCTTTCAGATAGGACGCACTGTGTTAAATATGGTGAAATGACATCTGAGCCCTTTAATGTTACCTGTGGTGTTCCGCAGGGTTCAGTGCTTGGCCCCCTTCTTTTCAGCATTTACATGCTTCCATTAGGTGATATTATTCGCAAGTACAATATCAGCTTCCACTGCTACGCAGACGACACTCAACTATATCTTCCGTTGGAGGAATCTCCCACACTAAACTGTGGAAATTTGGAGGCCTGCCTCATTGAGATAAAAGAGTGGATGTCACTCAATTTCTTGCGTCTTAACTCTGAAAAGACCGAAATGTTAGTCATTGGTCCATCTAAATGCCATGACTTATTCTCAAAAACAGAGTGACTCAATTAAAAATTTAGGTGTCATATTTGACCCTAATCTATCCTTTGAAATGCAAGAAAAGAAAATTACTAGAACCGCTTTCTTCCATCTTCGTAACATTGCTAAAATCCGTTCAATACTGTCTCAGTCGGATGCGGAAATTATAATTCATGCGTTTGTTACCTCCCGTCTCGATTACTGTAATGCACTACTCTCTGGTCTCCCGAAGTCTAGAATCAAGTCTCTTCAGCTCGTACAAAATGCCGCAGCGAGGCTTTTAACTAGGACAAAAAAGTACGATCACATAACACCGATTTTGGCTAACCTGCATTGGCTCCCAGTTAGCCTTAGATGTGATTTAAAGGTTCTCTTAGTATTATACAAAATCATACATGGACTTGCTCCCTCTTATCTTTCAGATCTGATTTGCCCCTATGTCCCGGTCCGAAGCCTACGATCTGAGAGTGCCGGTCTTCTGGTGATCCCAAGAGCAAAGAAGTGTTCTGCTGGTTCGAGAGCGTTCTCCATCCGGGCACCGGTGCTGTGGAATGCTCTTCCCCCTGAGATCCTATCTGCAACCTCAGTGGAAATGTTTAAATCTAAGCTTAAAACTCACTTCTACTCCATAGCATATGAATAACCTACTCTTCTCGTCGGCTGAAAAATAGTCTGTGCAATATAGTGTAATAATCTGTGAAGCCCTTTGAGACTCTTCGTGATTTAGGGCTATACAAATAAAAATGACTTGACTTGACACTAGCCTAATGTCATTGCGCACAACTTCCATTGTTCCCTCAAGTGTTGAAGAAGGTCATATTTGTTACACATTCAGTACTCATTTATCCCTAGAGAGAGTGAGTTATACGTTTAGACCAGTTTGATTTTTTTCTTTAGGGAAAACGCTATTGTTGAAACACAGTGCATTAGAAGGTCATGTTGGTTGGTTGGTAGAATCCCTTAACAACTAGGGATGTAGGGGCACCCTTTCCTGTGGTGCATCTTGGGCAAGTACAGCCTGGTTGAAGCTATTTTTCCCCCATAGTTGTGAATAAACGTGTTGTGTTTCTAAAATATTCTGACATCTGTCATTATTATATGTAAGTTAGGTTACTAATGTATGCTGAACGATAAAGTGTAACACTAAAAAACAAAAGTAAACTTAAAATTTTAAGATGGCATTCTTTTATTGAGCCGGCCAGAAAGTCTGAATCTAGCCCCAAAACCTATCGGAGTTTGAGATCACTGTCTGTCATCTAACTTTTCCTCTGATTTGTATAATTTCTATACGAAAGGGGATTTTAAGAATTAATCAATGCCAAAGTACTTTGATGATTAATCTGATTATCGATTCAATGTTGATTAATAAATAAAGTGTTGCACATTGAATTACTCTGGACTTTTTCTTATTCATAAACCTGGTTTGTAATTGTTGATGTGAGAAATTAAACATAAAATTAGCATCAAAAGGGACAATAGGTATTATTTGACCACTAGATGTTGCTGTATGGTGTTGTGCAGGGATGTCTAAACTTTTTAGAAAGCGGGCAAGAGTTGGTAAATTAAAAATGAGTGAGGGCCGACTATAAAGCCTGTGATGCTTTGAACAGTCTTTAATAAATCCACTCTCTGTCAAAGGTTTGTAGTGCTTGACGATCAACATCGCAACTTCGTAGCTCACCTTTGTAGTACTTTCATTTGACTCGCAGGGTGAAAGAGCACCGCTGTGCCATTAAAACAGCCTCCAGCCATGTCACCTTTTTACAGTTAGCTTCCAGTTAGCTTTCTGTAGTCAGCATGTTTGGTCTGGCAGTGCCTCCTGACAATATATTATTTAAAAACAGCCAAATTCTCTTGATAAATAAGGCAGGCGCAGATTTTGGTGCAAAAATACTCCCATTTGTCCTGGAATCGGTGGGCCTCACAGTCAACTTTCCTTTTTTTATTTACAATTACAATGTCTGAAACAGGGTGGGCTAAAATTTTCGCAGAAAACCAAAGCGAAAGATGCCAAATGGCTACTGCTGTTATATGCTGAACAGGTGATTTTTGTACAAATTTATTTTATACTGAGGTCGACATTATTGGCGGGCGACTTATAATTAATTTTATGACAGACGCTGCGGGTCGGTAAAAATTTGCTGGTCTGTTGACATGCCTGATGTACTGCAACCAAAAACGAGTGCTACAAAGCACGGTGAAGAATACAGACGATGAAGACTCAAAGTGACCATTTACTTCTCAGTTTTTCACCCAGCCTATCTGAGGTTTTTGTGTCCAAGTTGGCAAACAATTATACCAGCTCCCATCATAGTGCGTGAAATAATGCAAGTTTTTAGTATTTAAAAAAAAAAAAAGCATGGTAATATGATGATCGTTCATGTATCTTTCCCTAATATTTAAATTTTTATAAATAAATTAACTTTTTTTTTTTACAGTACGGATATGCAAAATAAAATACCTTGACTCTGTAAAATACTTTTTTTTCCAGGAAAAGCAACAAATATTGCATCTAGTCAAGTCAAGTCAAGTCAAGTCATTTTTATTTGTATAGCCCTTAATCACAATAAGTCTCTTAGGGCTTCACAGATTAGTACACTATGTTACACAGACTATTTTTCAGCCGACAAGAAGAGTAGGTTATTATTCATATGCAATGGACTAGAAGTGAGTTTTAAGTTTAGATTCAAACATTTCCACTGAGGTTGCAGATCGGATCTCAGGGGGAAGAGCATTCCACAGCACCGGTGCCCGGATGGAGAACGCTCTCGAACCAGCAGAACACTTCTTTGCTCTCGGGATCACCAGAAGACCGGCACTCTCAAACGCCTTGTAATTATTAGAGGTACGTGGATTAAATTTGAGCGATTTTTCAGAAATTAGCGCAACACCACCACCCCTTTTCAACGTGCGTGCTATATGGCTACTCTCGTAGTCTGGGGGAGAAGCATAATTTAGCGCTAAGTACTCATCCGGGCGTAACCAAGTTTCACACAGACCCATACAGTTAAGTTTATAATCACGAATAATGTTATCAACAAGTAAAGCTTTTGGAGCAAGCGATCTAATATTTAACAGACAGAAATTTCAGCTTTGCTGAATCATTTGACTATTTGAATAATAAAGGTTGGATTTGAAATGCGAGTGAAATCTCTTCAAGGTCTCGCAATGTCTTCCTCTTGAGCAAATCTCTGCAATGAGCACAAAACGTCAAAGTAGACCAAAATAAAACTGGATTTATCCTTCTATTTTGGACAACTGGCAGTAATAACAGGCTTTGGTTAGCTAATGACATGGTAGAGGAGGTTGCAGCGTCACTTCAAACAGTCGGCTCCATGCTGATGAACACCATTTAGACATGAGATCACAATAAACTAAAATTAACAGATGAGCTTTTAGATGTTATGAAGAAGAAAAAGGGCTGCAACAACTAATCAATCGCAGGTTCGATTCCCGGCTCCTCTGTATTATATGTCGAAGTGTCCTTTGGCAAGACACTGAATCCCTAATGCCCATTTACCATTTATTTTACAATTTACCATTTTAAAAAGTAGGCAACTAATTAGATCGTCTATTTGTTGGGTAACGTGAATTTTTAACCACTAAGTATGTTAAATCATTGCAAATAAGAGTGCACACACTTGCTATGTGACACTGAGAGTTGTAGTACGACCTTCGCCCTGCAGTGGGGGCCAACTGTGCCCTTTTTTTTTAATTTTAAAAAATATCTTGCATGTTTATCAATATTATTTTGAATTGAAAGTTGCATCATTACAAACCAAATATCCTGAAAGTTTCAACATGGTAATGTTCTGACTGTTTCATCATAAAACAAAGTGAACAATTTTCAAGGGAACAGAAACTGTTGCAGAAGTACAGAGAAAAAAAATCGTAAAATAAATAAAGTAAAAAAAAAAAAGGAATAATAACGTAATAACAATGACATGTTTAACTCTACACAAGGGGAAGATTCTTCAACATATTAATATATATCATTTTTATATTGAGAATGTTTATCATATATAAAGATTTAACCAAAATAAGAATTGAAAAGTGAGTTTTTTATGTCTTTTTGTGGATAAAAAATGTGCGACACATAAAATGAAATGTATTGCTCTGTCTTTTTCGGTTTGTATGATAAGTCCAAAAATAATGTGATCTTAGCTTAAGGTGGTAGGAAAAGAGTATCTTATATAGTTGGAGGTGTAGAGCATACATCTGTATGTATTTTGGTTTATTGTCAAGTTAAATGACAATCAATTGGATTTTGTTTAATTGTTTTATATTATAGAATAGTCTGTTATTTTGTGCACTATTTTTCTATCAATCAAAACTACAATGTTTAAATAAAGAAGAGGAAATTAAACATGACTAAGAAATCCAATTCAGCGAGTAATCAGTAATCATTGGTGGCAGCCCTATAGATGTAAAACGTTTACTACGAGTTCTTATTCTATGGCTTTTTTCAAATGAGCAGATAAAAAACTATTAATCGACTATCACAATAGTCGCAGATTGATTTGATAATGAATTAGCTGTAGATTAATTGTCAATTTGTGTCACTTCTAGTTCACTGGAATCTCCAAGTAATTCCACTTTATGATAATTCAGAATTTTCCAATGTGTTTATTTTAATTATTAAATTACCATTACAAGTTTTCTATATCTTGTCCCATATTAAAAACTAGATTTAGAAAAACATGAAATAAATCTCTTAAATCTCAAAAGGTTATATTTTGGTCTCATCTTACAACAAAATTTTCTCACATGACTCCTCTGCATATGACCATTTGGATGATTCAAACTTAAGACAGGCCTTGACATGTGCTGGTTTAAGCAGGGGAACCTTCCGTGCCATGCGTGATTTCAAGTCTTAGTGTATTACCTACAGTAACCCTGGAAACGGTGGTCCCAGCTCTTTTCAGGTCAGTGACCAACCCCTGTCATGTAGTTCCGGGCAGATTCCTCACCTTTCTTAGAATCATCGAGACACCATGAGGTGATATCTTTCACAGGGTTTCACTCTGATTGAGATTGACCTTCATGTTTAGCTTCTTCCATTTTTTAATGATTGCTCCAACAGTTGACCTTTTTTCACCAATCTGCTTAGCAATTGATCCGTAGCTCTTTCCAGCCTCTGGTGTCTTTGGACAGCTATTTGGTCTTCGCCATGTTACAAGTTAAAGTCTTACTGATCATATGGGGTTGACAGGTGTCTTTATGCAGCTAAAGACATCAAATAGGTGCATCTGATTTAGGATGATACATGAAGTGCAGGTGGACTTCTAATAGGCGGACTAATTGGTTTTTCTGGGTCAGAATTCTAGATGATACACAAGTGTTCAAATACTTATTTGCAGCTGTAGCACACAAATACATCATGCATTATGATTTCTGGATGTTTCTTTTAATTTTATCCCTCTCACAGTGGACATGCACCTACGATGAAAATTTCAGACCCAAAATAGCAGGGTGTTCAAACACTTTTTCTTTACTGTACACGGAAAATATCAGACCAATGTGACAACGTGTTGTTGCTCAGCCAAAGTTTTGCAGAAAGTGAAAGTTTTGCACCTGTGGGCCACAGTTTCTATACAATTTTCACACCCAGAATAATTGTGAGTCTGAACATTAGCACCCGATAACTCTGTTGATGTGTATAAAGTCAACAACAACAACAAAACATTACTTTTTCGGAAAAAAAAATTAACTACAATTTACAACACTGGGCCTTACAGGGTGGATGGATGGGCAAGGGACACCCTGAAATGGTTGCCAGCCAGTTGTAGAGCACACAGACAGATAACTCGCTCGTACACATCTATAGACAATTTGGACCAGCCACTTAACATGTTTTTGGAATGTAGGAGGAAACTTGAGTGCCCGGTGAATAGGTTTGTACAGTGAGTTTTTAATCATAAAGTTTCACAACAGTGAACCTAAATTGTTTAATGAGCTTATTTAGTGATTTACAGCCAAAACAGCGTCTTGCTTGTTGGACAACCTGACTGTCAACTGAAGTTAAAATTGTTTTCTATATATATATGTAACGGGTGTAATAATAACTTTTGTTTCATTGAAATTCTTGCTGAAATATGTGTATAGTTTTTGGTAAGAGTCCTGCACTGATGAGTCCAACAGTACCACCTCCTGGTATGGGGTGGGGTTGGTTTTGGCTTCTGACATGTAATAATAATAATAATAATAATTTTACTTGTATTGTCATTCTTTGTAACAATGCACACAGAACGAAATGTCGATACACCTGACCCGTACAGTTAAACTGTAGCGACCGGGAGGCAGGGTTTGTTGGCAGTTTCCAGAGAGAGCTGCTACTGGTAAGACACATTTTTTGGTGCTCCACAAAAGAAGTTAAATTTAAACATTATAACCCCAGCTGACAAATCTCTCAACATGCACAGTAATGTGATTGATATTGTCAAGCTGTTTAGATTTTCGTTTTGTTTCTGTTTTACTAAAATGTAATTCCCCTTGTAGAGATCAAAGAGATCAAAGCCAGCAGAAAAGCTAATGTTGTGACTCATTCATTTGCAGGTAAACTGTACCAGTTTTTATACTTGTTATTGTTTTTATTTCTGTTTTCTCATATACATTAAAAAGGATGATGTTGGTTAAAATTCAGACTAAAGAAAAATATGTTGAATTCATTGTAAACGTTAAAAATCCACTATACGATCTCTTGTTAAAATGGATGTAAAAATGTATTGTGATATTCTAAAATCTATTTTATGTAAATTGAAAAGAAAGCTCTTTGATATGCTTTGTTGGACAGTTTCCAGAGAGAGCTGCTACTGAGATCAAAGCCAGCAGAAAAGCTAATGTTGTGACTCATTCATTTGCAGTAACTGTAATAAAAACCTCATCATCGAGTCCAGCGTGAATGTAGATAGATAGATAGATAGATAGATAGATAGATAGATAGATAGATAGATAGATAGATAGATAGATAGATAGATAGATAGATAGATAGATAGATACTTTATTCATCCCCGAAGGGAAATTCACATTTCCAGCAGCATCCCTGAGCTGAGAACAGTACAATAATAAAGCTAAAAGAATACAATATACAAATACCCAGTGTGACGTGCAAATGCCCTCTGTAGCGTGTTATATAGAGTAACTAAATAGTGCTACACAGAATACATATTGCAGTAAGATTCGGTAATATCCAATGTAGGTGGTGTGGTTTAATGTGGGCCTTTACTCTGCCGGGTGGAGTTAAAGAGCCTCATGGCATGAGGAAGAAAATATCTCTTCAGTCTGTCCGTAGTACAAGACAGTGACAGCAGTCTGTCGCTGAAACTGCTCTTCTGTCTGGAGATAATGCTGTGTAGTGGATGCGATGGATTGTCCATGATTGACCTCAGCTTTTTCAGTGCTCGTCTCTCAGCTACTGTTGTTAGGCTGTCCAGCTCTTTGCCCACAACAGAGCTCGCTTTCCTAGCCAGTTTATTGAGACGAGAGGCATCCTTCTTCTTGACGCTGCCTCCCCAACACGCTGCCGCATAGAAGAGGGCGCTTGCCACTACTGTCTCATAGAATATTTTCATTTTTCATTTTCATTTTCAATGTGGATCTTTGGTGGGACAAGTACACCGCGGTTACATTGGTGCCGTGACCCGTGACTTCTATCAAGCTCTCGGAACCGAGGACTGTCCTGCCTGCCACATCGTTTCATGAAGCCATCAGCTCACAGTATTTAAAATTTTGGTTATATGAACGTTATCTTGTAGCTCATTACCGTGCAGTATCACAATGATGCAGATAACTAAGTGTGCTATACAGTGACGTGTTATGCAGGCTGCTGATTTATTTTGTGATTTTGACTTATTTACATCTTTGAAACGTGTTTAATCAAAGCACGAGTGACATTTCTGAGGGTGTAGCTGACAAATATTATTCAGGAGATAGGACATAAATTGGCTAATAGCATTTTCTCACATATACACTCACACAATATGGTAGCTCCAAGCACTGCTGCCACACAAGATGTAGCAAACAGATTGAGTCAGCCTAGGCATGTGTCAGATGTATCACAGGTTCAGGTGGTTACACAGAGAAAGGTTAAGGAACCACCGTCATTTATTGGGGATGGCTCAGATTCAATAAAAGTACATGAGTGGGAAGATCTAATGAGGACATTTATTAGGAAGAGTAATGTGAGGCTTGAAGAGCAGGCCGTAGAAATCATTACGCATTTGAGAGGAAAAGCTAAAGAGGTAGTTAGGTATGGCATTAGAAACAGTAATATAGACGTCTATACCCGCCCTGACATGATTTATGGCCTTCTCAGGAAACACTTTAGCTGTACCAAGTACTCTGCTGTCCCTTTAGCTGACTTTTATTCAACCATGCCCAAAGACCAGGAAGACCCCTATGACTACTGGCTGAGACTAAACAGAGCAGCTGACCTTGCCTCTGACTGAGCAGGGCAAAACATTTGACAACCCTGAAATTGAGGTAACTCGCATGTTTATTAGGAACTGCCCTTGCAAAGAACTGGCACTCACTTACAGATCTAAAACCATCGATAAGTGGTCAGCATGTGAAGTACTAGAGGTGCTGAATGAATACCACGCCGAGAAGAGCTACAAAGAGGCTTCCCTACAACAACCTGCGAATAGAGCGGAAATTGCCGTACACAAAGCTGAGGTGAACCATGGTCCAACCCTCATGCACGAGCCACCTCAGACTTCGAGCCCACAATATGTCCCTCTAACGGACGTAATTAGTATGTTGGAGAAAGTTCTGCTACGTGGTGCCTCTAACCAGTTTCAAGAGAGAAGGCAAAATCCAACCAGGCGACCTGGAGACAGAATTAATGGTTTCACTGATAAGCCATGTATCATTTGCAAAGAAGTCGAACACAGTGCTCTCTCTCATTGCCGAGACAAAAACCTTTGCTTTCACTGCTATGCCCCAGGGCATTCTCGACGTGATTGTCCAGTGAAGAAAGCTGTCGCACTGCCTCAGGGAAACTGACTGATCTGCGCATAGGGGAGAACAGTGCAGATCAACTGAGTATGCCTCCCACCACTAACGTGATGCCTGACATGCAAGATAATAAATCAATTTATGAGTTATACAGCAACACGATACCTCCATCGAAGATCTTTCAGGGGTTTCAGAGAATAGCGGAGACTGACGAACTGTTTTACACACCTGTACTTGTGCAAGAAGGCCCCACTTTCAGAGCGCTGTTAGACAGCGGGTCGATGGCTTGTACAGTAAGTGAGGACACTGATAAGTCCCTGCTGCAGCAATTCCCTGATATGATGAGTTACACAGCCGATAACTATGTCATTGTAGGCTGCGGTGGACACCAAGTTTCTCCCAGAGACATGTACGACATTCACGTCACAGTTTACGGATGCCAAATGATAATGCCAGTAATGGTTGTGCCAGGCCAGACAGAACAGATGATCCTTGGCAGCAATGCCATCAAACATATTTTGACTCAATTGAAAAGCACTGACGGATATTGGAGATTAGTTTCCACTCCTGACAACGGTCAGTCCGATAACCACAGTCAATTCCTGTCAATGCTTTCTAACACAGAGAGATGGAGAGGTGATTGCATTCCAGACAAGGTAGGGACAGTGAAAATCAAGAGTTGCGTGACGCTGAATCCACGGACCGAGTACGTTATTTGGGGCAAGTTACCTGAGTCGGCCAGGATGTCAGCGGGCAGCACAGTGGTCGTTGAGCCAACCCAATCTAAGGCTAAGCCCAGACAAGTCCTTGTCGGACGAGTTGTTACTCCACTCTGGGGAGATGGATGGGTACCTGTTAAAATCTTTAATCCTACGGACAGAGTTGTGGTGCTGAGAAGAAACAGAAAAATTGCAGATGTGTCTCCTTGTATCGCAGCGGAAGACCTGCCCAGTGCAGAGGAGGTCAAATGCAAAGTGCAGAGTGTACAAAGCAAAGAGGTCCAACCCAGGTCAGAAGAGGACATGATGTGTACATTGGAAGCTCTGGGACTGCAAGACATTGACCTGAAGTCATGCAAGGTTTCGCTGCAGTGTAAAGACAATCTCCTTCATATCATCGAACAATTCCAGTCAATCTTTTCTCGCCATAAGATGGACTGTGGAGAGGCCAAAGAGTTTGTACATTGTATTCACCTTGTTGACGATAAGCCGTTCTGTCTACCCTACAGACGTATACCACCAAGTCAGTATGAAAAACTGAGGACGACTCTGAACGAGATGGAAGAAAAAGGAATTATTCAGAAGTCGACTAGCGACTATGCATCTGCGCTTGTTCTCATATGGAAGCGGAATGGAGAACTCAGGGTATGTACCGATTTCAGAAGGCTTAATGCGAGAACTATAAAGGATGCCTACCTACTACCGCATCAAGCTGATGCTTTGGCCGCACTTGGGGGAAATGCCTTTTTCTCCACGATAGACCTGACGTCAGGCTACTACAATGTCCCCTTGGACCCTGATGACAAAAAGTACACGGCATTCTCATCACCCTTCGGGCTTCATGAGTACAACCGGCTCCCTCAGGGACTTTGCAACAGCCCAGCAACATTTATGAGGATGATGATGTCGATATTCGGTGATCAGAATTTCATGAGCCTATTATGTTACCTCGACGATCTGTTGGTGTTTGCCCCTACAGAGGAAGTTGCACTCCAACGCCTGAAGATGGTGTTTACTCGCCACAAGGAACACAACCTCAAGCTCGCACCCAAAAAGTGTTTTTTCCTCAGACGGACTGTGAAATTTCTTGGGCATGTCATCAGTGAGGATGGAATTCGGACTGACCTCGAGAAGGTGAGAGCGATAAATGACCTACAAGTCGCTGACCTAATGGAGTCTGACGGTAAGACACCGTGCCCTAGTAAAATCAGATATTTTCTAGGCATGGTGATGTATTACCAAAGCTTCATTGAAGCATGTTCTGCGAAGGCAAAACCTCTGTTCAGGCTCACATCTGAATCTGGTGCCCAGCATAAGCGCAAGAGAGCCCGCGAACTAGTGAGGAAAGGTCAAGTGAAGCTGACACCTGCTGATTAGTCTGATGCATGCCAGAACGCATTTGAAACACTGAAGCACGACCTCGTGACAGGTGTCACTCTGGCCCACCCAGATTTTGATGCGCTGTTTATTCTGGCTGTCGACGCATCCTTCGATGGGATTGGAGCAGTCCTGTCACAGCTGCCACCTGGTGGAAAAGTAGCCAGACCAGTCGCCTTTGCAAGTAAAACGCTCTCTCGCTCCCAGCTCAACTACCCTGCACACCGGCTCGAATTTCTTGCCTTGAAATGGGCAGTATGTGATAAATTCAGCCATTGCTTGAAAGGAAGACACCTCACCACATGGACCGACAATAACCCGCTGACAAACATTTTGACCAAACCAAGACTTGATGCGTGTGAACAGCGGTGGGTAGCGAAGCTAGCTGCATACAATTTTGACCTGAAGTACATTCCGGGCCCAAAGAACATCGTAGCCGCTGCTCTGAGCCGTGAGCCATTTGTACGGTCATGTGTGGGTCATCGCCTTGTTACCGAGCCCTATAACTCACTGTTGGACCAAGTCAACGGAGTGAACAACAGTATTGTGCAAGAGGTTTTCAGAGTATCCAACAATTGTCACACTGTTGTAGACGAGAGTGCTGAGACATCAGATGAGTCAGTGAAAAGGGCAGTTCCACCAGGCACGAATGGTTCTGTGACATCAGAAGAAGTTGCTGCTGTCCTCAGTGCTCAGTCCACTCTGATCAGGGAGCCAATTTGGAAAGCAAACTGCAGTTCTCCTAAAACATTTTACAGTAAATAAATTTGACTATCGCCCTGCGATTGGCTGGCAACCAGTTCAGGGTGTCCCTGCCCACTGCCCGGAGATGGCTGGGATGGGCTCCAGCCCCCCCGCGACCCTAATGAGGATAAGCGGTACGGCTAATGAGATGAGATGAGAAATTTGACTATCAACACATCTAACATGACTAATCTTTCTTTTAAACCAAAAACTAACAGTGCAGGAAATGACATTAGGCAGTTACTTGTATAAAAGTGCATCAAAACTTAAATAGCTCCCTGATTAGTTTTTAACAATAAAAAAATTAAAAATCTCAATACAACCAACATAACTTAAATAAACATGTAACACAAAGAGAACGGAAATTTCAAAGGAGCTGGTGAATTGAAAAGTGTGGTCACTCCTCCTTTAGGGCCCGGTCACACAGCCGTTTGCGTCTGTATCGCGGGCAAAATTTTGCGATTTTTTTTTTGCCCGTGGTTGCCCGCGATAGAAAATGCGCAAAATTGGCTAACCCGCTGTTTATCCGTGGTATGCCTGCAAAACAGACGCCGGTGACTGCTCCGCTTCCTCATCGCGTCAGTTCCACGTCCTTTCCGCGTGTGGACCACGGGTATAAAAGCTGCCGAGCCGGGCTGTAGAAATCATAACCGCTCAAGACACAGTCCCGTGAAGATCAAGATTTCAAGCTATGGCACCGAAGAAGAAGCCATTATGGTATTATTGTAATAGTTTTTCATTTTTATTTTATTTTGTTGTTATGAAATGAAAAGAAAAGTCAAGAAATAAAAATGGAATAAGACGAGGTCACTACGGTGACGGGGATCCATGTTCACCCCTTGACGTCTCGAGCACAACTGACGTGTGCTCGGCAAATCGCGTTGAATATACGCGGAGAAAGGCGTTTGACCGTCACACGCGTTACACACGCTAATTCACGTGATAACCCCGCGATACAGGCGCAGAACAAACGTGCTATGACCGTGCTCCACTCGCGATTACCCGCTAAAATTTCGCGTCCTACCCGCGTGTAACCACGCCCTGGCCGCGGCCGTAGCACGTCGTTTCGCGTCTGTACCGCGTCATTACCTCGTGTGTACCACGTGTGCCGCCAGCGGTTACCCGTGGTCTAAAGTTTTGAGCAGCGCAAAACTTTTTCGCGCGGCCAACCGCGTGTGAATTTCTGACCGCGTGTAAAGCACTGCGATCTCAAAGCGTCCAACAGCGTCTGCTTCACGGGCAGAAATTTCTGGCCGTGATTCAGCCTCGATACGCCCGTGAAAGGCTGTGTGACCGGGCCCTTAGAGCCAGATTGACGAACTAAGCTTAACACTTAATCACTCAGCCTTCCAATTTAGCGTGCTTTTTATGTTCTTTCTCAATCACAATCACACACACTTGATAGATGAACTACTGTTATGATAAGACCTACTCTATGTATTTCCGACTGAACATGCTTCTTTAAAGCAAGTTAACTAAACTTTTTTTACACTAGCTCTTAATCACACACACACACTCTTCTACCAAGGCACTAACGTTTTAAAATGATCGATATTATCAGTGGCTTGATACCGGTCTGCCGCGTGTGGAGTCCGGAAAGCTTTTGTTTCAGTGACTCCGCCCCACTCGATTTTCCAATCACAGGGAGCGGGGTGGGTCGAGAGGAGGGGAGAGAGGAGGGGAGGAGGGCGGGAGCAAGTGAGAGAATGGCTTGGCTTCAAAGCAAAGCTCTATCCTGCTCCTCTAGCCCAGTTATAAATATATTCATTCAGCCGGTACCGATTTCCCAAATATCAGTGCCGACAATCACCTTGTAGTGTGGGCCCTTGGGTTTCTACAATGAAGGCACATGTTTATCAATGTTGTTGGTATTTGTTGGGGGTGCCTTGATACGAAACCCATTAAAACATTTCCAGAGGTCTAAAAGACCCTTTTTTCAGAACAAACAAGTATTTAAAAAAAATCTAGCAATGTTAAACAATGTTAAAGGTTGCTTACTAAAATGGGCAGAATTGCCTGGCACTGGCACTTCCCATTTGAGATATACGCCAGGCATTGAATGAGTTAAAAAAAAGACACATTTTTCGTGCCTAAAATATTTGTGCTGTTTTCATAATAATTAGTAAGTAATTCAAGGGGAAAGGGTTCAGTTGTTTAATGAATGTGACATTTCCGGGCAAAAGGCATCAGAATAGAATCAGTATCGTACTATACGACACTGTGTCTAATAGAATAGAATAGATAGAATATACCTTTATTGTCATTGTTACAAAATGGGTTAACATATTGTGACAACGAAATTGGGCATGACACTCCAGTTTTACACATTCACAATGAGGTATGAGCCAAGAAGATAAAGGAACAGAGAAGATAAGGTTATAAAACAAGGGGGATAAGGCTATAGTTATAATTTACATGGTATTTACACAAGAAATGTCGGCATGTGGGATGTTACATACAGTGTTGTCGTGATACCGTTGGTATCGTAAGGGTTGTGCAATATTGCATTTGGTGCAAAGTCATCATAGTGCAAAAAATAGTCAGCATATGCATTGGTGCAAACATAGACAACATAGTGCAGAAAAAAGGAAATGGTCAGACATTGTGCAAGGTGAGCAGTAAACGTAGTGCAGTCGACATGTGCAAGAACATAGACATTAGTACCATTATATTCGTATGAGGTAGTGTTGGCACAAGTTTTCAGGTTTTTTGTGCTGTGTCTGTTTTGAGCAGTGAACAAACATAGTGCAGACAGCATGTACGTGAGTACCATTTTACATTCGTGTGAGGTAGTTTTTTGCAACAGTTTTCAGTTTTTTTGTGCGGTGTCTGTTTAGGGTGGTAATGGCTGTGGGGAAGAAGCTGTCTCTGAGTCTGTTTGTTTTTGCTTTGTGTGACCTGTAGCGCTTGCCGGAAGGCAGCAGGTCGAAGAGGTGGTGGCCGGGGTGAGAAAAGTCCATGATGATGTTTTCTGCTCTGCTGAGGTAGCGAGAGCAGGCAATGTCCTCCAGACTGGGCAGAGAGCAGCCGACGATTCTCTGGGCTGTTTTGATGATCCTCTGGAGCTTTTTCCTGTCTGCTGCTGTGCACCCAGCATACCACACCGTGATGCAGTATGTTAGGATGCTCTCCACTGTGGCTTTGTAGAAGGACACCTGCAGCTGCTGTTTTAGGTTATTTTTCCTGAGCAATCTCAGGAAGTGCAGTCGCTGCTGGGCCTTCCCTACCACCGCTCTGGTGTTTGCAGACCAGGAGAGGTCGTCGGATATGTGCACACCCAGAAATTTGAAAGAGTGGACTCTCTCTACACAGTCTCCTTTTATGGTGAGTGGTGCTGGATTCCTGCCATTCCTTCTGAAATCCAGAATCAGTTCTTTTGTTTTTGTGGTGTTCAATATGAGGTGGTTTTCCGAACACCACGTTGAAAGTGACTCCACCTCATCCCTGTATGCCGCCTCGTCCCCTTCAGAGATGAGGCCGATCAAGGTGGTATCGTCAGCGAACTTAATTATAGTGTTTGTGGGGTGGGTCGGTGAGCAGTCGGAGCTGTAGAGGGTGAAAAGCAGGGGGCTCAGTGCACAACCTTGGGGGGAGCCAGTGTTCAGTGTTAGGGTGGGAGAGACGTGGGTACCGAGTTTCACCGACTGTGGGCGGTTGGAGAGGAAGTCCATTATCCAGTGGCAGATGGAGGGAGAGAGTCCTAGGTGTGCAAGTTTCTCCACCAGGATCTCCGGGATAATGGTGTTGAAGGCTGAGCTGAAGTCCAGAAAGAGCATTCTGACGTAGCTCCCCCGGTGGTCCAGGTGTTTCAGCACGGTGTGAAGTGCTGTGTTTATGGCGTCGTCAGTGGAGCGGTTTGCCCTGTAGGCAAACTGGTGGGGGTCCAGTGTGAGTGGCAGGGAGTTTTTGATGTGCCGGGACACTAACCTCTCGAAGCACTTCATGACCACAGGCGTAAGAGCTACAGGCCTGGATTGGATCAACACCAAATTTCCCTGTATCGCCCACTCCTAGTAAACACCTTTCGAATCAAAAATCTGGACCGTGTTTGAACTGAAGCCGTGAGAGAGATTCCACTACAATTCAAATCAATGTTCCCTCGAGGCTTCCACAGGTCTGTGAGCGTCACTTGGAAAAACGGTGAGCAATATCAATCCCAAGTGTGGCAACCAAATCATTAGCAAACATGTACAAAGCCTGAGCTCAGATCCAGTTACATTTTGCTGAGATTCCGAAAATGGAATTTTTTTTTTACAAATATATGAATTTGTAAATGTACTATTGGAAAGTTTACATGGCCCAACTACTTAAAAAAAATTTATTCAGTACCCTCGGAAGACATCATCAAGCCGATTTGGTGCCGAAAGGGCGTGAAATAATCGCCCGAGAAGTGCCAACATTCCCACTAAGCCTGTTGCAAATGAGAGTCGTCAGGCTACAGTGGGACGATACAGTCGCCCGGCAATGAGGTGTTACTTTCGATCTTTCACGCGACAGAAGCTAGCCCAAGAAAATACAGTGAGTCATTGTGTTGCCGACACCTTCTTGAAAAGACTCAACGGATCAAAGAGGATGTATAAGTGGAAAAATCGCCTTTGAAGAGCGTGTTAAATAGTTTATGACCACAGTTAGGTTTCCTCATGCATTGTTAATCAAAACCAAGCCGGTTACCTTCCATGCTTAAATATAAAGTAGCGTCACTATTTGTGACTGTACAATCGGTAAGACTGTTTGTTTGTCGCGGGACGTCGTGTGAAAGTGTGCTGCTTATTTAGAATCAAATCTCGCAAATCTTTAGCAGGTATTTCAGCATGTGAAAGCACATCGTCTGCAACTTGGTCTGATTTTCAGAGCTGTGATTTGACAAAGTATTTTTTTTTCGTACATTTTCTCTTTCCGAACACCAAGATGTATTGTTATAAGAAAAATGAATGGTCAATGCAATGTAATTTCAGTTTTGCAATGTTTAATTGGGGTAGGTATTAATACATTGGAAAAATTCTATTATAATAAAAATGTCAATGGTGATTAATTAACAATTGTTGTTCCAGATTAAAGTGGATTCAGTTTCACCGTCAGGTTGCAACAATCGTTTTCATATTCTTTAAATCAGATGTTAGTTTTTTGGTCCATGCTCCCTGAGACACAAGCTCCACTGCTTTCGCCCTTCGCCCTTCCTCTTCTAGGCCTTGTGCACCCTCCTGGATCATGGCTCTTTGGTCCTTGGTTCGTGCCTTCGTCCATTGCTTGGTGTGGGAAGTCCCAAGGCCCTGTCTTCATGTGTATGGTGTTCTGATGATATCACGCAGCTTTAGCATACTTTTAACTTGTTGGGTACTTGCATACTGATCTTGTGAGGATGCCTGCATGTATAACTTGTTTGTCCTGAGAGTCTCTGTATGTCATTATGACACTTAGCTACCTTGAATTCCTCCACCAAGGATGACAGATGAATTTGAATCTGCCCTGATCTTATATACAGGCCTACTGATGTGAAACTTGGGTGAATTCCTGACCACTTGATATTCTTCTCCACTCCTATGCTTGTCATACAGAGTCATCAGCCACATGATTGTTGGCAGAAATACATGCCGATAGAGCCATGCCTTAAATTTCACTGGGAGCCCTGATTTTTCAATCCTCCTCAGCCATTCCTCTGTCTGCTTTTCTGTTCTGGTGGCGCTGTCCCTGTCAGTAAGCGAACCATCAAACCTCTATCCAAGGCACTTGATTGGATTGTCCTTTATTGATGGAATACCTTCTCCTTGTACCTGCAGCTTGATCACCTCGGCCAATTTACCGTTTCTGATTACCATTGCCCTTGATTTCTTTGGCTTAAACTTCCTTCTGGCCTGATCACCCCATTTTGTAACAATGACGATAAAGGTATATTCTATTCTAGTCCATCGTCATTCGAACCAGAACTGCTAGCACCCATCCCACCTCCACATGGGTTGTCGTTGTTACTGTGAGATTGTCCATGTAACTTCTTATTGGGGGTTGTCGTATGCCCGATTCCATTTATGGGCCTCAAGCTTCCTTGCCAGCAGCTGTCATTAAGAGGTTCATGCCAGTGATGAAGAGAATGGGGGGATTGTACATCCAGTTATGATTCCTTTTTCCGGGGATTCCCACTCTGTTGTGAAATGGGCTGTTTTAAATTATAACTGGACAAAATTACTACAAGACTGTAGTAATCTTCCACACTGTAGTAATCCTTAAATTTAGTGCTTAAAAAACAGGGACCCGACATATTATTTTGTCTACAATAGAAATACTACAAAAACACTACGAGAGTAATACTATTATCCATACATACTAAAACAGAAATAAAACAACAGAAATACTACTAAATACAATTAAAGTAATATTAAAAATATTTTTTAAAATACTATAAATTTATGAGTATGGAAATACTTAAAACTACTTCTAATACTACAGATATGCCACAAAAAATGTACAATGGAAATACTACTGTAGAAATAGTAAAAAAAATACTTCCAAATAAAAGAACAGTAATACTATTACATTAATATAAAAATACTACAAAAATCTGACTGCAGAAATACTACAAAGATACCACAAAAAAATACAACTTAAGTAATGCCACAAAAATACTACAAGAATACTACAAAATACATATGCAGCAATACTGCAAATATAAAAACAATTCTACTATAGAGATACTACGATGCGGGGCTAAGAATCAAATTGACTGAACCATTTCAAGGCAGTAACAGTGGCGTATTTCTGACACGTCTTGTTAACATTTTAGTTTTTGTTTTCCTTTTTTTATTCTTATTTTTGATCTAACGTTTTTCATCATGTTTTGGCCAATCCTGTCCTTTATTAAGGAAAAAAAGAGTTGTTATAATGCGACTGGCTGGGAACTAGCTCAGGGTGTCCCCTGGTCACTGCCCAAAGATAACTTGGATGGGTCCAGCAACCCCACGACCCTACTAAGGATAAGCGGTGCAGATGATGGATGGATGGATGGATTTGCTATAATTTCTGGGGTTGCCTGTATGTAAAAACAGGCTGTGTACGCCCAAGATTTTAGACCCTGTAGACCAAGGGTGTCAAACTAATTTTCACCAAGGGCCACATACGCATGTTGTGATTGGTGTCCTTAAAGGGCCTGACGTAACAGAAATGTAGCTAAATCTAAGTGAATGGTATGTAAAATAAATATAACTACGTATTCATGTAAAATTTATTATTTATTCAAGTCACAGACAGTATTGCTGCATTGAAATAATGTCAATACACGTGTATTTTAAACTAAATATAAAAAATTTGCAAAATCTTCATTTTGGGATAAACATTTTTTCTCAATTCTGCTGAAATTGGAATACTGGCATGTAGAAGCACTTATCTGTCAATTTGCGGGTACAGTATTGTAGTTGACAGGCATAGTGGTAAATAGTCGTTTGTTGAGGACCCTTTTGCGTCTTTAATTTTTAGATGTTTAGACATTTTAGGCTCATGCGGGCCACATAAAATAATGGGGCGGGCCACGTTTGTCCACAGGGCCATGAGTTTGACACATGTGCTGAAGACATTAGTTTAAATTTTAGAAAAAAATAATGATTGCTCATTCAGATTCTAGTTGGGCATCTTTTATATAAAAATTGGGAAATAAAAATTAGTTAGTTTTTGGCGTCAGGTTAAAATCCATCTACCTAGAAAAAAACCACCCTCGGGTAAGGGCTATATTGAAATATTAACAATTTAAGGAAATTGGGTTGAGTTAAAGAGCCTCATGGCATGAGGAAGAAAAGATCTCTTCAGTCTGTCCGTGGTACAAGACAGTGACAGCAGTCTGTCGCTGAAGCTGCTCTTCTGTCTGGATATAATGCTGTGTAGTGGATGTGATGAATTGTCCATGATTGACCGCAGCTTTTTCAGTGCCCGTCTCTCAGCTACTGTTGTCAGGCTGTCCAGCTCTGTGCCCACAACAGAGCTCGCTTTCCTCGCCAGTTTATTGAGACGAGAGGCATCCTTCTTCATGACGCTGCCTCCCCAACACGCTGCCGCATTTAAGAGGGCGCTTGCCACAACTGTCTCATAGAATATTTTCAGGCGCTTTTTGCAGACGTTGAAGGAGGCCAGCCTTCTAAGGTATTCGCACAGGTGTCCCAGGGAAACGCAAGGTTGCAGATAAGTGGGAGTCGACCCCTTATGAAGTCATATCAGTCAAGCCTGATCTCAATGTCTATAGAGTCAAGGATTGCCTGACGGGCAAAGAGAAGGTAGTTCACAGGAATTTGCTGCTCTCTGTTAGCTTCTTGCCCTGTGATGGAAATCTGGCCAGCGAATCTGAACACTCAGGGTGTGACGCTGCAATGCACGGAAGTGTTCTGCGAAGGCAAAACCTCTGTTCAGGCTCACATCTGAATCTGGTGCCCAGCATAAGCGCAAGAGAGGCCGCAAACTAGTGAGGAAAGGTCAAGTGAAGCTCACGCCTGCTGATTGGTCCGATGCATGCCAGAACGCATTTGAAACACTGAAGCACGACCTCATGACAGGTGTCACTCTGGCCCACTCAGATTTTGATGCGCCGTTTACTCTGGCTGTCGACGCATCCTTCGATGGGATTGGAGCAGCTGCCACCTGGTGGAACAGTAGCCAGACCAGTCGCCTTTGCAAGTAAAACGCTCTCTCGCTCCCATCTCAACTACCCTGCACACCCGCTCGATTTTCTTGCCTTGAAATGGGCGGTGTGTGAAAAATTTAGCCATTAGTTGAAAGGAAGACACTTGACCACATGGACTGACAATAACCCGCTGACATACATTTTGACCAAACCAAGACTTGATGCGTGTGAACAGCGGTGGGTAGTGAAGCTAGCTGCATACAATTTTGAACTGAAATACATTCCCGGCCCAAAGAACATCGTAGCCGACGCTCTGAGCCGTGAGCCATTTGAACGGTCATGTGTGGGTCATCGCCTTGTTACCGAGCCCTATACCTCGCTGTTGGACCAGGTCAACGGGGTGAAAAACTGTACTGTGCAAGAGGTGTTCAGAGTATCCAACAATTTTCACGCTGTTGTAGACGAGAGTGCTCAGACATCAGATGAGTCAGTGAAAAGGGCAGTTTCACCAGGCACGAATGGTTCTGTGACATCAGAAGAAGTTGCTGCTGTCCTCAGTGCTCAGAGCACTGGCGGCGTGGGTCAAGTGAAAAACACACACCGTCGTGCTGGAAGAGTTGAGACAACAAGGGGGAGGACGCAGCCATCATTTCATTAGCCCGAATTGAAGACATTTTGGCAAAATTTCATCAGATTTTGTGTAAAGGAATCACCGCGAAAAAGTGATGACAGGTTGGGCTATCGCTTATCATGATGACAAAAGGCCTTGCGCATTTCCGACGGATTGTCAAAAGCTGGCAAAAGCAGATGACTTTGGATCAGTTTCTAAGAATTACTTTAAAATGAAGTAAACAGTTCCCTCTTCTGGAGAGCTTTGTTAGGGTTGCTGTCTGCTCAACGAGGCTCGTGTGGGTGTGTGGCGAGCTGCTTGCAAACTTATTTATTGGCTAGTGCCGTTAGAATTTGTTTCTGATTGACAGGCGCCTTTAAAACCCAAACTGTAACAATTTTGGTTGGCTAAACACTCCCATCTTTCATATAAAAAAGAAAACCATAGATCCTTGAAAAACATGCAGTGTCTTGCGATTACACAATGGCACTAAGTCACAATCCAATATCAATTTTGGGATGCCCGAATATTTTCTGATGATGAACAAAAATGTTTAGTATCTTTTTTTTTAAACAACTTTTTATTTCTCAAACACACTTTGACAGCGGTTTGATTCATCCATCATACAGCAACACGAACAAAAAATATAAAATATATACAATTGACATACCCATTCATAACGAAAGAAACAACAACAAAAAATGTTAATAAAATAAATAAAATAAAAAGTGAGGTGTTTAGACATCAAGTAAAAATTGTGTGATAAGCTTCCATCTTTTCTCGAATTGATCTAGTTTCAGTTGAAATCTTGCAGTGATTTTTCTTCCATAATGTACATTTGCTTTTATTTGTCTCTCCATAGTTTTATGTCAGGAAGTTGTAGTTTCAGCCAGGACACTGTGATAATTTTCTTTGCAACCAGAAGCATAACCTTTAGTACATATTTATGTTGATCAGTCAATAATTCTTCTGGCAAAATTCCTAATACATAGGTCACTGGGTCCAACCGCAACTCCTGACCAATAATGAATTTTATTTCTGTCTGAATACTTCTCGAGAAATTTAATATTACAGGTCAATTCCAGAAAATATGTGTAAAACCTTCGACCCTCCCACAGTTACGCCAACATAGATTGGGGAAATTTTTATATTTTGAAGTGCTAGAGTGTATAGAAGAATCACATATTTACTTTCCATTCAAACTCCCTCCGTGTCTGACTGCTGGTTATTTTGTGTCCCTCTTTCCCATTCGTCGTCTTTTATCACTACATTAGCTTCTTGTTGCCATTTTTCCTTAACCACCATGTCATCATTACTGAGATCCATTCGCAGAGCTTTATACAATGTTGAGATAACCCCCTTTATTGATTGTCCTTTTGAGTATGATATTAATAATTCCTCAACTTTAGTTGGCTCCTTACATATTTTCCCCCATTCATCATGTTTCTAGAGGTAATGCCTTAGTTGGAAATATTTGTAAAAATCATTTCAAGGTAGTTTGAATTCTTGTTGGAGTTGTTCGAACGATTTTAATGCCTGTCCTTCGAACACTTGGGTAATCAACAGCAGACCTTTTTGGGCCCCTTTTTTTAAATCCTACATCCATAACCCCAGGTGTAAATTCTGGGTATTATGCTACTTTTGTAGCCCTATTCATAGACCTTGATATTTTTAATTTTTTTTTGTATTGTATTGTTGACCATGTTTTAATAGTTCCCTTATTCCATTTATTCTGGATTTTTAACTTCTTCCACATTACTACTGATATGTATGGTAACGATTCCACAGATACATTTGGACAGGACTGCTGCTCGATGTCCACCCATATTGGACTATTGTCTGTCGTAATCCACAATAAGAGCTTTAATTTGAGCTGCCCAATAATAATATCTAATATTGGGTAGGTCTAGGCCCCCTTTTTCTTTAGAAGATAAAATGGTTTTGTATTTTGTTTTAAGTTTCTTATTTTGCCAAAGGAATTTTGATATCAATTTATTTAATATTTTAAATGTGGATGCAGGGATCAGAATAGGAAGAGATTGACACAGAAATAATAGTCTTGGTAATATGTTCATTCTAATTGTTTCTACCCTTCCGTTACAGCTTAAGGCAGGGGTCGGGAACCTTTTTGACTCAAAGAGCCATAAAAGCAAAAAATATTAATTTTATTTTGGGAAAGAGCCACACCATATATTATGAGACAAATTTACTAAATTGCTAAACCCGCGCCCCAGACAAAAGCTTAGTCTTCAGCACATTTATTTTTGATGATTTGATAAAAATTATGAAAAGAGAATAATGCCAGAGCCCCTGTCCCAAATTCAACAAACAGACCACTTTAAACTTGTCTCTTTCTTGCAATTACTCAAGATCGGTTAAACTCCTTTTGACCCTTTTTTTCATACATATTGGTTTCAAAACCAGATGCAAGCATTTATTTTGTAAAAACGTCACAACATTCTGAGAATAGGGAGCCTTATGTGCTTACCTTTGGCGAGAGATGGGAGGGAATGCTTGTACTTTTTGCATAGCTCCACCCATCCCTCCCACTCACCCAATCAAATGACTAAGTTCTCTTCCGGTGTTTTGGCGTATTTACAGTTCTGTGGATTCATCATAAAGTATCTGAACACTGAACACAGATTATATAGTGAACTTTTAAATAAAGGATTCTTTAGCGTTGTACAGCCAAAACGAGTTTTTTTTCCCCCTTTTTTTGTGTGACACCTTGACTGTAAATTGTAGTGAAAAACGTGCCCTATATATACTGCGAAGTGTTTCCTTTACATTTAGCTTTGGTTTGGCTTTACGTGTACCTGAATAGGATAGACAACTCCGGTTTTGAACAAGATGGAGAAATTTTGCATGCAATCAAATTGGTCTCCGAGCCACAGATACTCATAGAAAGAGCCATATATGGCTCGCGAGCCATAGGTTCCCGACCCCTGGCTTAAGGGCAAAATTTCCCATCTTTCCAAATCCTTCCTTATTTATTTCATCAACTTTTTTTGCATCATACAGCTGTGTGGAATGTGGTGTAATAGTCAATAATAATAATAATAATAATAATATTTAAACCCTTTATTTGTCCATTTTAAATCAAATCTTTCTATCACATCTGTTTGACATTTTCCTGATATAATCACTGCTACTGATTTGCTCTCATTATTTAAACACCCAGCTACAGTGGAACCTCGGTTCTCGACCATAATCCGTTCCAGAACCCTGTTCGAAAACCGATTTGTTCGATCACCGAAATCATTTTTCCCATTGAAAATAATATAAATCGTTTTAATCCGTTCCAAACCCTGAATGTTTACCTTGAATGTTTAAAGTAAACATAAAGTTAACCCAGGCTAATCGTACGTTCGTGTTATCGTAATCTTCTGTATGAAAGATTACGCCAACATGAACGTGTAAAAATAAAAATAAAAAGGATAAAGAAAAGAATTATGAATAGGATTTCTTACCTTTGTGGTGGACAGCAGAAGGCGCAGGTAAACGGTGGGGAGAGGGATGGAGGAGGAAGGAAAATTATTGTTTGGAAAGATGTTCTTTTCTCTTAAAATACCGATCTAATGACACTTGGTTCCGCCTTCTTTTTAGCACTTCGCATCTCTTCACTAGAATTATCTCCCGCTAACTGTTTTTCATTTATGAAAATTATCAAACGTTTTTTAGCCTCTTCCAAAACTTGCGGCCGTTGCTTGCTTATAGCACTCACTCCCTTAGCCACATCCCTAGATTTCACATCCTCCTTATTCTTTAGTATCGTACTGATCTTAGATTTAGCCATCCTGTATTGCCTAGCAAGATCAGACACTCGCACACCTCCTTCATATTTTGCTATTATTTCTTTCTTAAATGTAATAGTTGTACGCACTACTTTTATTTTTTCACCTGTAGCAACTTTGCTGCTTGCAGTGACTTTCTTCGGAGGCATAATTAGGGGCTAACACTTCGTACACCTATATTAAAAGCGAAAGCAAAACGAAGTACGTCCGCACGCGATAACAGTTGGTCACGAAAAGAGCGATCTACACCCATCGCCGCTCAGCATCGCACCCTAGCATACGCACTCACGCATTACCGGCGTTCAAAAATACTTCTTTGACCAAACAGCGAAGCAAGAATATCTAGAAATTTTTGGTCGGACTCCGATTTGTTCGAACTGAAAGGCGTTCGAAAACCGAGGTTCCACTGTACTTCCATATATCTTAAGGTTCTCCAGCAGTGGTGGAATTGATAAAGAGGGCTCTTTCAGCATTACCAACAAGTCATCTGCAAAAAGTGATATTTTGTTTTCTTCTCCTCCTTTATCGAATATTCCCCTTATTTGCTCATTTTGTTTCATTGATTCCGCGAGAGGTTCTATGCTTACTGCAAACAAGACTGGACTTAAACAGTCCCCTTGCCGGACTCCTCTTTTGATATCAAATAAATCTGAACAGTGACCATTGACTCTAAAACGAGATTTAGGATTTTTATAGATTATTTTCACCCACTCTGCAAACTTTTGAGGGAAGCCAAAAGCTATTAGTGTTTGATGTAAAGAGCTCCATTTCACCCTATCAAAAGCTTTTTGGGCATCCAAGCTCAGTAACATCGAGGGTTGGTGTTGGAATTATATACATATATTTATCCTACAGTTGACATTAATATGTTATAAGTGTTCTCAGCCCTTTTTGTTTTCAGCCGTAAGCTGTTCCTCAAGGCCATGAGTTATTTTTGTGCAGTCTGTTACACATTCCAGTGGGTGCACCCTGACCTGTGCATGCCATAACTCAAGTTGTTTTTCACCAAGAACCTTAATGAAAAGAAGGGAGGGATCGGAGATTTCTTCAGAGTGAGGAAGAGATTTGTAACAGCCTGGTCTCCGCTGCTCTCATTATAATGATTAATAAAATAACCAATTCTCAATGACCGATTCTCTATGTCTTCTTTTATTTCAGAGCGTTTTATTAAAAATGTTGGGGACTTAAACCTAACAGTTGGGCTTCATATTTTATGCTCGGAATTATGTTTAATATCCTCCTAATATTGTTTGCACCCTGTCTTCCCGGAATAAACCCTGTTTGATCATTTTTAATTAATCCCGCTATGAATTTCTGCATTCTTTTTGCCAATATGCTTGTAAGAATTTTTAAATTGTTACACAGTAAACTAACTGGTCTATAGCTTTCACACAACATTGGATCTTTTTCTTCTTTATGCAGGACTGTTATGATGGCTTCTGACCATGATTTGGGGGGGTCTCCTTTTGTTAGCACATAGTTAAATATTTTATGTAGTACTGGTGTTAATTCTTCTTTAAAGCTTTTGTCGAACACCCCTGGTGATTTATTTATTTTCAAGTTTTTTATTGTATCCTTTATTTCCTGTTTTGTAATGGGGCAAATAATTTCTAATGTATCGCCTCCTGATAAGAGTTGGTAAATGTAGTTTTTCCAAAAAGTTGCGTGCCGTGCAGTTATCCAAATCATTTTATGAGTCATTGTATAAATCCTTATAATATTCTGCAAACGCTTCTGCAATACCTTTGGGTTTTGTTACACATTGTTTAGAAATAGGATGTTTTATTTGTGAAATAATTCTGTTTGGGCCTTTCTAAGTTGGAAGGCTAGCAATCGACTGGCTCTATTGCCCATTTCATAATATCTCTGATTTTACAAAGTGCAAAGACCCTTCTGCCTTATTTGTCAAAGGTTCATCTAATGGTTATTTTTAATACAATTTCATTGGGCGATTAGGTTGGCCATGGTCCAAAAATTTTTGCTGTGTTTTTTTTTGCTAGTTTTTTTCCCTTTTATTTTCTTTGTTATTGTATCGGTTTGTCTTGCTGTCAGTCACCCCTTTTGGGGGATATGACCAAGGTAGATAGAGAGATAGATATCTTTAATACCTGCAATCTGGATTCATTTGGTGTTCTTTTATGTTCTGCTTCTAGTTCCTTTACCTTATCCTCCAATTCCTTTTGATTATTTAATCGGGCTCGTTTCAGTCGAGAAGATATTTGAATTATTTTCCCCCTTATTACAGCTTTCCCTCCCTCCCATAATATTGGTGGAGAAACCTCCCTGTTGTCATTGATTTGAAAACATTCCTTCATACTTTGTTTTATTTCCTGTTCTACATTTTTATCTGAGAGGAGAGATACATTCATCCTTCAATAACTAAAATTTGGTTCATTGGCCAACTTAATTTTAAAGTAATTGGCGCATGGTCACTTATAGTAATAATAATAATATTCTCTATACCACACTTCACTACTGAATGATTGTGGTTGTCTTGAAATGTAAAATAAATTAATCCTTGAATAGCTGCCAGGAGGGTTTGAATAGAAAGTATAGTCTTTAGTTTGGGGGTTCTTATATCTCCATGGATCTATCAGTCCGAATTCTTTAGTTATGATATTTAACACTCTCAACCTCTTTGTACTTGGTCCATGTACTGATGGGTACCTGTCAACTTTGCCATTTCGTACAGTATTAAAATCACCCCTTATAAGTAACATTCCCTTTGCACAATTTGTTACTTTGGCCAATAATTGAAAAAAATTTCCCTTTTCTTCAATTGGTGCATAATCATTATATATCGACCCAGATTGTCCTTCAGTCGAGAATATATTTCAATTATTTTCCCCCTTATTACAGCTTTCCCTCCCTCCCATAATATTGATGGAGAAACCTCCCCGTTGTCATTGATTTGAAAGTATTCCTTTATACTCTGCTTGATTTCCTATTCTACAGCTTCAAAACAATACATGTTACTAATACCAACCTTGAACTTATATAAACCTTAAACATACATTCCATACAAAAAAATAGTACTGGAGCAACTTACGAACAAATTCAATTTACGAACAATTGTCCGCAACCTATCTCGTTCGTAAGTAGGCAGCGTCTAAAATCTCATGACAGTATTTAGTAGTGACCTGTTTGTTCTCTCACTTCTGATCAGAGAAAAATATTTCAACTAAGACTTAGTTACTAAGTGAAGGGCTGTCAAACTCATTTAAGCTAGGGGAACACATAGTAGAAAAAACATTCTCATGGGGTCAGACTAATAGATAATGACATAGAAAGTGCCTTCGCTGGAGAGCTGGGGGTCTTTTTAGAGACTCACAATTAAATTATGATTTAGGGAAGTAAGATTTAATCATTAAACGCGTATTATTTGTATTGTTGATTTCTTTCCTTTGATAAGATTTAATCTCTTGTAGTGTTTATCAAAAGTGTATTTGTAAACAAAATAGAAAAGCAACATTTTAATTAATTTCTACCACAGTTGGGAAAACCCGTGTAGACTAGGAAGTGAGAAAACTAGCATAAAAACACAAATGTACATTATTGATAAATATGATTCAAATGTCTTCCTGCAACTCATCTTTGTATGAAAATGTTTACCCGAATATATGGGATCTTCACTGTTAGATTTCATAACTATTATAGAAAGAAGCTAAAGCTTCTTCAAACTTCTGCAAAGACACCCAGGTGCTATTTTTTTTTCCGTCTCAAATTGCGCGTCCGTAACCTTTATTCTAAATCAATTTTTGCTGGTTGATTTATGTCCAGTAGACTGTAGGTCTTTTTGGCTTACTTTTTTCATGTTTTTCTCTCAGCGTTGACTGGCGGCCCTCCTAAATGATGTGTTGCCTGCGGTCCATGAGTTTGACACATGTGACATAGTGTATTGCCCGAAACTATATGATCCAATTCCGCAAGAATTATATATGTTATTTGTGGTCTATCCATCCATCCAATACAGTGCATCGGGAAAGTATTCACAGCGCTTCACTTTTTCCACATTATGTTATGTTACAGCCTCATTCCAAATTGTATTAATTTAATCTCTTATCTCAAAATTCTACACAAAATACTCCATTATGACAATGTGAAAACGTTTTTTTTTTTTTTAACTTTTTTGGAATTTATTAAAAATAGAAAACTAAGAAATCACATTTACATAAGTATTCACAGCCTTTGCTTAATACTTTGTTGATCCACCTTTGGCAGCAAATACAGCCTCAAGTCTTTTTGAATATGATCCCACAAGTTTAGCACACCTATCTTTAGGCAGTTTTGCCCATTCTTCTTTGCAATAAGTCTCAAGCTCGATCAGGTTAGATGGGAGACGTTTGTGCACAGCCATTTTCAGATCTCTCCAGAGATGTTCGATCAGATTCAAGTCTGGACTCTGGCTGGGCCACTCCAGGACATTCACGGAGTGGTTCTGAAGCCAATCTTTTGAGATCTTGGCTGTGTGCTTTGGGTCGTTGTCCTGCTGAAAAATGAACCTTCGCCCCAGCCTGAGGTCAAGAGCGCTCTGGAGCAGGTTTTCATCCAGGATATCTCTATATATTGCTGCATTCATTTTTCCTTCTATCCTGACTAGTCTGCCAGGTCCTGCTGCTGAAAAACATCCCCACAGCATGATGCTGCCACCACCATGCTTCACTGTAGGAATGGTATTGGCCTGGTGATGAGCGGTGCCTGGTTTCCTCCAAACATGGCGCCTGGCATTCACACCAAAGAGTTCAATCTTTGTCTCATCAGACCAGAGAATTTTTTTTCTCATGGTATGAGAGTCATTCAGGTGCTTTTTGGCAAATTCCAAACGGGCTTCCATGTTCCTTTTACTAAGGAGTGGCTTTCGTCTGGCCACTCTACCATACAGGCCTGATTGGTGGATTGCTGCAGAGATGGTTGTCCTTCTGGAAGGCTCTCCTCTCTCCACAGAGGAACGCTGGAGCTCTGACAGAGTGACCACCGGGTTCTTGGTCACCTCCCTGACTAAGGCCCTTCTTCCCCGATCGCTCAGTTTAGAAGGCCGGCCAGCTCTAGGAAGAGTCCTGGTGGTTCCAAATGTCTTCCTTTTACGAATAATGGAGGTCACTGTGCTCATTGGGACCTTCAAAGCAGCAGAAATTTTTCTGTATCCTTCCCCAGATTTGTGCCTCAAGACAATCCTGTCTTGCAGGTCTACAGACAGTTCTTTTGACTTCATGCTTGGTGTTTGTGCTCTGACATGCACACTCAACTGTGGGACCTTATATAGACAGGTGTGTGCCTTTCCAAATCATGTCCAATCAACTGAATTTACTGCAGGTGGACTCCAATTAAGCTGTAGAAAGATCTCAAGGATGATCAGTGGAAAAAAGGTGCACCTGAGCTCAATTTTGAGCTTCATGGCAAAAGCTGTGAATACTTGTGTAAATGTGATTTCTTAGTTTTCAATTTTTAATAAATTCAAAAAAAGTTAAAAAAAAAACATTTTTCACATTGTCATAATGGAGTATTTCGTGTAGAATTTTGAGATAAGAGATTGAATTAATACAATTTGGAATGAGGCTGTAACATAACAAAATGTGGAAAAAGAGAAGCGCTGTGAATACTTCCCGGATGCACTGTATCTGCACCGCTTATTCTCAGTCGGGTTGCGGGTGTTGGTGGAGCCCATCCAAGCTATCTTCGGACAGTGGGTGGGGGACACCCTGAACCAGTTGACAGACAACTCACTTGCTCATTTACACCTTGGGACAATTTGGACCGGCAAATTAACCTGACATGCACAGAGAACATGCAAACTCTGCACAGGAAGGCTGGTAGCTGGGTAAATGGGTTGTTATGGGCAGGATTTATCAATAACTTAGCCGAATGAGAGTTAGGTTTTGCCTAGGGTGCTTTTTTTAACAGTCGATTTGGTGGAGTTCACTTAATTGAAAGATAATCATCAATAATTTATATTGTTGAATTGAAACACATATTTTAATAGGAATGCGCCATAATTATCAGACTGATAGTTAGCGGACCGATAACGGGCCAGTTGTTGTCCCAATCAAAAAAAATAAACCTGATGATTTGTCTCTTAATGTCACACCTCTATATTTAATTAATACTTGTTTTAAAGACACTTAACATTTGAGAACACTTCCAGTGGCGGCATGTGGTAGACGACAGCAAAGAAAGTAGCTCCGGCAAAAACCACTACAAACTAACTTAATACCTACTAGGAGAAAGACAGAAAGGGGATAATTTGTAACTCATATCAAAGAAAAACACTTCAATAAAATATGGTCAAGAAGGGGAGACTTGTTGAGGAAACTGGCACGAAGGAGAAAAAGAAAGAGGGAGCAGAGGGGACGGCGGGAGCAGAGGGGACGGCGGGAGCCGGCGGCGGACACGACTCGGCCATTCTCGAAGAGATACGTAAATTAAGGCAAGAACATACCGAAACAGCCAGCGAGAACAAGATTACCATGGCAAGACTTGAGAAAAGCATCAAAGAGCTTTTGGAAAGGGCTGTGTTGCTGGAGCAAAAAGTGGAGCGCATTGAGGAGCTAAACGCTAACACGGAAGAGCGAACGGCGCGATTGGAGCGCTGCCCAGCCTTCTTTCTCCAACAAGCCGCCAAATTAGCAACAAAGTATGAGGATTTGGAGTCAAGCTCAAAACGCAACAACATTAGAATACATGGCATTTTGGAGGGTACAGATAGGAAAGATACAATCGGCTTCATAACAGACTTCGTTAAGTCGAACATTCTGAAAACGGGGCACATGGACTTTCGTATTGAGAGGGCACACCACACAAGCCTCAAGGTAATACGGCACTGCCGCGACCAATTATCGTGCGCTTCGTTGACTCCAGATTAAAAGAATCCGTGATGAAGGAAGTATGGAAACAGAAGACAACGTACGTGGGCAAGACCGTTTACTCCAATCAAGACTACACCACGAAAATTCAAAAGAATAGAATAGAATAGAATAGAATAGAATATACCTTTATTGTCATTGTTACAAAATGGGTTAACATATTGTGACAACGAAATTGGGCATGACACTCCAGGTTTACACCTTCACAGTGAGGTATGAGCCAAGAAGATAAAGGAACAGAGAAGATAAGGTTATAAAACAAGGGGGTTAAGGCTATAGTTAATATTTACATGGTATTTACACAAGAAATGTCGAAAATGTGGGATGTTACATACAGTGTTATCGAGATACCGTTGGTATTGTAAGGGTTGTGCAATATTGCATTTGGTGCAAATTCATTATAGTGCAAACAAAAAATAGTCAGCATATGC
This sequence comes from Urocampus carinirostris, assembly GCF_059441175.1. NCBI lineage: Eukaryota > Metazoa > Chordata > Actinopteri > Syngnathiformes > Syngnathidae > Urocampus > Urocampus carinirostris. The sequence goes on from NC_142359.1 coordinate 40,655,544, forward strand.
ATTGGTAAAAACATAGACATCATAGTGAAGAAAAAGGAAATGGTCAGACATTGTGCAGGGTGAGCAGTAAACGTAGTGCAGTCGGCATGTCCAAGAACATAGACATGAGTACCATTATATTCGTATGAGGTAGTGTTGGCACGAGTTTTCAGTTTTTTTGTGCGGTGTCTGTTTTGAGCAGTGAACAAACATAGTGCAGACAGCATGTATGTGAGTACCATTTTACATTCGTGTGAGGTAGTTTTTTGCAAGAGTTTTCAGTTTTTTGTGCGGTGTCTGTTTAGGGTGGTAATGGCTGTGGGGAAGAAACTGTCTCTGAGTCTGTTTGTTTTTGCTTTGTGTGACCTGTAGCGCTTGCCGGAAGGCAGTGGGTCGAAGAGGTGGTGGCCGGGGTGAGAAAAGTCTTTGATGATGTTTTCTGCTCTGCTGAGGTAGCGAGAGCAGGCAATGTCCTCCAGACTGGGCAGAGAGCAGCCGACGATTCTCTGGGCTGTTTTGATGATCCTCTGGAGCTTTTTCCTGTCTGCTGCTGTGCACCCAGCATACCACACCGTGATGCAGTATGTTAGAATGCTCTCCACTGTGGCTTTGTAAAAGGACACCTGCAGCTGCTGTTTTAGATTATTTTTCCTGAGCAATCTCAGGAAGTGCAGTCGCTGCTGGGCCTTCCCTACCACCGCTCTGGTGTTTGCAGACCAGGAGAGGTCGTCGGAGATGTGCACACCCAGAAATTTGAAGGAGTGGACTCTCTCTACACAGTCTCCTTTTATGGTGAGTGGTGCTGGATTCCTGCCATTCCTTCTGAAATCCAGAATCAGTTCTTTTGTTTTTGTGGTGTTCAATATGAGGTGGTTTTCCGAACACCACGTTGAAAGTGACTCCACCTCATCCCTGCATGCCGCCTCGTCCCCTTCAGAGATGAGGCCGATCAAGGTGGTATCGTCAGAGAATTTAATTATAGTGTTCGTGAGGTGGGTCGGTGAGCAGTCGGAGCTGTAGAGGGTGAAAAGCAGGGGGCTCAGTGCACAACCTTGGGGGGAGCCAGTGTTCAGTGTTAGGGTGGGAGAGACGTGGGTACCGAGTTTCACCGACTGTGGGCGGTTGGAGAGGAAGTCCATTATCCAGTGGCAGATGGAGGGAGAGAGTCCTAGGTGTGCAAGTTTCTCCACCATGATCTCCGGGATAATGGTGTTGAAGGCTGAGCTGAAGTCCAGAAAGAGCATTCTGACGTAGCTCCCCCGGTGGTCCAGGTGTTTCAGCACGGTATGAAGTGCTGTGTTTATGGCGTCGTCAGTGGAGCGGTTTGCCCTGTAGGCAAACTGGTGGGGGTCCAGTGTGAGTGGCAGGGAGTTTTTGATGTTCCGGGACACTAACCTCTCGAAGCACGTCATGACCACAGGCGTAAGAGCTACAGGCCTGTAGTCGTTGAGGCTTTCCACTGCTGACTTTTTGGGGATGGGAATGATGGTGGAGGTTTTGAGGCAAGGTGGGACGGTCGCCTGTGACAGGGACCGGTTGAAGATGGTGGTGAAGACCCCAGCCAGCGGATCGGAACAGTCCCTGAGTACCCTCCCTGGTACTCCATCTGGGCCAGTTGCCTTCCTGGGGTTTATGGTATTCAGCGCACGCCTAACTTTGTGCTCCTAAAATGTGAGGGAGTTGCTGCTGGTTGTTGGTGGGTGTGATGTGGCTGTTTGTGGCCGTCCAGCTTCAAAGCGAGCGAAGAACTGATTAAGGTCCGCAGCTAGTGAAGCCTCAGCCTCAACAGTTAGCAGGTTGTGGCCTCTGAAGTTGGTGATGTGTTGAAAGCCCTGCCACATCCTCCTCGGGTCATTTCCAGCGAAGAGGTGCTCGATCCTCCTTGTGTAGGCTGCTTTTGCTTTCTTGATGCCTCTCTTCAGGTCAGCCCTGGCCACCCCGTAAAGAGCCTTGTCTCCAGACCTGAAGGCGGTGTTGCGGTGTTTGAGGAGGGTGCGCACTTCGCTGGACATCCAGGGTTTTTGATTTGGGTAGTTTTTGATTTTTTTATATACTGTGACTTCATCCGTGCAGTATCGGATGTAGGATAAAACAGTGTCAGTGAATTTCTGGAGGTCATGGTGTTCAAATACCTCCCAGCAAGTTTGATCAAAACAGTCCTGCAGCTTAGAGAGGGCTCCCTCAGGCCACGTTTGTATTGTCCTCGTTACAGGTGTTGTTTTCCTTCGGATGGGGGTGTATGAGGGGGTAAGGGATAGGCATAGGTGATCGGAATTTACTAGGTGGGGTAGGGGGGAAGCTTTGTATGCGTTTTTGATGTTGCTGTAAACGCGGTCCAAAGTTTTTTCACCCCTTGTTGCACAGTTCACATGTTGAAAGAATTTTGGAAGAACAGTCCTTAAACATGCCTTATTAAAGTCGCCAGCGATAATGAAAGCTCCGTCGGGGTGTGCAAGCTGTTGTTTGTTGATGGCAGCGAGCAGGAGGTTTAGCGCTGTGCTAGCGTTAGCATCCGGAGGAATGTAAACAGCTATCACAATGAGCACAGTTAGCTCTCGCGGTATATAGAATGGTCTACACGATACTGCCAGAAACTCTATATCGGGTGAGCAGTGTGTATCAATAATTCTGCTGTTATTGTACCACGCATTATGTACGTAAATGCATAGTCCCCCACCTCTTTTTTTGCCGGAGTCTTCGTTGCGGTCGTATCGGTGTAGCCTGCGTCCTGCTAGCTGAACTGCGGCGTCGGGGATCCGCGGGTCAAGCCATGACTCCGTGATCACAAAAATATTGCTATTCCGTACGGAGGTGTTGGTAGCTATCCGCAGCTCAAGCTCACTGATTTTGTGTACGATGGATCTGGCGTTGGTCAGGGAGATACTCGGAAGCGCTTGTCGGTGTGGTCGCCTTTTTAGCTTCTCCGCTAAGCCTCCCCGAGAGCCTCGTTTTTGTTTACGTTCCCTCCGCCGTCTCCGTCGCTTGTTGGGCAGGCAGGTCACCCAAGGAGATCCCAGTGGTCTTCGTATGTCCTTTGGGATGTTGTTGTTGGTGTTGTAATCGTGAAATGAGTCGAAATCTAATCTTAGACCCAGGTTAATAAGTTCCTGGCGACTTAAGGTGATAGTTGCCGAGCAGGTATTTATCAAAGAAATGATGAGAGATAAAAGAACACTTAAAGTAAAAAGATTTACTGGAGAGACACGTGAAGCCGCTGCGTATAGACGCGCCGCCATGTTGAAAAAGAGGAAACAAGTAAGGAACATCATCAAAAAGCTAAAGGAGAAAAAGGTGAATGCACAATCCCTGTATCCCGCCCATCTGAAGATGTTTTTGGACTCGGGAATAAAGACATTTTTTCACTGATGAATGCAGCACCATTGCTAAAAGAAATAGGAATCAACGTGGAAGAAGACAATACGGAGACACTACAGAGGATGTTGGTGAAGAACATTTAGACCACAGTGACCAGAACGAGAGGAAGGCGAAGGAACACCCCCATCACAGAAGGTAACTTACAAGCTCTCATGGAGCAAAACAAAGCTATGTTCTGATTTGGGGTGAAGGGGTAAGGACCATTTCTACCCTTTCTGTTAAGTATTCAATAAGTTAGAAGTCAGTAAATTTATTATCTTTAAATCAAAACAATATTTTGGTGTTTTGTGAAGAGCTACACTAAAATATTTAGTTAGTTATAACTATGGACAACTGTACAAAAGTTGTTCAAGAGTGCATATTTCCAGGAGGGTAGCCACAACTCCAAGATTGGACTCTTGGAAGACATGTGTTTCTGTTTTTTGGGTGTGTTTTTTTTTTTTTCTTTTTAGTGGGGTCTAATGTGTGTTTGTTAGATAGATACTTTATTCATCCCCTAGTTAGTTTGTTTGTTTTTTCAATAGAGGTGTTAGTAGTTAATGTATTTTTTGTATGCTTCGAAAATCAGCGGGTCTCAATACAAATCATGAGCTATCTAAATCTTGTTTCATATAATGTACATGGGCTGAACCACCCCATTAAGAGAAAGAAGATATTGAATCAACTCAAAACAAATGCAAAGCTCAGTAGCTTTATTACAAGAGACACAATTGACAGAGATTGAACATAAGAAGTTAAAAAGAGAATGGGTTAACCAGGTGTTTTACGGCTCTTAACCAGACTTTAAACCTGGGGTTATGGATGTAGGATTTGAAAAATGGGCCAAAAAGTTTTGATGTTGATTACCCAAGTGTTTGAAGGACAGGCATTAAAATCGTCCGAACAACTCCAACAAGAATTTGACCTAAATGATTTTTACAAATATTTGCAACTAAGGCATTACCTCTAGAACAGGGGTCGGGAACCTATGGCTCGCGAGCCAGATATGGCTCTTTTGATGATAACATATGGCTCGCAAATCTGGCTCGCAGATTTGGGTTTAAAAAAATTATCGTTTGCTTAAATGCATCCATCGATTTTCTATTGATCATGTCTTGTGCAGAGTTGCAGTTGCACGAGCGATTGTCTATTTTAATTGGATGATAATACCCTATGTTGGCCGTTACTGGGGGGCACAGGTACACGCCCCCTTTTACGTCCATTGGCACTTGGCCGTTGGTCATTAACTCAAAGCTAACTCTTCGACGGAGAAGATGGCGAAACGAAAAAAAGATGATGAATATCGTACATTTTAGGACGAATAGCCCGAAGAATTTGCCTTTGTGAAGAGGTATGCCTAATTTGCAATGACAAAATTGCATCGATGAAACAGTCGAATGTTAAGCGGCACTTCGACACACGCCATGCCTCCTTTCCACGGTCTGCTTTTGCAGTGCAATGTGCGCTGGTTGTCAAGAGGAAAAGTGCTCAGCCGTTTTACGGCTTGCCTCAACGAAATACGGATTTTTCTTGAAACGAAAGGCAACGAGCATCCTGAGGTAGCGAAAATTGAGTGGCTCCTCAAGTTTTATTATCTCGTCGATATTACCGAACATCTAAACCAGCTCAACGTTAAAGTGCAAGGCGTTGGAAATACAGTGTTATTCCTTCAACACGCTGTGTTTGCTCTTGAAAACAAGCTGGAGCTCTTGATCAAGGATTCTGAAACAGGTCGCTCACTACATTTCGAAAAAAAGAGTTTACAGAGGCATACACAACAAGTGAGCCCACTCAAAACATCTCCACCAGCTAGCTGGCTTCACATCCGGTCTCCTCCAGTCGTTCAAAGCGCGCTTTGGAGAATTTCGTGAGCACTGTGGTCTTAAGTTCACCACCCATCCAGACGAGTGTTCACTGAACACAGCCGACCTGAGTTGCATTCCTGATGTCTCCCTGGTAGATTTTGAAGCAGAAGTGGCTGACCTGAAGGCCTCAGAGATGAGGATGAGCAAGTTCAAATCACTGAATGAAGAATTGGAAAGAATTGCACGACAGAAAGCGGAGTTGGCGAGCAAGCACATGAGGACAGAATTGGACAAACTTCAATCCAAAGATGAGCTGATTCTCAAAGCTTGGAACGCGCTTCCAGTCACATACCACACACTGAGGCGTGTGAGTATTGGTGTATTGACAATGTTTGGATCGACGTATTCATGTGAGCAGTCATTTTCACATCTCAAAAACATCAAGTCCAACCTACGATCACATTTAACGGATGAAGGCCTCAATGCCTGCATGAAGCTTAAACTCACCAAGTACCAACCAGACTACAAAACCATCAGCAAATCCATGCAGCACCAGAAGACGCATTAATGGTGAGTATTATAACATCATTATTTAAAATAATAAATTAAGACGCTTGTTATGCTGACATTTAATTGAATTCAGTCTTAAAATATATTATATGGCTCTCACTGAAACACATTTCCAAAAATTGTGCTTTTATGGCTCTCTGAGTCAAAAAGGTTCCCGACCCCTGCTCTAGAACCATGATGAATGGGGGGAAATATGTAAAGAGCCAACTAAAGTTGAGGAATTATTAATATCATTCTCAAAAGGACAATCAATAAAGGGGGTTATCTCAAAATTGTATAAAGCTCTGCGAATGGATCTAAGAAATGATGACATGGTGGTTAAGGAAAAATGGGAACAAGAAGCTAATGTAGTGATAAAAGACTACGAATGGGAAAAAAACTTTGAAAGAGGGACACAAAATAACCAGCAGTCCGACATGGAGGGAGTTTGAATGGAAAGTAAAAATGTTTCTATACACCTTCTACCGCTTCAAAATATAAAAATTGCTCCAATCTATGTTGGCGTAATTGTGGGAGGGTCGGAGATTTTACGCATATTTTCTGGAATTGCCCTTTAATATTAAATTTCTGGAGAGGTATTCAGACAAAAATAAAATTAATTATTGTTTGGGAGTTGCGGTTGGACCCAGTGACCTATTTATTAGGAATTTTGCCAGAAGAATTATTGACTGGTCAACATAAATATGTACTCAAGGTTATGCTTCTGGTAGCAAAGAAAATGATCAGTGTCCTGGCTGAAACCACAACCTGTTGACTTAAAACAATGGAGAGACAAATTAAAGCAAATGTACATTATGGAAAAAAATCACTGCAATACTTCAACTGAAACTAGATCAATTCGAGAAAAGATGGAAGCTTATCACACAATGTTTACTTGATGTCTAAACCCCTCACTTTTTATTGTATTTATTTTATTAACATTTTTTGTTTCTTTTGTTATTTATGGGTATGTCAATTGTAAATATTTTTTGTTTGTGTTGCTGTATGATGGAGGAATCGAACCTCTGTCAAAGTGTGTGTGAGAAATAAAAAGTAATAAAAAAACTAAAAGTTCAAATTGCTTTGTATTTTATCTCTTTTTTTGTAGATTTATGAATATTTTAATTAAATTTGCTGTGTTTTTCAGTGTTTATCTGTTAATATAAAAATGTAAAGTTTTGTTCTATTTTCTTATTTAATCCGTCTTTTCCTTTTGATAGTATTTTTTTGTTTTTGTTCTGTCCATTTTCGTCTTTATTCTTCTTTTTTTTTTTTGAGTCTTTTTAACTCATTCCATGAATAATGTTACATTGTAATTGGTAATGTAGAGATTAAAACAACAACAAAGAAAACCCTGAAGCCCTTTAGGACCCAAAAGTGCCGGCTCTTTTTGGTGAACCGAGTCAAAAGCTCGTTCCTTAAATATAATCGGAATTCCCATCCCTACAAGTAAACTCCAGTCAAGGACGTCACAGTGTTTCATATTTGTTTTTCAAATTATTTGGGATACAACAACATAATCTTATGGAAATAATGAATTTCCCTGGTAACTAGTTACAAATTGCTATTCAATACTAACTCAGTTACTTTTGGACACTGGGTGAAAGCATTTGTTGGCCTAGAGAGAGATGGGCTCCACTAGGCTGTACTTGCCCAATACACACCACAGGATATGTTGCCTCTATGACCCTAGTGGTTATGGGCTCCAACCAACCAACGAGTAAGTAAAAATATTTACCACTTTAAAGTAACCTGTGCAACACTGTCTGTTATTAGTATCAGTGAAGACATTCATTCATTCATTCATTCATTATCTGCACCGCTTATCCTCAGTAGGGTCGCGGGGGTGCTGGAGACCATCCCAGCTGTCTTCGGGCAGTGGGCAGGGGACACCCTGAACTGGTTGCCAGCCAGTCGCAGGGCACACAGAGACAGACAAGTCACTTGCTTAATCACTCCTAGGGACAATTTGGACCGGCCAATTAACTTGAAACGCATGTTTTTGGAATGTGGGATGAAACCAGAGTGCCCGGAGGAAACCCAAACAAGCACGGGGAGAACATATAAACTCCACACAGGAAGGTTCGATCTCATGACCTCAGAACTGTGCTGCACACGTGCAAAGCACTGCACCACCGTGCTGCCCCTCAATGAAGACGTATCATTTCAAAAACATTCCAAGCCCAAAGAAAGATATGTGCACCAACGAACATATAATTTATTTGTAAGGTATGAGAAATTAAAAACAGCCAAAATACGACCCCCGCCCGAGGCTTGACACCTGCCCAACACAAATTGCTGACTGGTTGTGGGAATCCCTGCACAAAGCTGCCTTGCTGTGACACCGCCCCCCACCCCCAAACACAGCAGTAAAATAAAAATAAAACAGCTCGATGCACCACACTAGCTTCCCTACCCATTCTCTTTTATTTTTTTTAAAGAAAAAAACAGTCCCATAAGGCAAAGGTTTCTTTCATTGCTCTATTTTTGACATAAAGCAACTCGAGCCTGGACAAGCTTATCAATGATAGCTTTTTTTTCTTACCTGAGCTGTTGACAGTGACGGGAGAAGCCGTTATTTAAATGTATTTTTGGGGCGGGGGGGCGGGCTTTCAAATGCGATGCTCCCTCTTTGCTATTATGCGATTAATTCCAAGCAACCCGGGCAAGTCCCCCCCTCCACACATTCACTCTCGTTCTCGACTCTCTCGCAATGCACGCCGGGAAAAAGAAGAGGGGTGCGTTCATTACCGCAGTAGCATCTCAACGATGATTGGACAGGAGGCAAATTGGGGGCGCGGTTATTTTGAATTCATAGCGTGTGACTCCAACAACTACAATTTAAAGACTCTTTGTTTATAACGCACTTATTGGTGGTGTTTATTATTATCATTATCATCATTATTTTTATTATTACTATTTATTATTATTATTATTATTACTTTAATAATATATTATTGTTGATTTTTCCAGTGTTTTTTGAATCAGTCATGAAAAGAAATCGTCTGTGAATGTGTCCAGAGATATAAACAGCATTATCTTATGGACAAATTAAACACAGGGGTGGACATTCTTTTTGAGTTGCAGGCCGTATTCACATTGGGGCGAGGCCTAAGAATAAAAATGGTTGATAAATGTACAGTGGGACCTCGCTACTTCGCGGGTTCAGAGCTTCGCAGGTCTAAAAAATAGTAATAATAAAATAAAATAATGAAAATAATAATAATAATAATAATAATATATATATATATATATATATATATATATATATATATATATATACATATATATATATATATATATATATATATATATAAAAATTCAAGCATTTTTGAAGGGGCGTTGCTACTTCGCGGATTTTCACTTTTCGCGGGTGGTTTTGGTCCCCATTAACCAGGTCTAAAAAATAATAATAATAAAATAAAATAATAAAAAAAAAATAATATTAATATATATATTTTTTTAAGCATTTTTAAAGGGGCGTCACTATTTCGCGGATTTTCACTTTTCGCGGGTGGTTTTGGTCCCCATTAACCGAGGGAATACTGTATTTAATTTTTTGTATAAGCTGATAGAGAGGTTGAAATCAGACAGTTTAGGGGGACTCGAGCATCCCCAAATTCAACACAAGCACCCCCCCTAAATTGTAGTATTTTAAAAATTCTCCTTTTCTTAATAAAAGACAGGATAGGATGAGATATGATGAAAAACGCTCAAAAAAATTTAAACAGTAACACAAAACGAAATTGTGAATGACGCACGATCAAAAATACTCCATTACTCTGCTCTTGGCCTCCTCCCTGCTCCTCTTTCGCTCGGCTAGTGTGACTTGCGGCATAGCGGTGGAGTCTGCGCAGGCTCTCTTGTAGTACAGTAGTGATACAATTCCAAATCCATTCATCCATTATCTTCCGCTTATCGCAGGGGCAGCAGCCTTAACAGAGAACCCCAGACGTCCTTACCTCCAGCCACTTCCTCCAGCTCATTTGACGGGATCCCGAGGCGTTCCCAGGCCAGCCTAGAGACATATAGCCTCTCCAGTGTGTCCTGGGTCGTCCCCGGGGGCCTCCCGGGGGCCTCCCGGGGGCCTCCCGGGGGAGGCGTCCAGGGGGAATCCTTTTAAGATGCCCGAGCCACCTCAACTGACTCCTCTCAATGCGGAGGAGCAGTGGCTCTACATAGAGTCCCTCCCGGTTGACTGAGGTTCTCACCTTACCTCTAAGGGAGAGCCCAGCCACCCTGCGGAGGAAACTCATTCCAGCCACCCTGCGGAGGAAACTCATTCCAGCCACCCTATGGAGGAAACTCATTTCAGCCACTTGTATCCGAGATCGCTCGCTGCTAGGGTCCTTCTGCTGTCTGTCATATCACTTACTCCACTACTGAAGGCAACGTGACGTCACTTGCAAAGGGTCAATACCTCTTCAGTGGGTGGTGCAGAGTGAAAAAGACAAAAAAGGCCAAGCAAGTGTCAAAAGAATCTATTTGTTTACTTTACGTAAATGACTTTATTGGGTCTTGAAAACAATCCTCTATTATAATCGCCTTTACATGTAGAATTGAAGCTTAACACTTAAGCACTTTTTCTGTTTTTTTGGGCGCAAGCTTGGATTAAATGCTGCCACAAGCTGGCAGTTATTTTTGAGAAAGTGTGGGCAGTGAACAAGAGCAATGTTCCTCGGCCTTTCTTTATTGATGTACCCTGGAATTTTTTCTGCCAAAGGACCTCCTAAGCAATACCTAATTACGACTCTTTGACATTTAACAATCATCCCATTGCAGATTATTTTTATTAGATTTGTTCTTTGAATTTATGTACTTTTATGTCAGGGTAAAAAAAAAACGCTTTGTATAGACCGTTTTCATTTTACTATATTTTTACCTTCTCTTTTAACTCTTCTAGCAAAGTAGGAGTAACTACTTGAAGGTGGGGTCAGCTGGCGAGCGCCTGGTGGCCGGACCTTTAACCCCAGGGTCCAGCCGGGCACATCCCGAAGGGACGACGTGGGACCCTCTTCCCATGGGCTCACCACCTGTAGGAGGGGCCAAAGGGGTCGGGTGCGCAGAGAGCTGGGTAGCGGCCATGGGAGGGGTCCTTGGCGCGACGATCCCCGGCTACAGAAACTGACTTTTGGGACATGGAACGTTACCTCTCTGGCAGGGAAGGAGCTAGAGTTGGTGCGTTAGGTTGAGAAATTCCGACTAGATATAGTCGGACTCGCCTCCACGCACGGGATGGGCTCTGGTACCAGTCCTCTCGAGAGGGGTTGGACTCTCTTCCACTTTGGAGTTGCCAGTGGTGAGAGGCACATAAGTCTGGGCATATAAGTTGCTCCACAGCTCGGCGCCTGTACGTTGGGGTTTACCCCAGTAGACGAGAGGGTAGCCTCCCTCCGCCTTCGGGTGGGGGGACGAGTCCTGACTGTTGTTTGTTGGTTGGATCCAACATGGCGGCGCGTATGGACGCTGCGGCTAGTTGCTCTCCAGCTAACCTTCTATTTACTACCGTTCTCTTATCCTTTTTGCTTTCTTTTTTGGACACATGCGTGGCCAATAAAACTTATTGGGAGGAACTTATTCAATTGGGTCGGCGTCTAAATTTCGACTTTTCGGGCACTTTTTATACCACCTATGATATCCCGAACGAGCTACAAAGGGCTCCGGCATCTCCGTGGTCGGCAACCCCACTTACGAGGCAATGGAGGCGCCGTAAAGACAGAAAGCAGAAGCGGGGTTGTCATGCAGGGAAGCGTGTGGAGTCGAAGGAGCAAGAAGGACACGAAGATGTGTCTAATTCAATCATTATTTCTTCATCGATCTTGCGGGTTAACCGATGCCTGAAACCCAACTCACCCGAAGGGCGACATCTGGTGATGATCTCTACAAAGACTACAAAGACTTCAGCTAAGTTAAATGATTCAGCAAAGCTAAAATTTGGTCTTTTAAATATTAGGTCACTTGCTCCTAAAGCTTTACTTGTTGATAATATTATTCGCGATTACAATCTTAACTTGATTGGTCCCTATGAAACTTGGTTGAGACCGGATGAGTTTTTACCGTTAAATGAGGCTTCTCCTCAAGACTACGTGAGCAGCCATGTAACACACCCTTTAAAGAAGGGTGGCGGTGTCGCGCTAATTTCTGAAAAAACGCTCAAATTTACTCCTCGTACCTCTAATAATTACAAGGCGTTCGAGGCTTTTGTAATGCGGTCCTCTCTATTGTCAATTTATGTAGTAACTATTTATCGCACACCAGGGCCATACACAGCTTTCTTGGACAAATTCGCTGAACTTTTGTCTGAACTAGTAACCTATGCAGACAAAATTATAATTATGGGTGTCTTTAACATTCATATAAACTCCCCACTCAGTTCACTTACTGTTGCGTTTCGGTCTCTAATTGATGCATTTGGTTTTAATTACCGTATTTTCCGCACTATATGGCGCACCATGTTATAAGGCGCACCTTCAATGAATGATATATTTTAAAACTTATGCCATACATAAGACGCACCCCATTATAAGGCGCTATAAGTGCATGCTGGTTTAAGATCAGGTAATTGTGCAATTTTGTAATTGTAATCCTGTGCAGTCCTTCGAGACATTTTTGGGATTAAGGGCTATTTACGGTAAATAAATGTGACGACTTGACTACAGTAGAGAATGTAGTTACTTTATGCAACCTCTAGATGTTGCCACGCTCAAGGGAATGTCAACAAAATATTCAAAAAGGTCAAACTTTATTAACAAACAAGCTTTCCACAACTCCATTCACTCCCAAAATAAACAGCCGTTTTATTATTTTCTCTGAGGTAAAGCATTTTCGTGACACATCTTTGACATCTTTGAACAACATCGACATATCATTTTATTTTTTGTCCATTTAGTCAACACGCAAAGAAAAAAACGTCTGATACTGTTATTTTAAATGAAACGTTAGTGCAATCGCAATAAAGTGACACTCGTAATGTGCAAAAACAACGAGTGCAAAGCAATAACATAATAACTGTAAAATGTAAAACGTAAACACACAAAAGAAAAACAAAGATCACTCTATAAGCTCCTCATCGACGAATCCCTCGAATTCTTCTTCTGCTGTGTTCGAATTGACCATATCTCAGTGAATGGGCCATCCAACACGTCCGGTGTTTTTGTGCCAGCGCTGTTGCCTTCATACGTATAGTTATCGTACTGACACTTCTGCTTGCCGCTCTTTGTTGAACAACCCACTGTTCAAGTGTCTCCTCTAACTCTGGCCATCTTGCTTTATTGCCACGGAAACTTTGTTGAGTTTTCCTTACTTGGCGGAGCTTATCTTCATCCTTTCTCCACTTCCGTACCATCGATTCATTTAAGTTTAACTCTCTCGCTGCCGCTCTATTGCCGTGTTGTGCTGCGTGACTGATCGCTTTGAGTTTAAACTCGGCGTTGTACGCGTGTCTCTTAACAGGAGCCATTTTCTTATACAAATGCACGTATGAAAGAGAATCTCGCTCTCTCTCTCTCTCTCTCGCTCTCTCTCTCTCTCAAACGTGACATTCTGAATAATTCTGCGTTTGTTTAAGGTAAATTGTGCTTTACATCTTCACCAGTCATAACCCTGGATTCAGACAAATACTGTATTTGTTGAATATGAATTAAGCAGTTTAATGGGGTAGCCATTTTGCCACTTAGTAAACAAATACAACACGAGCCCCGGCAACTACCAATCGTTTAATATTTCCCAGTATGCACAGCGCGAAAAATGGAGTCGGCGGCTGTTTCTCGTAGTTGCGAGACCTTGCGAATTTAATATTGAGCCATATATAAGGCGCACTGTGTTATAAGGCGCATGGTCAGCTTTTGAAAAAAAACAAGACTTTTAGGTGCGCCTTATAGTGCGGAAAATACGGTAACTGGTTAATTTGCCAACTCATAAAGATGGAAACACGCTAGATTTGGTTTTGACTCGAGGAGTTTTAATCTCAAACATGACGGTGTTACCGTGTACTACCGTTATCTCAGATCATTATTTAGCTACATTCAAGGTGCTAGCTAAATGTAGTACTAAAAAAGCTGAAGGATTTAGCGGACTGGCACAGTTTCTGAGCTCTCCGATCTTCTTTCAGGAGCAGTTGCGTCCTTTCCTTCATTTAAATGTTCTATCAACTCACTCATGAATGAGTTTAATGCTACCTTTGCTAGTGTCCTGGATTCAGTAGCGCCCATACGGCTTAAATCACGACCTAAAAGACGCACGCCTTGGTTTACTGATGAAACTAGATCCCTTAAACAAGAATGCAGGAAATCTGAAAGAAAATGGTGCGCTACCAAGCTTGAGGTTTTCCATCAAACCTGGTGTGACAGCTTGTTAAAGTATAAAGCAGCCCTTGCCTCTGCAAAATCACCCAATTTCGAAGGTGATTGCGTCACAAAAGAACAATCCCAAAGTCCTTTTCGACACTGTAGTGTAGCGACCCTCTTTCATGCACGACACAAGGTTTCACAATCTCTGGGTTTATTGCCTGCATTCAATAAACAAAACAATACAAAAGTCAGGGGCCTCTGTTCACGACTGCAATTATCTTCAACGCTTACAAACTCACTTCAGCTACGGCAAGTGCTGAAGCCCATAAAGTGCCAAACGAAAAGAACAGTCGCAGACGCCCATGACTTAACAACTGAATGAGGTACCGGAATATTAACAGTAATACAACAAAAACACAGATTTTGTGAGAATTCAAAAAAACATTCAAAACAATCAAATTTCAACTCTGTTACACCCACCCCCACCGAATTCTGGACAAAATCTGACACTTGGTTATAAAATCAAAATCAATATCTAACAGTAGTCATTGGGTCACACATATTAGGACCGACTTGAGAAGTATCCTTTAAGGATGCAGTGGACAGAGAAAATTCTCTGAACCAGCCACCGGCTATAGAATGCCTTACACATTCCACATTCACCCAAGACATATATAAGACATAAATGAGCACAAAACATTATCTCCAAAACCAAGTTATTTCAGAAGAATTTTAAAGGGAAAAAATGTCATGCCCCAAGAGCTCGAACTACTGTGTTACGCATAGTCTAAACATTACACTGTAGGTGTCTGGTGACATCTTGTCTAGCCGTAGTGTGAAGAAGCCTGTTGACTGGTCGTATAACACGACCCAGGCGTGTAGTGCGGTGTGGTGCAGACTCTGGTTGATCAGTGTGGCTAACGTTACCTCCAGAGACAGCAGCCACTACAGATTGAACATGATCATGCTCACTAAGAGTCGAAATGTCATCCCTAACAGCAGTGTCGTGAGTATGAGTGGTCAAGGAATGACCAGAGTGATCAGAACTTTCAGAGTTCAGCCCATGCACCCACTCTCTGGTTCTCTCCCCAGACGCAGGCGTGAGATCTGTGTAGTTGTCAGGGCCTGAGATGCTTACAAGACTCTGCGCATCATCTGCAGCACATCCAGACCGGTTTAGCTGAGCAGGCACTCGAGCATGAGATTCTTCGGAGACAGTGGGACTGGTCATTGAAGAACAAACAGAGGCAGATGATTGTGCAGAGGACAAAGATAAATCAGACTGGAGAGAGGGCTGGTCTTGAACTGGGAGAAAGTTAACCAACATCAGCAGGTTACGGTGAACAACCTTCTTATTCCCTGTGATGGTGTCTTGAATTTTGAATGTGTGTGTTTGAGGGTTAGTCTCAATAACAGTGTAGATGGTAGACTCCCACCTATCAGCCAATTTTCGCTTGCCCCTCTCATTTTTGTTCGCCACAAGGACTCTATCTCCAACTCCAATTGACGGCCCTTTTGCTGCCCTGTTATAGAGTCGAGTCTGTCTGCCCTGATCCTTTTTTGCATGTTCCTGAGCAATTGACATAGCCTCCCTCAGGTCTTCAGACAGTTTTGCAACATATCTGCCGTAGGTGGTAATGTCAGGGTCAGACAAAATGTTCCCAAACAGAGTGTCGACTGGGAGGCGAGGAACTCTCCCAAACATCAAGTAAAATGGTGCATATCCAGTAGTTTCATGAGCAGTGCAATTGTACATGAATGTGAGTGTTTGTAAACGTCTTGGCCAGTCCTGCTTTGATTCAGGGGGCAGAGCTCTGATCATATTGCCCAAAGTACGATTAAAACGCTCAACACTTCCATTTCCCATCGGATGGTACGGGGTAGTATGTGACTTACGCACCCCAGACAATTGTAAAAGTTCTGCGACCAAATTGCTCTCAAAGCTTGGGCCTTGATCACTGTGGATCCTCTCCGGAAAGCCATAAACACAAAAATACTTTTCCCATAGAACTTTAGCTACTTGCCTGGCTGACTGGTCTCTACATGGAAAAGCTTGTGCCAATCTGGGGAAATGGTCTGTTATCACTAATACGTCAACAGATTTGTTGTGTGAATCTTCAGCGGACCAGAAATCAATACAAACAAGTTGCAATGGGCGGGAAGTGGCAATGCTTTCCAGAGGGGCCCTCCCTGCAGGCTCAGTGACTTTGCTGACTATGCAACGCTGACATTGACGAACATGCATCCTCACATCTCTGTCCATATGCAACCAAAAGAATCTCTGTCTGGCGATGCTCAGGGTTCTTGACTGGCCTTGATGGCCCGCACTGTCATGCACCCCTTTTAAAACTTCGGCCTTCAGGCAATCAGGGACCACTAACTGATGGCGTTTTGCATTTGAAATCTGATTACGGGATACTCTGTACAAAACATCATCACTCAGAACAAACTTCTCCCAGTGCTTCAGGAGGCCCAGAACTTGACTTGTCTCGTGTGCCCTTTCACGTCTAGACGGTCTTCGAGACCGTTCTACATAAAACCGAAGACGAGACAAAACTCTGTCCCTGGACTGAGCCTCTCGCAGGTCATCCATAGAGAAGGCAGGCAGACTGGGTAGTGTATCTGGAATAAGGTGGGGCATGTGGCTTATCAGTTGAGCTGCACGAGTTCTCGCACCGGAGGCCCATTCAGTGTGTGACTGGACAAAAGCAGCAACTTCTTGATTGGATACAGTCTGGGCCGACACGAGTAATGACTGGACATTTGTAGCTATAGAATGGGACAGCTTCTCTGCCATGACAGGCTGATCTGTAGAGTCTCTGAGAGTCTGTTGGACGGCTGTATCAGACAAAACCGCAGCTTCCGCAGTGAGATCATGAAGAGGTTCACTGACTAGTCTGTGGCCAACATTCTGACAAAAAGGGACACGGCTGAGAGCGTCAGCAACCGTGTTTTTGGGACCAGGCACATATTTGATTTCAAAATTATAACTGGCCAGCTTTGACACCCATCTTTGCTCACAACAGTCCAATTTGGGTTTAGTCATAATGTGTGTAAGTGGATTATTGTCAGTCCAGACGGTAAACTCATGGCCTTTCAACCAATGGCTAAACTTCTCACACACAGTCCACTTCAGTGCAAGAAATTCCAAACGGTGAGCTGGGTAGTTCTTCTGTGACCGGGTCAAAGACTTGCTAGCGAACGCAATTGGCCTAGCCACTGTGTCACCTTCACGTACCTGGGACAAAACGGCTCCAAGGCCATCCAGTGAGGCGTCAGTCGACAGCAAAAATGGACGACTAAAGTCTGGATCAGCCAAAACCACAGAATGGATAAGGGCCTTTTTGAGGTCTGTAAATGCCTGGTCGTGGTCAGCAGTCCAGTCACCTGCTTTCAGTTTGCGGCCCACTACAGTGCATTGGGGCTTTCTGCCTTTCTTCTGTTTCTGGCCAGCCAGCAGATAAAACAAGGGCTTTGCGAGTGTTGAATACCCCGGAATGAAGTGTTGATAAAAATTTAACATGCCCAAGAAAGACCGTACACGTTTCTCAGAAGGTGTCGCTCCATCCGACTCCATCAAGTCCGCCACAGTCATTTTGCTTATACTTTCAACTTTTTCTGGATCGGTAGACACTCCATGTTCATCAATAATGTGGCCCAAGAATTTTACAGATTTCCTTAAAAAGTGACATTTCCTGGGGGCCAGTTTCAGATTGTGGGCACGGAGTCTGCTGAACACCATTTCAAGACGTCTGAGTGCAGAACTTTCATCAGGGGCAAAAACTAAAATGTCGTCCAAGTAGCACAGCAGACTTAAATAGTTTTGGTCCCCGAAAATGGAAGTCATCATCCTCATGAAACTCCCTGGGCTATTACAGAGCCCCTGTGGCAACCTGTTGTACTCATAAAGCCCCATAGGCGTAGTGAACGCTGAGTACTTCCTATCATCTTCGTGTAAAGGCATGTTGTAAAACCCAGACGTCAAGTCCATTGTACTGAAGAAGGAGTTGCCACCAAGTGCTGCTAAGCAATCAGCCTGATGTGGCAGAGGATGAGCGTCTTTCAGAGTCCTCTTGTTCAACCACCTAAAGTCAGTGCACACACGCATATCACCATTCTTCTTCCAGATGAGAACTAAAGGTGAAGCATATTCACTTGTCGACTTTCGAATGATCTCTTTCTCTTCCATTTCATTCAAGACTTGGCGTAATTTTTGATACTGACTCGGTGGCACACGTCTGAAAGGGAGTCTGAACGGCTTTTGGTCAACCAGATGGATTCTGTGAACAAAGTCCTTCGCCTTTCCGCAGTCAAGGTGATTACGCGAGAAGATGTCTTGGTAGTGAATGATCAGCTCTGACAACTTGTCTTTACATTCAGACGATGCATCACAACAGCCAACATCTAGTTCACCCAGGCCAATAGACTGTAGCTTCTCCTCAGCATTACTTACATCAGAGCAGACAGGAGGCAATTGCACAACGGAAGTACTCTGATGGCCACTGACCAGGTCTAGATCCTCCAAAGCAACACAAGGCACCAAGTCAGCCAGCTTTGTATTGCGTCTCAAAAACAGCGGATATTCTGTGACATTCATGACCTTCAGTGGAACCCATCCATCTGCCCACAGAGGTGTGACGATTCTGGCGACCATTAGACCCTTGGGGGCAGATCGTGCCGACGTAGGTTCTGTCATCGCTGCGCTCCCAGGAGATACTCGTGCAGTTTTTGACAGCTTCCCCCACAAGAGGTACTCACGGCCAGGCTCAAGGCATGTGGCTGAATTGCAGAGCACTGTGCCTATCTTCTCGGGCATTTCACCACCACTCCATCTATGCAAGCCAGCTAGCATTGAAAGAAATTGCTCCGTTTCAGCATTAGTGGATGATGGAGCAGAGATTGCTGTTCAGTACGCACTAAACTTCTTTGACTCATGCAATATGTTTCTGATAACATTAGTTCCAATGATTAGGTCATCAGGTTGCCCCTCAACAACAATTGTTGGCACAATCATTTTACAGTTATTGATTTCCATATGGATGTTGAAAGCTGACTTTGGGCACACTCGTCGACCCCCAACACCAATGAGTGTCACGTTGGTGGAAAATTCGTCTTCTGTACGTACTGCTCCAACAGAGAGCATCTTATGCAGAGCAGTCTCACTCACGGTACAGGCCATGGAGCCACTATCCAACATCCCCCCCAAAGTCATACTGCTCCCCACTCTAACTGGTACATAAAACAAACTATCGCTGCCCCCTACAGTATGTGTGTTTTGATAAACAATATTAGGCAACTGAGATTGTGTGAACGTGTCAGAATTAAAAACTTAATTGAAATTGAGATCAAATGGGTGGGAGAACTCATTTTGACCTGTACGGCCTCCCTCTGAATACAGGTCAGCTAGTTTCCCGAAACTGAACTGATTTGGGGAGAAACTTTGTCGGGGCAATGCTGCTTAGAGTGACCAGGGGCTAGGCACTTGAAACACAGATTATTCAATTTGCAATGATATAAAGTGGAGTGATCAGCGCCACCACACACCTTACATGGAGGGGAGTTGAAAGGACTTAAGCGCCTCTGAATACGCTCAGGATTGCGTGGCTCCACTCTAGACAAAACTCTCTCTAGCATGCTCATCATTCGGCCAAGGACATCACTGTCATCTTTCTGAGCAGGCTGTGGGACATGCTGTGGTAGGACATGCTGTGGTGGGACATGCTGTGGTGGGACATGCTGTGGTGGGACACGGACAGGCGGTGAGACATGCTGTGGGCGCTGGGCATGCTGTCGAACACACGAAAAATCTGTATATGGATCGGGGTTAACATGGTGGGGACAAATGGACTGGAGACCCGTCTCTATAGAGCCAGAGTAGGAACAACAAGAAGATTCACTGTCAAGCACTGCAGTCGGGTAATTCTTCAGTGGAGGGACACTGCAAGACCTAGTTGACGCCCCTGATTCCCTTTGATACTCATCTATCCTGAGTTGAACGTCCTTAGAGGTCCACTCATTAACAGGCTTGCATCTGAAAATGTTTGATAGCTGTGGATCAGGACAGTACTTTGCAAACATTTGTGCCACTTCCCCGCCAAGGTTTTCCATTTTTCTGCCCAAGCGACGCAAACCCTCATCAGCAGTATCTGCTGCTTTGTTTAGTCTGATCCAGTAGTCAACTGGATTTTCCTTTGGCGTGGGTAGCGTGGTGTAAAAATCTTGCAACGGGAGAGTTGACGAGGAATGACTAAAGTATCGTATTAGAATGTCATAAATGATATCTGGGTCTTGCCTCACATCAAGTGCCTCATCACTCCTGAGAGCTACTCTGACAACGTCTCTTGCCCTCCCTAAAAGCCTGCTTAGTATCTCATCTGCTTTTTCAGCTGTTGTATAAGACTGTTTCCGAAGCTGGGCTTTAGTCATGGTGATCCATTCTTGAATTGAACACTTGTCAGAACCATTTCCCCTGAAAGTCACAATTTCACGTTGAGTCTTGACATGGACAATTACCGGTGTAGTGTTTTCCTGCGTTGTGTTATGTGGTCTAGGGTCATCTTTAGTCATAACAGTCGCTGCTTTTCCAGTCATTGGTGTGTCATGTGCATGTGTGCGATCAATGAAACCAGAAGAGAGCAGACTAGCCAATACTGAGTTGCCTATCTGCTCTCCAATTCGGCCTACCATGTCAGTCAGGTGTTGCAGGGCAATATTATCACTCATTGGGGTTGAAGTCTGTGCACTCTCCCTCAAGAACTGTTCACTTGGAGACCAGTTTGGGCTCATACCACGCCCCCTGTCCCTCCCATCACTAACATGTTCTTGGAGACCACCTACACCTTCACTTCCATACCCACTAGTAAGTGTGTTTGCATTCAAACCATTAAAATGAACACCCCTGCCAATAGAAAAGCCCTGAAAATCGCCATTTTGACTACTATATCCTTCAGCCATTATACTTTCAGTAATACAAAGAATTGAAAATAAAAAAGGGATAAAATAAAAACCAGAAATGAACTAATAATTTACGTATTGATAGCAAATGCACAGTGGCACAAATACATAAAACGAAATCAAAGCGCCAATGCAGTGCAACAGTACCCTCTAGTGGACACAAGAAGAATATGCAGCAACGCCGGGATCTGCTCAGAGGCTGATCAAAATGATCCAGTTGTGTAGTCACGGCACTAGTGTAGCGACCCTCTTTCATGCACGACACAAGGTTTCACAATCTCTGGGTTTATTGCCTGCATTCAATAAACAAAACAATACAAAAGTCAGGGGCCTCTGTTCACGACTGCAATTATCTTCAACGCTTACAAACTCACTTCAGCTACGGCAAGCGCTGAAGCCCATAAAGTGCCAAACGAAAAGAACAGTCGCAGACGCCCATGACTTAACAACTGAATGAGGTACCGGAATATTAACAGTAATACAACAAAAACACAGATTTTGTGAGAATTCAAAAAAACATTCAAAACAATCAAATTTCAACTCTGTTACAGTAGCATCGCTTACAAGGCAACAGACTATCCCAGATAGTTCCACCCGTTCAGCCCATGACTTAATGGTCTTCTTTACTAAGAAGATTCAATGCATACAGGAAGAAATTGCTAAAGACAGTATTAATAAACCACATACTAAAGGGCTGAAATCTATAGATGGACGACATGGTGGCTGTCCAGGGAATTTGTCCCGTATTAGTGAACTGTCACTCGATAATTTTAAACAGGTGGTGAATACGGCCAAACCGACGACTTGCCAGTTCGACCCGCTTCCGGGTTCTCTTATTAAATGTCTTTTTGGCGTCCTTGGACCTTCAGTTCTAAATATTATAAACATATCACTCTCCTCAGGTGTAGTTCCAGCGCGGTTATTGACAGACACTGAAACGACCCAACCTTGATCCAGAAAGCTTATGTAATTATAGACCTGTGTCCAACCTAACGTTTCTTTTTAAAGTACTTGAAAAAGTAGTGGCACGGCAGCTGAATGATTTCATATCCGAGAACAATCTTTTTGAATCAATGCAATCAGGATTCAGGGCTAACCACTCTACTGAGACAGCTTTAATTAAGGTAACCAATGACCTCCTACTGGCAATGGACTCTGGCGCTTCATCACTCTTGCTGCTGCTGGACCTTAGTGCTGCTTTTGACACAGTGCACCACAATTTCCTACTAGAACGGTTGGAAAAATGGATTGGTCTCTCAGGAACCGTCCTCTCGTGGTTCAGATCCTACCTCTCTGATAGGACGCACTGTGTTGAATATGGCGAATTGACATCTGAGCCCTTTAGTGTTATATGTGGTGTTCCGCAGGGTTTAGTGCTTGGCCCCCTTCTTTTCAGCATTTACATGCTTCCATTAGGTGATATTATTCGCAAGTATAATATCAGTTTCCACTGCTACGCAGATGACACTCAACTATATCTTCCGTTGGAGGAATCTGCCACACTAAACTGTGGAAATATGGAGGCCTGCTTCACTGAGATAAAAGAGTGGATGTCACTCAATTTATTGCGTCTTAACTCTGAAAAGACCGAAATGTTAGTTATTGGTCCATCTAAATGCCGCGACTTATTCTCAAAAACTGCTGTGAACATTGACACATGTCACATCACACAGAGTGACTCAATTAAAAATTTAGGTGTCATATTTGACCCCGATCTGTCCTTTCAAACACATGTGAAGAAAATTACTAGAACCGCTTTCTTCCATTTTCGTAACATTGCTAAAATTCGTCCTATACTGTCTCAGTCGGATGCGGAGATTATAATTCACGTGTTTGTTACCTCCCGTCTCGATTACTGTAATGCACTTCTGTCCGGTCTCCCGAAGTCCAGAATCAAGAGTCTTCAGCTGGTACAAAATGCCGCAGCGAGTTTTTTAACTAGGACAAAAAAGTACGATCACATCACGCCGATTTTGGCTAACCTTCATGACTCCCTGTTACCCTAAGATGTGATTTCATGGTTCTCTTAGTATTATATAAAATCATACATGGACTTGCTCCCTCATATCTTTCAGATCTGATTTCCCCCTATGTTCCGGTCATAAGCCTTCGTTCTGAGAGCGCCGGTCTTCTGGTGATCCCAAGAGCCAAGAAGTGTTCCGCTGGTTCGAGAGCGTTCCATCTGGGCACCGGTGCTGTGGAATGCTCTTCCCCCTGAGATCCGATCTGCAACCTCAGTGGAAATGTTTAAATCCAAGCTTAAAACTCACTTCTACTCTATGGACAATATCTGTGTATTATTTGTGATTGAACATCCTTTGGGATACCACATGTGCGGTCCCTTCACAAGGTTTCTTCATTTTCCTCATGTCGAAGTTTTTTGAGTTTTTCCTTGCCCTCATGTTGGATCCAGATCAGGGGATGGTGTAATAATATATATATATATATATATATATATATATATATATATATATATATATATATATATATATATATATATATATATATATATATATATATATATATATATATATATTAAAATAGTCTGTGTAATAACCTGTGAAGCCCTTTGAGACTATGTGATTAAGGGCTATACAAATAAAAATGACTTGACTTGACTTGACTTGTGCTTATGCACCAAATAGCAGTTCAGAGTACCCACCCGTCTTGGAGTCCTTAGAGGGTGTGCTTAAGAGTGCACCCCCTGGGGACTCCCTTGTACTGCTGGGAGACTTCAACGCTCACGTGGGTATTGACAATGAGACCTGGAGGGGCGTGATTGGGAAGAACGGCCCCCCTGACCTGAACCCAAGTGGTGTTTCGTTATTGGACTTCTGTCATAACGAACATCATGTTCAGACATAAGGGTGTCCATATGTGCACTTGGCACCAGGGTACCCTAGCCCGTAGTTCGATGATCGACTTGGTCGTCGTTTCGTCGGACCTGCGGCCGCATGTCCTGGACACTCGGGTGAAGAGAGGGGCAGAGCTGTCAACTGATCACCACCTGGTGGTGAATTGGCTTCGATGGGTGGCGAAGATGCCGGTCCGACCCGGCAGACCCAAGCGTTGTCACAGACCAGTACGAACACAGGACTCAATTGCATGTGCTTCTCAGATTTTATTGAAAGAGAGTGAGAGTAAGGCTTGTTTGATTGCTTGGTTCCAGGATTGGCGAAGAGCGGGAATGAGCAAAGCGGGAGTGACACCCCTAGGACGACCTCGGCGAGGAGCAGGCTGGTCCGGATGCTGACGATGGAACTCCGTGATGATGGACCGGCCCAGAATTTGTCGAGCTAGGATCCACGAGCGCTCCTCCGGACCATATCCCTCCCAGTCCACCAGGTACTGGAATCCCCTTCCCCTACGACGAGAGCGAAGAAGGCGACATACCGTATAGATGGGATCACCATCCAGAAAGCGAGGGGCTGGAGGAGGAGGAGTCTCAGGAACCAGCGGGCTCTGGCGGACCGGCTTGATCCTGGACACGTGGAAGGTAGGATGGACCCTCATGGTACCAGGCAGACGAAGTCTGACCGCAGTAGGACTGATTACCTTTTCCACCGGGAAGGGACCCAGGAATCGAGGTGCCAGTTTCTTAGACTCCACCCGCAGCGGAAGGTCCCTGGAAGACAACCATACTTGTTGGCCCACCTGGTACACCGAAGCCAGAACCCTCCTATGGTTGGCCACATTAGAGTAGGTGTTGATTGCCCGTAGAAGATTGGCACGTGCCCGAGCCCAGATGTGGCGACAGCGTCGGGCGTTGGCAAACGCCGAGGAACAGGAGACCTCACCCTCCTGGCTGGGGAACAGAGGTGGCTGGTAGCCATATACGCACTGGAAGGGGGACATGCCAGTGGACGAGTTTATCAGGGAGTTATGGGCGTACTCCACCTACACCAACTGTCTGGCCCAAGAGAGGGGATCCCTGGAGGCCATACAACGAAACGCTGTTTCTAAATCCTGATTCAGCCGCTCGGACTGACCATTGGACTGCGGGTGAAAGCCAGAGGAGAGGCTGACCGAGGCCCCCAGAAGACGGCAGAACTCCTTCCAAAAGCTAGAGGCGAATTGGGGACCTTGGTTGGAAACCATGTCCATAGGTATCCCATGGAGCCGGAAGAGGTGTAACTGGACCGCCTGTGCAGTTTCCCTGGCGGAAGGTAGGGACCATTTTACTGAAGCAGTCCACGATCGTCAGGACAGTCGTCATCCCTTCCGAGGCAGGCAGTCCAGTCACAAAGTCCATTGAGATGTGGGACCAGGGGTGATTGGGAACCGGAAGGGGTTGTAGCAGACCTGCAGGAGGTCGGTTAGACGCCTTGTCCCGGGCACAGGTCTGGCAAGCTCCGACGTACTCCTGAACTTCCTTAGCCAAGGAGGACCACCAAATAACTGTACCAGCAACTTCCTGTCCCAACCACCGTTGAAACAGGAAGATGCTGGTACGGGCTGCTCTCGGGTAGCAAGAAAGGCGGGAGTTGTGCCCCCATTGGAGGACCTCGGGACGTAATCCTTCCGGAACAAAAAGACGACCCTCCGGTCATGTACTGGGTCCTGCTTGGTCCTGGAGAGCCTCTCGGACGCGATCCTCAATGTCCCAGGTGATCGTGGCCACCACCCGGGAAGCAGGAAGGATGGATGCCGGGATTGGTTCTCCTCCTTTTGAAACTGTTAGAGGACCCCGGGCGATAGGAGAGGGTGAAATTAAACCTGTCGAAGAAGAGGGACCAGCGGGACTGTCTCGGGTTCAAACGTTTTGCAGAGCGGATGTACTCCAAATTTTTATGGTTGGTCCACACAAAGATGCAACCGCCACCCCCTCCAGCCAGTGACGCCATTCCTCTAATGCCAGTTTGATGGCTAACAGTTCGCAATCCCCCACATCATAATTACGCTCAGCGGGGGAAAGACGTCGTGAGAAGAAGGCGCAGGGGTGCATCTTGTTATCATCAGCCGACCTCTGGGAAAAAAACGCCCCAACTCCTACGTCGGCGGCATCCACCTCAACCACCAATTGACGCTCTGGATCAGGCACTTGCAGGATAGGAGCCGTTGAGAAGTGGTTCTTGAGGGTGGTAAAAGCATTGTCGGCCGCTGAAGACCATCAGGACGCACCTTTTGGACTGGTGAGAGCCGTGAGGGGCGCTGCTACCATGCTGTACCCCCGAATGAAGCGATGGTAAAAGTTGTCGAAACCCAAGAACTGTTGAAGCTTCTTCCGGTCATGGGGAACGGGCCAGGAGGTAACCGCTGACACCTTCGTGGGGTCCATCTGTAGCCTCCCCTCCACCACGATATATCCCAGAAAGGATACGGTCTGAGCATGGAAGTCACATTTCTCCGCCTTCACAAAGAGGGAGTTCTCAAGCAGTTGGCGAAGGACGAGTTGGACGTGCTGCGTGTGTTCTTCCTGGGACTTGGAAAAAATTAATACATCATCCAGATAAACGAAAACAAACCGGTTGAGCACATCAGGCAACACGTCATTGATGAGGGACTGGAAGACAGCGTTGTTTAGTCCAAAAGGCATGACCAGGTACTCATGGTGGCCTGTGGGCGTATTGAAAGCAGTATTCCACTCATCCCCCACCTGGACCAGGAGATAGGCGTTTCGGAGTGCTAACTTTGTGAAGACCGTGGCCCCTTGAGAAGCTCAAAAGCGGAGGAGAGCAATGGTAAGGGGTACCAATTATTCACTGTTATGTCGTTGAGCCCCCGGTAGTCGATGCATGGCCGTAAGAAGAACCTGGCGTCCGCCGGCGAGGAGGATGGTCGTATAATGCCGGCTGCCAGAGCATTGGAAATGTACTCCTCCATCGCTTGCCTCTCGGGTGCTGAGAGAGAATAGAGTCGACCCCTAGGGGGAGTAGAGCCAGGCAGGAGGTCAGTAGCACAGTCGTAGGGGCGATGTGGAGGTAATGGAGTAGCCTTGGCTTTGTTAAATACCTCCCGTAGGTGGTGGTAGCAGGCAGGAACCTTGGACAGATCAGGGGGAGGCTTAGAAGCAACGGGTCGGTCGCGGTGAGATGCGGCGTGCAGACAGGTTTTATGGCACTCGACGCCCCATTCCATCACGGTTCCAGAACGCCAATCGAAGTGGGGGTTGTGCCGTACCAGCCAAGGATGACCCAAAACAAGCGGCTGACCGGGGGATGGGAGCAGGTGGAACCGAATCCGCTCCTGGTGGTTGCCTGATAATTTCATCTCCACCGGTTCGGTAACTTGCGTGACTTTACCCAACAGGTGCCCGTCTAACGCTCGGGCAGTGATCGGGGACGAGAGAGGAACCTAGGGTATTCGTAATTTGCGTGCAAGGGCGATGTCCAAAATGTTCGCCTCTGCGCTGGAATCGATCAACGCAGGTAGGGACTGGGGAATACCGGAAATCACGAACCGAGCCGAGAGGACAGTGCTTGGAGTTCTGGAGGTTGGAATAATGCCTTCTAACGATCAAGATGAAATTCGATGTCCCTCGCCGCCACAGTATAGGTAAAGCCCCTCGGAAATCCTTCGCCGGCGTTCCTCCGCAGATAACGACGTGTGATCCACCTCCATGGCTTCGTGAGGATTCAAATTCATGGGTTGTGCAGTTGTAAAACCCCCTGGCTCTTTGGGCGAATTGGTGGTGAATCGTCTCGGCTAGCCCCGCTCCTGTCTTCGTGCCTGGACTCACCGGTCAATTCGAACCATCAGAGCAATAGCTTCGTCGAGGGTAGTCGGTGGGGCATTGAGACACCAACTTGTCTTTCAAATAGTCTGCCAGACTGTGGAGGTAAGCGTCGACCAGCGCCTCAGCTTTCTGGCTGGCCAGGGTCCGAAAATCAATGGAGTAGTCGGCGACTGTGGGTCTACCCTGGCGGAATTTTCAGGAGGGAACGGAATGCATCGGCCGCTGAAGATCCAGTGTCAAACACCTTTACAATCTCCTGGGCCAAGAGATCGAATGAAGTGCATGCCCCTGAACCACGCTCGAACTCGGCGGTTCCCCAGAGTCGAGCTCTTCCGGTCAGATGATTGATGGTAAACGCCACTTTCGCCGCTTCGGACGCGAAGTTACCAGTTTGAAACTTGAAAATTAGACAACAGTTCACCAGAAATGCACGAACTTGTGCCGGATCTCCACTAAACTTTTCAGGTGCGCCCACTCTGCCAATCTGATGACGTGAGAGGTAGGAAGCAGCATTACCAGCGTCGTCGATCGGGTGCTCGGGGACGGAATGTCAGAAGGCGAAGCTGATGACGTCAGTTGTCTTGACATCTGTTCTGTTAGTCTGAGAGTAAGGGTTGCTTGATTGCTTGGTCCGAGGACTGGAGAAGAGCGGGAATGAACACAGCGGGAGTGACACTTCGTGTCGGAAGAAAGGCAAGTCGTTTGACCAGGGATGGAGATCAGAGGCGATGTAAAGTTCATAATAGTGGTCGTAGGCAGGCGGCAGGAAAAACAGGCGTAGTCAGGTTCTGAAACGGGTCAAAAAACGGGAATAAGGCAGGAAACAGGTTTTAACAGGGACAAAGTCGGACGGGAACGCTCACTGAGTGAAAAACAACAGCTCGCAACGATCTGACAAAGTTTGAACTGAAGTCGGGGCTTAAGAAGGGTGTGGCCACCAATCAGCTTGTCCGGGCTGTTGGCACCAATCAAGCTGCCACAGGTGTTCCAAATAGGGTAATCATGACAAGCGTGTTGTGAGGGTCTGTTGGGAACGCCTGGCAGAATCTCCTGTCAGAAGAAATTTCAATTCGCACCTCCGGCAGAACTTTGCCCATGTTCCGTGGGAGGCGGGGGACATTGAGTCCGAGTGGACCATGTTCCGCGCCTCCATTGTCGAAGCGGCTGATCGGAGCGGTGGCCGTAAGGTAGTCAGTGCCTGCCGCGGCGGCAACACTCAGACCCGTTGGTGGTCACCGGCGGTGAGGGATGCCGTCAAGCTGAAGAAATCGGGCCTTCCTGGCCTGTGGGACTCTGGAAGCAGCTGGCAGGTATCGGCTGGCCAAGCGGAATGCGGCTTCAGGGGTTGCCTAGGCAAAAACTCGGGCATGGGAGGAGTTTGGCAAGGCCAAGGAAGCCGACTTCCGAACGGCTTCGAGGAAATTATGGTCCACCATCCGGCGTCTTAGGGGGGGAAGCGGTGTGCCATCGACACTGTGTATAGTGCCGACGGGGCGCTGCTGACCTCGACCCGGGACGTTGTGAATCGGGGGGCGGAGTACATCGAAGACCTCCTCAATCCCACCGACACGTCTTCCTCTGGGGAAGCAGAGCCGGAGGACTCTGAGTTGGGCTCTCGCATCTCTGGGGTTGAAGTCACCGAGGTGGTCAAAAAGCTCCTTAGTGGCAGGGCCCCAGGGGTCGATGAGATCCGCCCGGAGTTCATTATGGCTCTGGATGTTATACACAACAGATAAGATAAACAATTTGGACATAATTGTAGGCATAGAAAATAAAAAGACAGCTTTTACTGTGAGGTATGAATCATGAAAATATGTAGAAATGATCTTTTTTTCATATCCAATGACAACTCTTTTGAATTAAATTCCCTATGAACTAAGGTGTTTGGGTCCTACAGGGAAGTTTGGTGACGATCATGTAAGCTTAAGGGTCAGGTGTACTGTTCTTGTGTTTGCTTACTTTTCATCGTGTCACACATTAAAGACCCCTACTATATGTCATAAAATGGCATTAAGGTACTAATAAGTAGGTTGTCATTTATGTCTACACAAACATAGGGTATTATGCGTGCGTTGTACGTTAACCCTTACGGTATTTGACCGAACGGGTCATTTGATTTTATAATTAGTGGACGTACCTTGTAAAGATGAATCAGTGCTACATAGCGCCGAAGCAGTCTTCAATATCGCGCATTTCTCCTCCGTTTATTGGAGACACGGAAAAGGTGATGAGCTTCCAGGCAATCGGTAATAACACAGCTGTAGCGGGCATTTTTAACGTTGCACGGACTCTCCAACTGCCACACCACAGGTTGAGACTCAAGTTGTTCACATGTGACGTAGGCCAATACGTCACTGAGGTCTCGACCATTTTGTATTACGGCCATCTACTGGACTGGGGTGGAGCCTTGCAAGCCCGTCCAATTTCTTAGGGGGCAAATCTTCACTTTGCACTCCACTCATCGAGGGGATTTCCCTATGGAGGGACCTCACTGGAGGGTTCTCAGGGCCAAGTGAGAGGAATGGGATTGGGCCTATGTCTCTCGGCTGGCTTGGGGACGCCTCGGGATCCCGTCAGATGAGCTGGAGGAGGTGGCTGGGGATAGGGACGTCTGGGCTTCCATTTTAAGGCTGCTGCCCCCGCGACCCGACCTCGGATAAGAGGACGATAATGGATGGATGGATGGAAGAAAATAAGAAGCCCTATAAATAGAAAAAGTATTCACTAATTTCATTTACTGAAGAAAACCAAAATAACTATCATAGTTATTAAACACTAATTTCCTGTAGGTGTAGTGCAGGAGTGGCCAACCCGGTCCTCGAGAGCTGCATGTCCTGCATGTTTTATCTGCTCCAATACAGGTGATTCCAATCACATGCATCATTATCAAGCTCACACACAGCTTGGTAACAAGCTAATAATTTACATCCTCCTAGTTCAAGAGAAACTTCCAAAACATTGGTGTAGTGCAGGTAGAAGGTAACCAAGTGTTTTCATTGATTATTTTCTAAATAGATAAAGAAATCTCATGCACTCCTTAAAATGTATCTAAGGGCCCGGTCACACAGCCGTTTGCATCTGTATCGCGGGTAAAATTTTGCGTTTTTTTTTGCCCGTGGTTGCCCGCGATGGAAAATGCGCAATATTGGCCAACCCGCTGTTCATCGGTGGTATGCCCGCAAAACAGACGCCGGCGACTGTTCCGCTTCCTCATGGCGTCATTTCCGCGTCATTTTCTCGTGTGGACCACGGGTATAAAAACTGCCGAGCCGGCGTTATGCCGAGAAATGCATCCTTGCCGAGATTTGCATCCCCTCGCTACTACAACCACTTTTACCTCGTTTTAACTAACTTTTATATCACTTTTAGGGAATTTAATGGCGAACATATAACCAAAACTACTTCGTCTTGCATTTGTTGGGAATGTAATACAACTTAAACCATTCCGTCTTTGTATTTGTTGGGAATGTAATCGATCGGTAATGCACGGCGTATACAAATCACTTTTGAGCAGGTTACATATTTATTTTGCCTTTTTCTATTCAAATCGCTCGTATTGAAACTGTTATGCACTCTACCATAAAGCTTATTTCTGCATAATAAGCTTTACGGTAGAGTGCATAACAGTTCTCAAAAGTGATTTATATACGGTGTGCATTCCTGTTCCACCTTCCCAGCGAACAGATTGCTGTTTTTTTCCTCTCCCCCTGATCCCCCCGATACCTTTTATAAAGTGTTGTGTGAAAAATTACACATTTGGGTCCACTGTTTGTTCTGGTCATGACAGTACAGACTGACCAAGAAATGAACCCAGCAAACATTCGCATGAGCGCTGATCGGGAAGATACAAAGGCTCCCTCCGCCCTGCAGTATTTGCAATGGACTGAGGGGGAGGTCTGAGGGATGTCGGGTGACGTCTCCGCCCTTCTTCAGCATGTTCAACAGCTTCTTCAGCACCAAAAACAACTGGCTACGCTCACTGATCTCCTTACCTATCAGCTGCCGCCATCGGCCCCGCCCGCCGGGGATTCCCCACCAGTCGTCCCGCCGCTTTCCCTGCCCGTCTAGCTCATGGACTCAACTGCCATTGGTTTCGCTGAGCCTTGAGTCGGCTCTCCGGAGAAGTTCAGCGGCGATCCTGCTCAGAACTGGGCCTTCATTACCAACTGCAGACTGGTATTTGGTCTTCAGCCCAGGAACTTTGCCACCAAGGTGGCTAGGGTGGCGTACACTATCAATCATTTGTCCGGAAGGGCTCGGCTCTGGGGAAAGGCAGAGTTCGTGCGGGGTTCTTCGGCCTCATTCCATCTGCTCGCCCAGGAGATGATAAAGGTTTTCGACACTTGGTCATCATCAGCTGAGGCATCTAGAACCCTCATGAGCATCCGGCAGGGGCAGCGCACCATCGCCGACTACTCCATCGACTTCCATACCTTGGCCAGCCACAGCAACTGAAACTCAGAAAGCATTGGTTGACGCCTACCTCCACAGCCTGGACAATTACTTGAAGGATGAACTGGTGTCCCACGCCTCACCTGCCAATCTCGACTATGCAATTGCTCTGACGGCCCGCATCAATCGTTGGGTCCTGGTGCGACGCCGTGAGAGAGGTCGCCAGAGTCGTCCAGTTCCCTGTTCGTCCGTAGGGGTTGGCACCACCTCTCCATCACAGCCACCACCCGCGATCCAACAAGATCTTGTGTGAATATTGTGTAAATTATCTTCTTATCTTTTTAATTTTTTTTGTCCTTAAGTAACTGGAGTGCTACGTCCAATTTCGTTGTCACAATATGTTCAACCCATTTTGTAATAAAGGTATATTCTATTCTATTCTATTCTATTCTATTCTATTCTATTCTATTCTATTCTATTCTAGAAGCTATGGAGGTGGGTCGTGCATCCCTGTCGGTGGCAGAGCGCTGGCGATGTCTGTCTGAGGGCCTTTGTCTGTACTGTGGCGCGCAAGGACACCGGGTCTTATCTTGCCCATTAAAAAGGGAGAGCTCACCAGACGTTTGGACGAGTCCGACTGAGCTTAGCCCACCTCCAGACTTCCAAAACCAGAAGACCAGTACTCTAGGCCCACCTTCTTATTGCCGGTTCCACACAATCCCTGTCCGCCCTTGTTGACTCTGGCGCTGAGGCCATCATCTTGGACACGGTCTTAGCCCGGAGAATGGGGTTAAAGCTCTTCCCCCTTCCGACCCTGGTTCCTGCCTGACTAGTTCCAATCGACGACCACGTTTCGTTCTCCTGTCTCGGCTACCCGACTTGTTCCAATTCAAGACCAGTCCCCTGTCCGCTTCGCCACCTGTCACTGGCCGCGGGTGCTTCATGTTCCACCTGCCCATCGAGCACCAGATCGCTATTGTTTTGCTCTCTCCCTGATCCCTTAATAAATTGTTGTGTGAAACGTTACGCATTTGGGTCCACTGTTTGTTCCGGTCGTGACATGCGGCCTCTGTCATAATATTAATAATACGTGGCCCAGTAATGTTGACGGGAATATAGTATACTTTTTTATACACACGAAAAAGCACCTTTTGCCAGGTAATGGCCATCTTGCCTTTGGCATTTTATGAGATTTCAGCACACTCCATTTTCATAGTGGCGACTGTAAATTCAAGAAAGAAGGTTGACTGTAAGGACCGTCGCTTCCAGGACAAGAGGAAATTTGAATATTTTTTTCTCCAAATTCTATACAACTGCATCTGCCTAATTTGCCAAAAGACTGTGGCTGTTTTCAAAGAAAATAATATCAAGAGGCACTGTCAGACCATTCATGATTCCAAAAAGCTAACTTGAAACGAATGCTGTGAAATGGTGAAGCAACTGGAAGCTGTTTTAATGGCACAGCAACGCTTTTTCATGAGACCCTGTAAACCGCTATGAAGGTGTTCTAGGTGAATTTCTTAAAGACTGTTCAAAGAACGCCAGGCCCTCACACATTTTCAGTTTACCAAATGAGGCCCGCTTTCTTTGGACACCCCTGCTTTAAGAGATCAGTATGAGATTGTAAAAATTGGTAATTTACATTATTTTATGTCTGGCCCTTTAATAGTAGGCAAGGCCCAGTGCTGGGAATTGACGTCATTTCGCCGTTTTACACAGGTCTGGATCAATGAGCGCCTGAGTGCGCCTGCGCGCGCACGCCGCGCTTCCAGGAAGGGATTATTTGCGTGCGCGCCGCCGATACGCAAAAAAGGGAAACACACCAGGACGAGACAAAAGAAGTTTGTCTCTTCTTTCCGTGCAGAGTAAATGGAGCGTTGAGGCACAAGGAGGAAAAATCGACGGCAGTGTTTGCCGACGACAACTCGGCTACTCTGCTCGGAGAAACAAAGGAAAATAATCACTGTTTTTATTGGAGGAGGAGACAAGAAGTTGACGGGAGATCATGTCTGAATCCCCAACGGCTGCAACCAAGGTAACTAGCCACACGTTGGTGGTTGGTCTTGGGGTGCGTTTGTTTTGTTTTGCCCACTCATTTGTTCCACTCGCGCGCGTTAAAATCGTGACGGGTAGACTCAGTGTTTAGCACGACCACTTTAGTTTTGTCCCCGAAAACTAAAGGTAACAAAACGAAACCAATCCACGTGTTGCCGGAGTCGGAACTGTCTCTCCTGTGTCAATGTTCCACGCGCAGGGGCTCGCTTGTTATTGAAAGCAAACACACGTTAAAAGTAGAGCAGCTTCGTTTTTGGGGTTATTAACAATTAATTAAAGTACAGATATATTTGTATTGGTAGCTGTTTTACATTGATAAGCAAGCGTCAAGACTGTTCTTTCAATAAAAAAACACTTTGTTTGACCAGTTTCAATCTCTATTAACTGGGAGGCTGCTGGAGTTAAAGGTAATCCCATATTCATTAACATGGAAAATGTATGCAAAAACCACGTACCAATCTTTAAAAATGTAATCGTTATGTTCCAATTATTTTTCGCGATAACTCATTTTGAAGACTGCATTTCTTGTATTCGTCAACCTAAATTGTGACGTCACATGAGGAGCTCCAGCACCCTAGCAAGCCAGTTGCCAAAGTGTTTTACGTGTTGCAACGAACAAATGAACAAATAGCCTGAAGAGAAAAAAAGGATGATAAGTTAAAGCCAAAGGCTTATAAGAGACTTGTCCACCAAATAACTTTGGACGCTTCTTCTATCAATCATAGAAACTAATGATCACATCTTGCATCATTACTACAATCATTTCTCATCTCATTAGCTGCACCGCTTATCCTCAGTAGGGTCGCAGGGGTGCTGGAGCCCATCCCAGCAAGCAGTGGGCAGGGGACACCCTGAACTGGTTGCCAGCCAATCGCAGTGCACACAGGGACAGACAACTCGCTCGCTCATTCACACCTAGGGACAATTTGGACCGGCCAATTTCAAGTCAAGTCAATTTGTTTATATCACAACATTTTATGCAGTTTCTGAGTTTTTTTTTATCCAGAAACATTATTAATTTTGGCACAAGGTTATCAAAGATCATCTGGCTGGCTAGAGAAATTATATACAGTGAACCCTCTTTAGCACTTAGGTTACTCAGAAAATAACTTGTGATAGGCCACATTTATGAAGTAGAAACCTTTAAATCAACATAAAACATTAGAATAAAATAAAAGAGTGTACACTTAGTACTTATTATGTGTAACATCAGTGCATCTAATGAGATGGCATCATAAATAAATTTACACGAACTGTGTAGGAAAAAAATGTATTCCCCTTTTGTTGTAGTTATCCTTTCCCGTTACCATGTTTTGGATCTCGAACTAAGCTCAATAATTTGAGGGATGTATTGTAATGAGGAAGGTTCTAATCAGTAAAATATCAGTATGTGATGGGTAAGCTTGAATTACTTTGCAAAGCATTTTGGGAGGTCTTCAGTGAAAACCTGCTATATAAATGCAGACCATTTCCCATTGTCATCATTCTTCTTCCTACTTTCCAACAACAATATTTTGTGTAAAACCAGACGAATAGGCATGTTCTCATGAACATTTTGCAATAATAATTAAAAATATTTTATGCAAATACTCTAACATTGCCTAGGTCTTTTATCCACTTAATCATCAGTGTTTTAATCTGAACTGGGAGGCTTCCTTTAGTTTTAACAAAAACTTCACAAGTTACTGTCCAGGTAAAATCCAGAGTAATAGCACAAGGTAGTGAGAAGGAAAAAGCATCCTGTCTCGTGAGACTCCGTAAGTGATAAGTAGTTAAAGAGGTTATGAGTAAAATAAGCGAAATTGTTGTGGAGAATGCTTAGACTTTGTGTTGCAGGTGGAAGGAATAATTGTACAACAACCCGCGAGCAGCCCAAAAGGTGCTAACTGGCAAAAAAAAAAGAGGTTTAGCCATTAAGGCATTTCAATGTTCTCTAAAATCTTTTTTTTGCTGTTGCAATAAATAATAAGATCTAATAAGATAAGAATTCAAAAGATATCAATCTCTAATAAATAAAATAAAGTGGCAAATAAAAAGAATAAAATATATAAATAAAAGAAAAACAAAACTTTGACACCACGACTTTTGAATGTTTGTTGCATATCATT
Source organism: Urocampus carinirostris (assembly GCF_059441175.1). Taxonomy (NCBI): domain Eukaryota; kingdom Metazoa; phylum Chordata; class Actinopteri; order Syngnathiformes; family Syngnathidae; genus Urocampus; species Urocampus carinirostris. The sequence goes on from NC_142359.1 coordinate 40,691,704, forward strand.
TTTAGTTGTTGCAGATGACCGCAGGGGAAAATTTCAAGAATAAAATAATTAATTTTAGTCCCAATGTGATCATTGAAAGTCATAATTAGTCACACTCAGATGTCATTGTCAATTTGTTGCCATGTTTCTCAACAAGTCTTAAAAAATAGTGATGACAGTGCTCTCTAGTGGCTTTTCTTCGAAATTGCATTTCTTCTTCCGTCGCATTTTAAAATGACCAATCGCTTCAAAACGCTGATTTAGCTGATTGTTTTCTTTAAGATGATTTAAGAAACTCATGCTGTCATGTGTGCTGCTTTAATAACCAATCTGCACTAATCTCATATCCTCGTATTGGAATCAAAATGGTGAAGAACAACACATGCCTTTTGTGAGTAAAGGCAAGTCATTAGGGAGCATGACGTCATTGCAGGGACTGGACTAACCGTCTGACAGCCTAGCACGGTCTTTTCTCTTAATTTTATGGCAAACGATGTGTGTGAAAGAGGAAATGGAAGCCTGAGCGATTGGTTTATGGCTTCCACAGGAAATTCCTGGTGCATTCAGTTGGTGCACGTTGGGGGGGGTCAGAAGGCTGAGGGAAGAAGGAACAACTGATCTTCATTTCCTCTTTTATTTTATTTTTTTAAAAAAGGGTTCTTGCTCTGCTCTGGCTCAGAAACAGAATGACACTCCGGATAAAGCTGACGTTTGGTCTTTTTCCACACAGAAAAGGAAATGTTTTCTCGCAGCTTACGGCTGAAATTTTGGAGCCCCGTGTTTTTCGTGATTATTATTATTTTTTAACCAATTTTTACATACCTATACCGAAGCCATATAGAACACTCACATTCATTCCACTTTTCTCTTGCCAACCTGACACCGAACATTAAGCCCACAGCACAACAAGGGGTGAGTTGCTGTGCCATGCAACCACTGATCAGCAGAGAGGCTTGACCGCATACAGTGGTTTACTCCCTCTGCATCCTTTATGTGTCAATATCAGTCCTTCTTAACTATTCTTCGCCATTCACATATATCCCTAGAACACACTCTTGCAGTCACTAAATGCAGTCACCTTACATCCAGACCTTCCTCTCATTCTATTTCCCACCATTTCTGCACTACATATTCTTTTATTCCAAAAGCCTTCAGCCATTATTTTATTATGTCCAAACCATCTCAGAACATTTTATTAACGTTCTCAGCCCACGCTTTCACCACACCAGTTATTCTCCTTACTTCCTCATTCCATGACCTGTCCACTCGTGTCCCTCTACATATACTATGCAAACATCTCATTTGAAAGGCATTTAACCTACTATGCTCATTTACCCTCAAACCCCACGACTCAGTCACACAGCATTGTTGGTACCACCACAGCGTCATACAATCCTCACTTTGCTCCCATTCCCAGAGCTCTACATTTAACCAATCTGTTCAGCACACCCATTGTCTTGCACCCTTAACTCAACCTCTTCCTCACATTTCTCACTTCGCTTGGATACCCTTTTCAAAATTATCCTCATCTTCAGAATTTACATTTCCCATGAGCAAATATTTGCCAATATTAATTGGTCACCGTGATAGGAGACCAGTTTCCGTATTTTAATGAACATAGGGCGCACCGTGTTAAAAAGTGCAGTCTCCATACCTGGTTCTATTTCTGTATTTTACACTACACGGGGCGCATCGCACAATAGGGTGTGGGGCCCCTTCTGCTTGCAGCCGCGTTACAACAACACAGACAACCATCAAAGTGTGCAAAAATGGAAGCAAAAATGAGTTCCGTCGTGGTTTATTTATGTATTGATTACAAAGTAAAACCCATGGATAAAACAAAACATTAGGAAAGAGCTTGTGAAAAACAGTTTGGCACTCACATTTTTTACCGGTCATCCATAACATAAATGTCAAAATCCTCGTCCTCTCTTTCTCACCTAAACAGCTTTGCTGAATCTCCATTAAAAAGTTCACTTTCTTCACTTTCAGGGTCACGTTCAGAGTCACTTTCCAAAAGCCGGAACACCAGCCCTGCCCAGGTGTTGACAATCAATTATTTTCATTATAATCTGCTGCAAGTTTTTGCGCCACCGTAGTCCTGATTCGGGTGGAACAATGACACAATTTCATGAAAAGAAAGACCCAAGACCATTTTAAAAAAGCAAATTTGCCACATATTTGTTGACTGGGGACACAGGCTGTGGCACTGTTATTTTTTTAAAAATGCTATCAAATTATCTAATGTCACAAACTAAACAAAAAAATGTAATTTGGTCCAAAGAGCGGGTTTGGTGGTTTTGCTGAATTTTGTCTTGAAATATATGGTATGGCCCACTCTCTCAAAAAAATTGTTATTAATTATAATAGAGACGGCAATATCCAAGGAGATGGGGCAGTCTTGGGACCAAAGAGGTTCGATTCTCTGCTCTTCTAAGTAAAATATGGGAGTTTCCTTGGGCAAGACAGTGAACATTTAATGCAGGGGTCTCCAACCTTTTTCAAGCGTCGGGATTCTTTTCGTCATTAATTAGCGCAAAGTGCACCCAGTTTGATATGTATTTCTAAAATAGAAACGTAGCTAGATGCTTTTCCAAATAGCAAAAAGAAGCATGAAAGTTAGCTAGAAAAGTAAACAAGTAAAAAACTAAAAGGAAGCTAGACATCTAGCTAAAAGAGTAAAAACCCAACTAAATAAACAGAAAGAAAGAAAAAAAAGCTTGCTAGCTATAAAAGAGGCCAAAGATATGTCAATACACATAAAATTGGAAAGCTTAAACTCGGGATTTAAGATATGATGACCATTTTAAAATAATACCCATCACATCAGTCTGAAACAAGCTACCCGAACTTATATAAACAGGATAGCTCACCTAAAAGCCCTGGGAACTTCTACTCAAGACACTATAACCAGCTCGGTTGCCTAGATGGTAGGGCGCCCGCTCTGAGACTGCGAGGTCGCTCGTTCAAGCTTTGGCCGAGTCATACCTAAGACTTACAACATTGGTACTCATTGCCTCCCTGCTTGGCGCTCAGCATTAAGGGTTGGAATTGGGGGTTTGGTCACCTAATGACTAAAAATGGCTGTGCCCTGTTTGGCTGCGGCTGCATTGGCTCGCTATAGTTTAACTCTACGGGTCAGGTGTATTGACATTTCGTTCAGTGTGCATTGTTACAAAGAATGACAATAAAAGTACATTTTATTCTATTCTATACCCCGCAAATATGGTGTGGTTACATTCACAACAGTCCAGTGAATCCATCCGTGTAAAATATTTACTCAAACACACGATTATGCCAACAGATTAAAAAAAGCATTCCTGATTTGTTTGATGATTATTGTTGTCTTTTTCGCTCCATTTTATTCTTTGACCTTTTGATTGACACCACTCTTGGCCAATTGAAACTTTTTTTCACGGTCCTTAGCCTGTGACAACCTATGAGTGCTTGTATTGAAAAAAAAAAAAAAACTTAATGACAAATTCAGCCTCAAGAATCTTTAGCTAATGGTAACCGATTCAAATGTGGGTAACACTTCGGTTGGCCAATGAAAATCCCAACGTAATTTTACGCAATTTTATAATCTGAATTAAAATCAAAGCCAAAAATAAATGTGTGCATATGCAACCCATGATCAATTTTTACGTGCAAGACTTGTAAAAAGAAAAGTCAAACATTTACAACTGTTTCATAATGTCTAAAAATTGCCCAAAGTAAAATACATAATGCAGAGGTTTTAGGGCTGGGATCTGGTCGTCTCCAAACGCCGAGACCTACCCTTAGAAAAATGTGTAAAATGTTTAGTTTTTCAGAGATCAAATTTGACAAGGTACTAAGTAGGGCTCCAAGTTATTGTTTCGTCTGTTTTCCAACTAAGATGCCTATGCTACACTCCTCTGCAGGCATTTGATTGGGAAAAAAGAAATTTAGGGGAAAATAAAAACCCTCTATTTCTGTGTGTTTCATTTGAGATGACTCGATGTTAATCACTTGCAGTGATTATTTCAGTTTGGGATAAAACTTCATAGTCTTACCTTTCAAACGAGACCAAAACCGTCCATATTCTCTAAATAGTTTAAGAACAGCATTCAATTTACTTTGGGTACGTCTTGGATTGGGATTTTAGGCGAATTTTACAGGAACCATAAATGGTTACGGATTGTTAACTTGCACATTTTAAGTGGAGAACCCCTTGAGTTGGAATAAAAAATGTTAACCCAAGGTGTATTTTGGCCTGATTTTGAGTGTCTGAGTTGAAGACCATTGGCGAGTTTGGCCCGTTTTGTGAGCCTGGCTTTTGTGATTCTATTCATAACAGGAGAGACACTCCTTCAGTCCTTCCGCCAACCCGCTGCCAAACTCTACTTCCTCCCCAGTCCACGGCCCCGCCCCCAACATCAGGCCAGCCAGCCGATTGGAGGACAAGCCTTCCAGGCTGCCAGCTCACCTGCGTGAGTCTTTCAGAATGCTTTAAAAAGTGTTCAGATGATAAAACGCGAATTTAATTATTTTGTGACCACTAATTGTGCAAGTTCCCCCTCTTGAAAATATTAGTGGGTCCTGCAATTGTCAGCATAGGTAAGCCTCAACCATTAGACAGAATGTGGGAGGAAAAAAAAGAAAATCACTGTTTGATTTTTTTAAAAATGTATTTGCAAATTATGGTGGAAAATAAGTATTTGGTCACACCAAAAGTTCATCTCAATAATTTCTCATGTAAAGTTAGTTGGCAATAACGGAGGCCAAACTTTTTCTTTAACTCTTCACAAGCTTTTCACCCACTATTGCAGGTATTTCGACCCACTTCTACATGCAGATCTCCTCTAAATCAGTGATGTTTGGGGGCTGTTGTTGGGCAACGTGGACTTTCAACTCCCTCCACAGTTTTCTTATGGGGTCGAGATCTCCACTCCAGGACCATGAAATTCTCCTCACGAAGCCACTCCTTTGTTTCCCTGGCAGGGTCTTTGGGATCATTGTCCTGCTCAAAGACCCAGCAACATCTCATCTTCAATATTTTTGATAGGAGATTTTCACTCAATCTCTTGATACATGGCCCGATTAATTGTTTCCTTTACACAGCTCAGGCGTCCTGGTCCCTTTGCAAAAAAGCAGCCCCCAAACTTGAGGTTTCCACCCCCATGCTTCACCGTGGGTACGGTATTCCTTCTCCTCCAAACACGAGAACCTGTGTTTCTACCAAAAAGTTTTGGTTTCATTCAACCATAACACATTCTCTCAATCCTCTTGCGGATATATTTTCCATTCACAATATCTGTGTATTAATTGTTATGGCAACATGTGTTGCAGCCTGGTCATCCTGGAAGGGGGATTACCTCATGTTCAGTCTCTTCTCAAGGTTTCTTCATTGACCTCTGTTGAGGTTTTGAGTTTTTCCCTGCCACTATTATTTTATTTGCAGCCTTTTGAGACTCCTTGTGATCTCATCTCATTAACTGTACCACTTATCCTTATTAGAGTCGCGGGGACTCTTTGTGATATAGCTATACAAATAATCATAATGTGGATCATCCTAATGCTTTCTAGCGAACCGCAGACGGGCTTGGTCGTGTGCTGGCTTCAGCAGGGGGACATGTCTGGCAGTGCAGGATTTGAGTCCCTGGAAAAGTACTGTGTTACTGATAGTTGCCTATGTTTCTGCGATTCCAGCTCTCTTAGGTCAATCACTAGGTGGCCCTACGTGGTTTGGGGATTTTGAATCACTTTTATTGTTATTATTTTGATGCCACGGGGTGAGATCTTGAATGGAGCCCCAGATCGAGGGAGATTATCACTGGTCCTGTATATCTTGTTTTCTAATAATTGCTCCCACAGTTGATTTATTTACATCATGCGTTTTGCCTATTACAGATTAAGTTTTCTCATTCTGGTGCAGGTCTACAATTTTGTTTCTGGTGTTCTTCGACAGAACTTTAGTCTTGGCCACTTCTTTTAGTATGTGGCCATTGTAAGTTTGGTGTGTGACTGATTGACGTTTGTGAAAGGTGTCTTTCATACTGATATATGGTTAAAACAATTGCCACCAATACAGTTAACGAGTGGAACCCCTTTAGACTCATTTGACAGACAGAAATTTTGTGGGTGACCAAATACTTATTTTACACTATAATTTGAAAATACATTCTTTAAAAATCAAACAATGTGATTTTCTGTTTGTTCTCTACATTATGTCCCCTATGGTTTGGGTTTACCTATGTTGACAATTACAGGCCTCTCTAATCTTTTCAAGTGGGATAAATTGAACAATTGGTGGTTAACTTAATACTTATTTGCCCCACTATACACAAACGGCATCTGGTTGTTTAATAACCTTTACATTATTTTATTACTATAATCAAGTGTTTCTCAACTGGTGGGTAGGGACCTTAAAGTGTGTCGTGGACCCCTTTTCAGTGGGTCGCAGGACTTTGCCAAAAATTTTTCAATATAACGCGAAGAAGAAAAAGAGAGGGTTAATTACACAGTAGATGGTGATAATACCCTGCTCAATATCTTCTTGCAGTTCAATCGGCGCATCTCAATTTTGTTTGAGAGTGACCACATCTCATTTTATTGTGATTTTGTTTTTGTTTTCCTGATAAATTAGCGATTAGGATGAAGAAAAAGTGAAAACCTGCGACAACAAAAATCAAGTTGAAATGATTGCAAAAATATTTTTCAATTTTCTTTCTTTAAAGAGCTGCTTGAAGGTTCAATAAATGGTTTAAAAAAGTTATATTTCTAGGTCTTTAACCAGTATATATTTTTTATTATGTTCACATTATAGTAATTATCGTTGTTTAGGTACATTTTTAAAAAATATTTTGGGTACCAACTTCTTTTAGTATGTGGCCTTTTTTAAAGAAGTTTCAGGGGGTCACTTATGTGCAATGTAGGCTGATATGTGAGTACTATCTCTGCTTTAAACTGCACAATAATTTCAGCCGTTAAATTGAATAACTTGATATTTTTACTTGATTTGGGTCACAGCTTATAATTAGGCTGGGATGTTGGGCCCTCAAGTCAGACCAGTTGATAGCCACTGTTTTAATTCCTCGTTTATCACGGTTAATGGGGACCAGACCCCATTGCGTAAAAAAACTTTTCTTAAATCAAATCTCCACCAAATATAAAACATTCCGAAGATTTCCAACATAGGAAATCAAGTTTTATGATTCTAGCACGTATGGTTGGAAAGTTATTGTCATTATTAGATGGTTGCTTTTTTGGCATCCTTGGGCTGACAGACTTATAGTCGCCCTTTTAGACTGCCAGTCACACTTTTTTAAAAATTTTGACCTATTTCAGCGCCTCTTGGTGGCAAAAGAAAAACCTATTTTGAAAAATCAAAACAATATCCATTTAAATAAGCATATATGAAATAACTATGCGTTTTTTATTTTTTTATAAATAGTTGTCGGTGGATAAATTAGCAATTATTTAACATGAGATAATCCTTCACCCCGAGGGAGCTGACGTTGGCTGCTATCTTTCTGAAAGGGTACCCTCGAAACCTGTATTTTTTTTTCTTTCTTTTTTTCCCTTTTGCACATCATTTTTTTTACCAATACCAGAAAACAATTTAGTAGCTAGAGGAAAAAAAGTTTCTACTGTAAGGTCATTTTTGCTCATTTGAAGTATTATTTTTGTTCTGACTTCTTTATTTTCTTTTTTCACCAGTTGTGATTCATTTTTACGCACCATTGTTATGTACATGTGTGCACCATCATTGATTTGCTTCTGAAAAGAAAAACCAAACATTTACAACTCTTTCAAAATGTCTAAAAAATGTACTAATCTAAAGTACAAATTTGCAAACGTTTTAGTGTAGTAAAGTGGTCGTCTCCAAATGGCCACTTTTGTAAACTCAGAAACCTTCCATTCGAAAAATGTGTAAAATACAATGTTTAGTTTTTCAGATAGTGGTCAAATTGTAGAAAGTACCAAGTAAGGCCTCAAGCTATTCCCCTGTTTTCCAGCTGAGATGCCCATGCTTCACTCACCTGCAGGCATTTTATTGCAAAATGAAATTCAGGCAAGAATAAAAACCTTCTATTTCTGTGTGTTCCAACTCAGATGACTCAATGTTAGTATTACTTGCCATGATTACTTCAGTTTGGGATAAAACTTCAGAGTCTTACCTTTCAAAAGAGAACAAAACCGTCCATAGTCTCTAAACTGTTCAAGAACAGCATTCAGTCTATAATGTGTATGTCTTGGACTGCGATTTTAGGCAAATTTTACAGGACAAGGGATTAACACGGCAAGAGACTGCAGAATAAAATGACTTGTATTATATTATTTTATTTTTATTTTTTTTAATGAAAATTTGAGTTGTCAATTCATTTCTCGGGCCGTTAGATAACATTTACAGGAAACTCTTCATGCTTTGTTAAAGAAAAAGGAAGTGGCGGCTTTTTGCTACCTTTTCCTGTAAAGTGAAGGCGACCGGGTCACTTCCACTTTTGCGGACGGAACTTTTGAGCGGCTATTCATTACGCCGACCCAGCAGGAAATGAGACGTCCACCCTGTTCAAACAGAGAAGAGAGACCAGAGAAGGGGGGGCGGAAGGGTGCTTGAAAAAAAAAAAGGAAGGAAAATAAGAATGTGGGAGGAAATTGCACTGTGGGCAGAAATCCGTCCTTCTCCATTTCCTGGGGAGGAAGTGCATCACATGCGGAGGGAGAAGCGGTAGCGGAGACCGGGTACAGTTGTAATACATTTTGCTTCCTCCCTCCCCATTTTATGATCTTTTGTGCTTGTCATCTTAAACTCATATTAATGGTACCTTAATCTGTTTTATACAAGTAGGCGTTAATGGTTGCTCCAAAAGTATGTGACAGTCTCTCAGAGAGATGCAGTGTTACACTGGTAGTGAGTAGACAGTTGTAACAGTGTGATTTATTATTACAAATAAGCTTTAAATACGCTAATACATTTCCTTTTTTCATGGAAAGCATTGCTAATAAGCCTGGCAAGGAATTGGGGCAAATGTACAGCCCCTAACAAAAAGTATGGAATCACCAGTCTTGGGCAAGCCCTCACTCAGACTTTTTTTTCTGTAGAAAAAAAACTAAGATCACAAACATGAAACAATCGTAAGAAAAAAGTAAGATCTATCTCTCTCTTTCTCTTTCTCTCTCTCTCTCTCTCTCTCTCTCTCACACCAACTCGACTATAAACAAATGTGTTGATGCAGGAAGTGCGGCTCTCCAGGACCGGGTTAGCCACCCCTGCCATATAGCGATACCCTTTCTAAACAAAGTCAGTTAAAAAAATATTTTTCCTTTATATTGCATTTATTCCATGCCTATTTACCATTCCTTTAATTTCAGGCCTCTTAAAGGCTGTAGGTATTTAAAAGCTTAAAATTTAAATGGTCTCAATTTTCAAAATAAATTCATATTAAAACATTATATATAAATTGTAATTTTTTTAACTGTTTGCCAGGTTGAACACTAGGAGTGGGGAATGGCAGAGCATACTGTAATGTTTGGTTGACTTATTATCGTAAAACGCCTTTATAACTAGAGGCAACATTTTCCCGTTGAAGGTACTTTGTAATTTGAAACTTTTTTTATGTAGAGATATTTGTAAGAAGAGGTAGCACTGTATATGGAAGTAAAAGCTTCCAGATTTAAGGCTGACTCAATGTCCATTGGCATCACCACAGCATGCTGCCTTTGCAAGCATGCATACTTGATGCACAGAAGTGAGTGGTTGAACGTATACAGTGCGTAAGTAATGAGTTATTACACGATACTACATAATAAGGCGCTAAATGTCCTTTTCGTGGTACTTTTCGGTGCCATTTTTTGTTTGTGTTTTTCTCGGGGGGAAAATTTCCTGCCCCTGGAAGCGGGCCTTGTCCTCAGGAATTTCCTGAGCGGGCAGACAGCGCTTCCTGAATAAGTGTGTGTGTGTGTGTGTGTGTGTGTGTGTGTGTGTGTGCGTATGCACGTTTTAACTGGGCTGCTTGTCTCCCCTACTTAGAAAGGGAAACTGTTCTCGCATGCGAGAGAGCGAACTGAATGCAACACTCCTCTCTTCCTGCTCTCCACACACACTCTGCATGAGAGGGGAGGGCATAAGGAGTGGTGGCTGGGGTTACTGACAACAACCTAATTCAGGGGTGTCCAATCTGTTCAGAACGCGGGCCAGATATGGTAAGCTCAAAATGTGTGAAAGCCGTCTACTCAGCCTGGTATTCTTCGAACAGTCTTCAATAAATTTACCATCTGTGAAAAGTTTGCAGTGCTTGGCAATCGGCGTCGGCTCCTAGTAGTTTGCCTTTGTCGCGTTTTCATATGATTCGCAGGGTCTCGTGTAAAAGTGCTCCTATGCCTTTTAAAGAGCTTCTAGTTGCTTCACCTTTTCACAGCGTTTATTTTCAGTTGGCTTGTCGTAGTCAGCATGTTTCGTCTAGCAGTGCCTTTTGATATTATATTCTATGAAAACGGCCAGTCTCTTGGCAAATCAAGCGTACACAGTTGTTCTGTTCTTTTGGTGAAACAATATTCCATATTTTCACTTCAGATTCAGATTCAGATCTACTTTATTGTCATTCTAGTACACGTGTATACAGAACGAAATGTCGATACATCTGACACGCACAGTTTCCTTGAATGTACAGATATAAGTAAAAGTTGTATTGTATTATGGCTACGTATAGTATTTTACCATAGTGCCGATAGTGCAAGAGGAGTAGCTAACCGGATGTGCAAAATGGGCAGTCAGGTTAACAAGGTCCTTGTCCTGGAAGTCTCAGCCGTCACAGTTAACTCCCTTTTTTAATTACATTCGCAATGTTGGAAAAGGGGTGGGCTAAAATTCTCACAGAAAGTTAAGGGCAAGGTGGCCATCATCGGGTCAAATGGTAACATTCTTATTCTATACTGCAATCAACATTACTGTGGCGGGCCACATATTATTAATTTTATGACTGAGGCTGCGGGCCAGGAAAAATTTGACAGCCATAACTGGCCCCTGGACCGTACTTTGGGCCTGTCCTAATGAACGCCCTCACTCGACAACTTACACATCCTGATCTTTGCAAAATTAAATTTACACAGCCAGTCTAAATGTATTTATCATAACAATATTCAAGCAGAATAAAGATTGTTTTTGGCTGCCTAGAGTGGAATTTGTCTGCCAGATGGTGTTAGAAACCCCATAGAAGTAGCCCACAAATGTTTATCAATTGTGTAGTATTTATTGGAGGTGCCTTGACTCGAAACTCTGCTGAAGACATTCGCTAAAGCCTAAAGTACAAATGCGTCAAGTTTCCTGAAAATTGGTTCAGCCGTTTTGCAGCCTATTTGTCTTATACAAGCACACAAATTGGGATTTATATAGTCGTTTGGACACGTATGTATATGTTTTCGTCTAGCAGTGCCTTTTGATATTATATTCTATGAAAACGGCCAGATATATGTATATATATATATATATATATATATATATATATACACAGTGGGACCTCGGTTATCGCGGTTAACGGGGACCAAAACTACCCGCGAAAAGTGAAAATCTGAAGTAGCGACGCCCCTTCAAAAATGCTTAAAAATATATATATATATATATATATATATATTTTTTTTTTTTTAAATTATTTTATTCTATTATTATTTTTTTAGACCTGCGAACGTGGAACCACGAAGTAGCGACGCCCCTTCAAAAATGCTTACAAAAAAATATATATTTTTTAAAATTATTATTTTATTTTATTATTATTTTTTTTTAGACCTGCGAAGCTCTGAAACCGCGAACATGGAACCACGAAGTAGCGACACCCCTTCAAAATGAAATATTTATCCATTTTAAAGTGTATTTATTGTAAAATATTTCTCTACTTTATTTAAAAGTATATTAAAATATATTTTTGTGTGTCTTTATTTAAATTATTTTAAAATGTCATGTTTAAAATATCTTTATTTGAAATATTTTCAAATGTAAATTCATCTATTTCATTATAATTATCTATTATAAAACACATTTATTTTAAATTAATTATCCATCCATTTTGTTTAAATTGTATATTTTTTCTTTTTACTGTAGAATTGGTGACTCTTTTCTAAATGATAGTATCATCCTTTACGGAATCTGCTATAGAGATCTATCTTATGAAAAAAAAAAAAGTTACGTCCTGTTTCAGGTCTAAATTATTCTTAATATAATATCCCACCACCACCACTCTTGGTTATATTGTATTCTTAAAATGTTTTGGGGGTCAAATATATCAATGAAAACAAGTTTAAGTGATCAAATTCTTGATTAATTGGCAAAATAATCAAACATGATTTGGTTCCATAGGTTTTATCAATTAGCATCTATTCAATTATAAACAGCAAATGTTTTTTTTATTCATAAAAAAATAAAATAAAAATTCTCAGAATCAGGTTGTCGAGTCTATGGCGCTGGTTTCCTTCATCTTTCACTGGGCTTTCGGATATTTTTTTCCGCTGATTTCCACCCACTTTTGCTTAGAAGTGAAAGCCAAACATTTACCGAAAGTTTGGCCTTTGGAGCAAAGTCCCGACTTGGCTGATAGAGCCGTGTTTGTTTTCATTTTGAGTGCAAGTTTGTTTTTATGACACGTCCTATTTTCAAAAGAAATCCATAGATCTTTTATTAGTGACTCTGATTATTTTTTTCCATGCAAGGACATATATATATATATATATATATATACAGTGTGCGTATATTGAATACATTTTATGTGAATATTTTAGCTTCATTTACCATCAAACCTTTATCTCTCTGTAAAAGCAGCTTTAAGTAAGCCAGGCATGTCCAAAGTGCAGCCCGAGAGCATTATACGGTGCATGATAGAATTTTAACTGGACCGCAACCTCCGTCATAAAATTATTATGTGCCCCGCCAGTAATGCTAACCGCAGTAAAAAATAAATGTATACATCAAAAAAAAGAAATCACCGCTTGACTAGATGATTGCCACAGCCCTTTACCCACATTGGCTTTCTGTGAGAATTTTAGCCCACCCCATTTCTGACATGGCAACTGTAAATAAAAAAGGAAAAGTTGACTGTGAGGGCTGCTGCTCAAGGTTTCTTAATTTCCTCTTGCTGAAGTTTTCCCTTGCCTTCATGTGGGTTTTGGATCGTGGGATGGTGTAATAATAGTCTCTAGTCTGTTCAGCCCTTTAAGACTTCTTGTGACTTGATTTGACTTGGGCTGTTTTCAAAGAATATGATATCAAGAGGTAATGGCAGACAAAACATGCTGATCACAAAGAACTAAATCTAAACAAACGCTGTGAAAAATGTAAATCAACCAGAAGCTGTATTAACAGCACAGCAGCGATTTTCACGAGATTTAGAGAGTCAAACAAACATGCTAAAAAGGCGAGCTTCCAGGTCGCGACGCTTATCGCCAGGCACTGCAAACGTTTCACGGAGGGTGAATTTATTTAAGACTGTTCAAAGAATGCCAGGCTGAATAGTCGGCCCTCACACATTTTCCCCTTACTCATATAAAAAGTGGCCTGCAATATGAAAAGTTTGGGCATCCATGATATAGGCTTTCACTTTATGCTTAAGTGTTAAAACTTTGTCTTAGTTAAAATGGTAATAGAGTGTTAAAGCAACTTGAACTCTTGGCTAAAGCAGCGTTAAAAGTTTTGACTCCGAGTTGAATCAGCATTGGGGGTCACTATCTTTAAGTGTATTAACATTAAAGCATTGAAAGTAGTGTTGCAGCCACAAACTTCAGCTTAGGCAGCATAAAAGCTTTAAAACAACTGTTAAAGCAGCATGGAAGCTATAAACATCCATCTTAAGCAGCATTAAAGCTTTAATTCAGTGGTATAGCAGAACTGTGGTCACTATTTTTTAGCTTAAGAAGCATTAATGCTTTAACTCAACTGTTAAAGCAACATTGAAACCACAAACATCCATCATAGGGAGCATTAAAGCTTTAATTCAGAATTAAGGCAGAATTGGGGCCACTACTTTCAGTTTAAGCAGCATGAATGCTTTAACTCAGTGTTGAAACCACACACCTGAAGCTTAAGCAGGGTCAAAGTTTTAACTTTAGGCTGAATTGGGTCCAGAACATTAAACCTGTTCCTGTAAAATTTGCCTAAAATCCCATCCAAGACATGCCCAAAGAATGCTGTTCTTGAAGTGTTTGGAGAATATAGACTGTTTTGGTCTCTTTTGAAAGGTAACAGGCTGAGGTTTTGTCCCCTACTGAAATAATCACCGCAAGTGCTACTAACCATGAGTAATCTGAGTTGGAAATCACAAAAATGAGTTTTAATTCTCGACTGAATACTCAACTTTTTTGTTTGCATTCAAACACCTACAAAAGAGTTTAGCATGAACATCTTAGCTGGAAAACAGAGAAGACGATATCTTGAAGCCTTACCTAGTTACCTGTCAAATTTGATCTCAATCCGAAAAACTAAACATTGTATTTCATACATTTTTCTAATGGTAGGTCTAGGCATTTTCAAAAGTGGCTATTTTGAGATGACCAGTTTACAGCCCCTAAAAACTTTGTGTTTGTGTGGCACGACGTATTTCAGTGACTGGTGACATTGTACAGACACGTATTTGTTTATCAAAAGTCTGGTGGCCCACCAGCGGGCTGGAGGATAGTTAAGGGGTTAAAGTATCGTATATTAACTCTTTCTGTGTACTTTCTTTCTCTGTAAATATCTCATGTTTCAATGTGGGCACATGCTGTTTATGCTATTGTGCGGTTTATGTAGGTACAAAATAAAATGTTTTTTACTTTAAAAATGTGCTGGGTGCGCCTTATAGTCCAAATTGTACGGTACATTTAATTTTGATGTGCCTTTCAGAACACCCAAAGTTGCTGTACACAGAATAACAGACAGCCATGTCAGCAATAAAAAAAAAAAAGAATAAATAGATAGATTCGGAAAAAAAGAACAAAAAATGGAAAAAATGAAACAAAAGGAAAAAAACAATAACAAAAGGAAAAAGAGAGATGAAGAAAAAAAGAAGAAACTTTACATTTTGATAACAACACATTGACACTACAGTAATTTAGATAGCACTTGTCAAATGGGGGGGCTCACACTAGAGAGAGATGGGCACCACTAGGCTGTACTTGACCAATACACACCACTGGCAATGTTGCCTCTACGACCCTAGTGGTTATGGGCTCCAACCAACCAACGAGTAACTAAAAATAATTACCTCTTTAAAGTAACGTGTGAAACACTGTCTGTTATTAATATCAGTGAAGACATTCATTTATTTATTCATTCATAATCTGCACCGCTGCCCATTTTGCACATCTGGTTAGCTACTCCTCTTGCACTATCGGCACTATGGTATGGTAAAATACTATACGTAGCCATAATACAATACAACTTTTACTTATATCTGTACATTCGAGGAAACTGTGCGGGTCAGATGTATCGACATTTCGTTCTGTATACACGTGTACTAGAATGACAATAAAGTAGATCTGAATCTGAATCTGAATCTTATCCTCAGTAGGGTCACGGGGGGGGCTGGAGCCCATCCCAGCTATCTTTGGGCAGTGGGCAGGGGACACCCTGAACTGGTTGCCAGCCAGTCACAGGGTACATAGACAGACAACTCACTCACTCATTCACACCTAGGGACAATTTGGACCGGCCAATTAACCTGACAGTTTTTGGAATGTGGGAGGACGCAAGTACGTGGAGAACATGCAAACTCCACACAGGAGGTTCACATAGGAAACATATCTAAAATATTTCTAAATCTACAAAAAATATGGAATACTAAACTATTTTAACCCTTCATTGACCAAGTATCCTACACACCGCTTGCAGTTTTTTGTTATTTGTTATAAGAGTCAGAACTTTTATGAGAGTGTTGAATGACTACTTTTGCCACTTTTTTCAGAACAAACCAAACTTGCATTTTTTTAACACATAGTTATGGTCAATATTGAAATAACTGTTTAAAATGAAAAATTAGATAAAACAGACTTGGGATTTTCAGGGTTATAATGAAATGGAGACTGGAACTGAACGTGAACACATTGTACGATAACAAAAACTGGAAATATAAACTGTTATACATATATATAAAAAGGTTTTTGAGTCTTGCTCACTCAGTGTCCTAATATTTCACTGGATCTCTGGCTCTGACTCTGACCCTGAATTTTCTCCAGTACATTGGGAGAATAGTGTTCAGCAGTATCATTCCTAAAATATAGGCATGTCTTGAAGGAGGGTAATTAATTGAAAGGTAGGTACACTGAAATAATAACAATAATAATAATGCACAATAAATTACAAAAATATAGTTGGATAAAAACTAAAAAAGTAGAGTAGAATAATAACATATACATGACCCACCAATTCACTCCCTTTGACAATCAAAACTAATAAATTATTGTTCAAAGGATTTCATTATTTTTGTTATTTTTCTAATTCTGGACAGATAACAAAAAATGTTTTACTTACCCTGGTTGAGATCAATCTGCTCCAGACAAACGTGTTCCTTCACCCAACCCTCCACTACCAATGCTGGAAAGATTATCCATTGAGGGAAGTTTCTGCCAAGCTGTGCCATACTACTTTGATATAATATTATTGAAATTAAGGTTTTTATCCAAAGCCCGCCTTCTTTTCTTTCAGAGTAGTTATTGAATTGTTTTTTTTTCGCCCCACTATCAAGGAGCTACAATAATTTAAATAGCACTTGTCAAATGGGGCGACTTGTGCCCCCAAGGTAAGTAAAAGGTTGACACTTTTGTGCTCAACGAATTAACAGTCAACAACACAGAATTCTAAAACAAGGCATATTGATAAATCTTAAGAGAAAAAAGTCGTCTCAGAGGGAATTGGCTGTTGATTTGTGGTGAGCCGAGTCAGGTGCTGTCAAAACTCAGTCGTCATTCGCCCTTTCTTTCGCCAAACTAGTAAATACTTTATTCGTAATCGCTATCTAACTATATGGTATTCACTATTTTGAAGGGTGACATGATCCAAAAATCCAAAAGTAAACCACTTGGAGATTAGAGAACCACGCGGCTGAACACTGTCAGGTTTGCGGGGGCACGCTTTCGTCAGCCTTTTGCAGCCAAAGTAACGCACTGCTTTTGACTGTCAGTAACGGTAATGGTGATGTAATGGTGGAAAAAATAAGTGGTTTGATTATCCTGTTACTGAACAGATTGCGCTTGTCCTCATTTAGATTTATTTACTTAGTTAGAATTATTTATTCCCAACACTGGTCAGGACTGAAATAGACCCCGGGTAAAAATTGACACCGATTCATAACTACATCAAGGTTAAAGCTACATTAACTCTGAGTTAAAGCAACATGGAAACTTTAACATAAAACAGTGTCATATTCGAGCCCACCTCCTGCTTTAATATATTTCTACTTGTTGCTTCCCAGAATAGATGTGATGTCCTTGCTCTGAACCGTTGGCCCACTCTCCTCTAGTATCTGTTCCCTCGTCTGTTTGACTTTCCCTCGCCATTGTAAATCTTTGAGGCCTCTCTATTATTTTTCTTTCATCAATCAATGTCCCTATTTCCTACGCTGACTTAGTCAGTTTGCTGGTTGTCACCATTAACCTTCTCCGTGCTAAAAGGAATCTCAAGCTGTATTGCTTACTGCCTGAGTGTGTTGCTTATTTTTATATAGATTTTTTCTCCCACGCTTCTTACTCAGCGGATAGACGAAAACGGACACAAAGGGGATTTTAGAGTGTGTTTTTTTTTTTTGCACACAAAAGCATTAATTTTATTTGTTGCAATTAACAATATTACTATTTGAATTAATTAAACATTGTTTAGAACATGAGAAAAACGACAACAAAAGAATTAAACAATATTAATGTAAAATGTCCGAAAAGGAATAAGAAGCATTTGCTTATTTACCCCATCGACTTCCTTAATAATCATGTCTCACAACTTGCTCCTCTGTGTATTTACATACAACAAACATCTCACAAATATACATATTTACATAGGTTCATATTCCAAGCAATAGTGAAATATTAATAATAATAATAATAAAAACATATGTAACGGGTGTAATAATAACTTTTATTTTATTGAAATTCCTGCTAAAATATGTGTATAGTTTTTGGTAAATGTCCTGCAATGATGAGTCACAACACCTCATCATCCAGTCCAGCGTGAATGTGGATCTTTGGTGGGACACGTACAACGCGGTTACACATATATACATATTTCTTCTTATTTTATACTCAGCTCTATAAAAATAGAACCAAAAAAAATTGGATAATAGAATGTAACAAAAAATAGCAGAAGAGGGGAGTGGGTGGAAGACATGCTTATTTGTGCCCACCCCTGTTCAATCTTTTATCTTCTGTTGATGTCACTTATCATCATAATCATCAGTAATTTTACCGTCATTATCATCACCATTGCTGTCTCTATATATGTTTAGCATGTTAAATAATATGAATATCGATTATAATAACATTAATAATAATTCTTATTGGTGATTATGGTGACAACTGACTGTTTTGTGGTGTGTGTTGTCCATCATACAAAGCATCTTCCACTTACTGCTGGAAGGGGGCCGCTCCCAGGCAGCAGGACAGGTACTTGGGTTGTTATGTGGCTGCAATTGTTGGAATGGAGTGCGAGGTATTTCACATAGTAAATCAAGGAAGCAAGGTTTTGGGTGCTCTGGGTAGAGTTATTAGCTACAAGAGTATGTGTATGGATGTTAAGAGGGGACCGTATGAGGGTGTGATTGTGCCGACTGTGTTGTATGGAGCAGAGACTTGAAGCCTGAATGCAGATTTGATAAGGAAATTCAATCTTTTTGAGATGAAGTATTGGAGGAGTATGTTAGGGGTGACAAGATTGGATAGATTGAGAAATGAAATTGTGAGAGACAGAACTGGAATAGTAGTGAAACTGAGCAAGCGTGTGGTAATGAGAGTACTCTGTTGGTTTGGACACATGTCGAGGATGGATGAGGAGCAAATGTTGAAGAGGATCTACAGAGCAGAAATAAATGGAAGGAGACCAAGAGGAAGGCCGCAATTGACATGGATGGATGGTGTTATGAGTGCACTGCAGAAAAGAGGTCTCAATATAGTGGAAGCTAGAGCTCTTGTTCATGATAGGAATGAGTGGGGATGTCTTGTAAAAGGATAGTGGGGTGTTTAGATGTGTTCTAAGGGATGGGCAGGGCACTTGTATGATGATCTGGAGGGACGAAAGCATAACCAACTTGGGTGCCGAGGTACTTAACTTGTTTGGGTGTTTGGACATTTGGGTTGGCCATGGTCCAAATTTTGTGTGTGTCTTTTGCTACTTTTCCCTTTTTTTTCTTTGTTCTTGTATGTGTTTGTCTTGCTGTTGGTCACCCCTCTCATGACCGACACCAGGGTAGATAGATAGATAGATAGTTTCGATTCCCGGCTCCTCCATGTTATATGTCCAAGTTTCCTTGGGCAAGACACTGAATCCCTAATGCCCCCAATAAGCAGGTAGGCGCCTTGCATGGCTGACTTCCGATTGGTGTGTGAGTGTGTGTGTGAATGGGTAAGTGTTAAGCACATTGTAAAGCGCTTTGGGAGGTCTTCATTGACTTGAAAAGTGCTATATAAATGCAGACCATTCACCATTTATTTAAAGTTATTTCTATGTGACTGCAGCCCCATTTATTTAGTTTTTGTTTAGTTTTCACCATCATCACTAACATATTTATTCACCTCATTGTTTTTGTTTAAATTCATAATAGAAATAATATTTTTAAGATTTTATTGGGTTTAGGAGGTCCAAAGCTACTATTAATACACATATACTCATCATATTCAACTTGACATTAGGGCTGCACGATTAATCAAAATCTAATCTATATTGCGATGTGATGTAGTGCGATTGTGTAATCACAAGACACTGCGGTTTGAGCCTTGTGTGAACAGACAGGAACTATAAAAAGCTTCCTGAAGTCAAGTCATGTTTATTTGTATAGCTGTTATTTTAAGATTAATATTGCATGTCAATATGATTAGGATTCATGTTGTCTTCCTTTGGAGGCCAATTTTTGTACTTTTTTTTGGAAAAGGTGAAACAACATTTCGTTTTTCTATTGTTTCGACCAATCTAGGAAAAGTCATTACATTTAAAGTTGAAGGGGGAATACGGTGTTTGAAAACTTAAGGCTGCAATCATGACTTTAAGCCAGTAAATGGCTGCAGAGTACCGTAAAATCCGGACTATAGAGCGCACCTGATTATAAGCCGCACGCACTACATTTTACGGGCATTATTGGTTTTGTCCTTACACAAGCCGCACCTGTATATAAGCTGCATGCGCCCACATTAAAACATGTAGCAAAGTCAAAAGCTTATCCCAAATTTGACTTGGTGCCGCGATTGTAACTGTAAATATAGTATACAATCCAAACACCACAATCGGCAACAAGAACGGAAAATGATACCTGTAATTAGAATTTAATGTAGACCTTTTAAGTCCGGGTCCCGTTGAAAGTAATTCAATGAAAAAAATGTATATTTCCAAAGTTAAGGGTGGGAAAAATATATACCGGTATCCACTATTGTCCGCTGCAACAACAAACAGATTTAACTAAGCTTCACCCCACTTCCCGTCAGCCTGCGTTTGCTCCGCCCCTTCTTTTTGATTCGCTCGTAGAAAACATATCACAATAAGTCTCTAAAATAAATACATTACAAAAATCTACAGTTGCAAATACATATTATACATGGTTACACATATTTACAAAGAAAGACTGTACACCGAGAGACTTTTCAAAGCTTTAATAATCTCATCTCATCAGCCGTACCGCTTATCCTCATTAGGGTCGCGGGGGGGCTGGAGCCCATCCCAGCCATCTCCGGGCAGTGGGCAGGGGACACCCTGAACTGGTTGCCAGCCAATCGCAGGGCACACAGGGACAGACAACTCATTCGCTCATTCACACCTAGGGACAATTTGGACCGGCCAATTCACCTGAAATGCATGTTTTTGGAACGTGGGAGGAAACCGGAGTGCCCGGAGGAAACCCACGCAAGCACGGGGAGAACATACAAACTCCGCACAGGAAGTCTGGAGCTGGATTTGAACCCACGACAGGTTCCCATGACATGAACTGTGCCGCACAAGCGCTAACCACTGCGCCGCCGTGCTGCCCAGCTTTAATAATAATAATATAATTTTCATCCCAAACCGTGCCTGTGAAAGGTACCAACGCGCTACCAATAACACGCTCGCAACGCATCATGCGTATCTGTTAAAAAAAGCCATACCGCAATTGCGAAATTAGAAGCTAGGTACTTTGGCTTTGATGCTAGGTCCTTAGCTTGGCCTCTCTGTCCACTCCACGCATCGGCCCGGTATTGCAGTACCTCCGGGAACGGTGCATTCGCAATGATCGCAACAAGGCTTTAGGGCTAGGACCTTAGCTTAGCCTTTTGGCTGAGAGTAAGTGTCCCGGCTCCTAGGCTTTGTAGCGTATAATGAACTGACCGATAACGGATAATGGATAATGAATAACGAAGATAGAACAATAACCCTTAAAAACCCCAAAACCCCATTCACGGTTAACCGTCCTCATCTTTCTCCTTATAACTGCCGTCATTAAGGGCGACTTCCTCATTATCGGAAAGAACCTTTGTCAAACTGACAATTCGTACGCAAACTAAGAGGATGCCGTCTACCTCGGCGCACTTATTCCACCGGTCTAAATCTTACTTTTTGTACTCGAGTGCCGCTGGTGGCAGTTAGAAAAATTACATAAATTCGCCGCTTCACTGAATAAGCCGCAGGGCTGAACATTTTGGAAAAAAGTAGCGGATTATAGTCCGGAATTTACGGTAATTAATACATGATTTGCTTTCAAAGGAATGGCATTTCTGAGAAGCGCTCAAATAAACCATTTTTCATCTTTTATGGTTTGGTTCCGCCCCAAACAGGCCTGATAAAAGTAAGATAATAGCAGATAGACGCAGTGGAAAATAAAGTATAAGGGCTCTTTGAACTTAGTTGGGCATTGTAAACACACACTTAATGGAGAAAATATATACTTTCAACATCCTCAAAAGACACACCCCAACTTTAAAGAAAATATAATTTAAAGGGATTTTTCTGTGTTTTTAACAGTGTCGGGTCTTTTCACCCGAGACAACAGGAGGGTTAAGTACTCACTAAACACAAAACTAGCTCAGAAAATAAACTTTACTCTTAAAATAGAAAATCGCATCATAATCGTAATTAGTTTTTTTTCCCAAAATTGTTCAACCATACTTGATGTTATTAATACCAATACAGTGGAACCTCTGTTTTCGAACGCCTCTCAGTTCGAACAAATCGGAGTCCGACCAAAAATGTCGAGAAATTCTTGCTTCGCTGTTCGGTCAAAAAATCGGAGATCGAACGCCGGTAATGCGTGAGTGCGTACGCTAGGGTGCGATGCTGAGCGGCGTACGGGTGTTTTAGCCCCTTATTATGCCTCTGTAGAAAGTCAGTGCAAGCAGCAAAGTTGCTACAGGTGAAAAAAGAAAAGTAATGCGTACAACTATTGTATTTAAGAAAGAAATAATAGCAAAATATGAAGGAGGTGTGCGAGTGTCTGATCTTGCCAGGGAATACAGCATGGCTAAATCTACGATCAGTACGATACTAAAGAATAAGGAGGCTGTGAAATCTAGTGATGTGGCTAAGCGAGTGAGTGTTATAAGCAAGCAACGGCCGTCCACCTGGGCCTTCTGTTGACCACCACAAAGGTAAGAAATCCCATCCATAATTCTTTTCTTTATGCTTTTTAAAAAAAAATTTACACGTTCATGTTAGCGTAATCTTTCGTACGGAAGATTACGAAAACGCGAACGTACGATTAGCCTGGGTTAGCTTTATGTGGGCGTTGGAACAGAGCCCAACTTTCAGGCTGTTGGAACGGAGCCCCCTTTCCAATGAACCGCTCACCACTTGTTGTGGAGACCCGGGTGCTAAATGACTTGTAAACGACTTAATTTTTTAAAAATTTTTACACGTTCATGTTGGCGTAATCTTTCGTACGGAAGATTGCGATAACGCGGACGTACGATTAGCCTGGGTTAGCTTTATGTTTACGTTAAACATTCAAGGTAAACATTCAGGGTGTTGGAATGGATTAAAACGATTTACATTATTTTTAATGGGAAAAATGATTTCGGTGATCGAACAAATCGGTTTTCGAACAGGGTTCTGGAACGGATTATGGTCGAGAACTGAGGTTCCACTGTACTGGATACTGACAACATTGGGTACACACCACCTTTTGAAATTCAATGACTTAATAAATGCAATATTCATCCCTTTTGATTAAAAAAAAACAAAAAAAAAACAGCACTACAGGACAACCAAACTCTTATCAAAAACTGTTACCGATTCCTTAAAATAAGACTCGCCCATCCCATAGTAAGTGTCAATATTTTTTTAATTTAAACTTGGCAATATTTTTGTTTTTATCAGTGTAGAGTAAGATCAGGCCTTGAGAATCCATCCCCATCCGACCCGGCCAGCAAATATTGAAACCCTACCCGAAATCCGACTAATTAACTAGATTGACAAGACCCCTCCGAAGCAAACCCCAGCACAAACTAGATAATTGATAAAGAATAAAACAATTTTTTTTTAGTTATTTGCATCGAAACACACACAAAAACAACCTGCATTAAGAAGCGTTAAAACAAAATTAATAGGAACTCTTTCAGAAACACTTTTTAGAAAAATGAAAAAATCACACCAAAAACAGATCTGCTGTAAAGAGTAACTTAATAAATAAACAAGCTAGATAGAATACAACATTACAAAATTGAATAAATAAGAACAAAAATAACGTAATAAGACAACTATTAAAATAAATTAATAACCAAACAAAGGTAAATATGAGTAAAAATAAGCCTACTAATACCGTAACTACTCCAACAAGAAAAAACAAGATAAAAAACAATCGTGTTAAAAAAAAAAAAAGCAATAGCTCAGTGTAATACAATATATTTCAAACATAAATAGACAAATAAATGTTATAAATTTTGCAACATGAATAGAATAAAAGCTTTGACTCTGCTATTGCCTTGCCAATGGTTTGCAAATTGCAGCCTCGTTTCTTGGTCTTCATTGCAGTGAAATAAAGGAAATGGTTAAAGCCCCAGAAAATAATTAAAATGTAAATTTCAAAAGCAGGATATTATTTTCGTGGTTTAGGAACAATATGGCAACTGCTGAGCAATGTTTAAAAGACATTCTCCGCTGATCTGTCGCTGCGTTAAAAACCCACTCGCTGGTTGCACTGTTATACAGCAAGGATCGTACTAAATTTGCAAGTTTGTAGTATAAAATGGAGCTTATTCCCCTGCATGGATTTAAAATAAGCAACAAAAGAGAAGTGGTGGTTTAAAAAACAATTTAAAAAAAAAAGCTGCGCCCGGCCCATTACCTAAACTGATGATTAACCTTTCAGGCCCGACCCAAATTTTGTTGGGTTCGGGTTTACGAATTTACCTCCAGTGTAGAGTAATTTATCTTTATTTTGAACTAAAATCAAATTTTACTTTGAAAAATAATCTGCAATTGCCTGGTATCGGCATAATACTGATACAGGACGATTTTTGGACGGCAAACTATTAAGAACAAAAAAAAGGACATCAATATCTATTCTTGGAATTCAGTTTGTTCTCGACAAAAATGACATCTATTAACTAAAAAAATATATATTTAAAATGATATGTTTAAACAATATTCAAGTTAGAGCAGCACGGCGGGGCAGTGGTTAGCGCGTGTGCGGCACAGTTCTGAGGTCATGATATCGAACCTCCTGTGTGATGTTTGCATGTTCTCCCCGTGCTTGTGCGGGTTTCCTCCGGGCACTCCAGTTTCCTCCCACATTCCAAAAACATGCATGTCAGGTTAATTGGCTGGTCCAAATTGTCCCTAGGTGTGAATGAGCAAGTGAGTTGTCTGTCTCTGTGTGCCCTACGACCGGCTGGCAACCAGTTCAGGGTGTCCCCTGCCAACTGCCCGAAGATAGCTGGGATGGGCTACAGCACCCCCGCCACCCCTACTGAGGGTAAGCGGTTCAGATAATGGATGGATTGATGAATATTCAGGTTACAAAATGAGCCACATTTTTCTATTAAATGTCAGGCTTTTGAATTTAGTGGGTAAAGTCTTCTTTCAATAAACAGTACATTTTTAAATCCAAAATAAACTTTAACTTTTTTTACTCATTTACTGTACAATTTTTGGGGGGTGAAAATTCTGTGTAGTAAAAGTTCCAATGGATAATAAAGACATAGGACTTTGCATCAGTATCAGTTTAAAAAATGGTATTGAAGGGCAGCACGGCGGCGCAGTGGTTAGCACATGTGCGGCACAGTTCATGTCCTGGGAACCTCCTACGTGGGTTCAAAACCAGCTCCAGACTTCCTGTGCGGAGTTTGTATGTTCTCCCCCGTGCTTGCGTGGGTTTCCTCCCGCATTCCAAAAACATGCATTTCAGGTGAATGGGTTCGGGTCCAAATTGTCCCTAGGTGTGAATGAGCGAGTGAGTTGTCTGTCCCTGTGTGCCCTGCGATTGGCTGGCAACTAGTTCAGGGTGTCCCCTGCCCACTGCCCGATGATTTCTGGGATGGACTCCAGCACCCCTGCGACCCTACTGAGGATAAGCGGTGCAGCTAATGAGATGAGATGAGAAATGGTATTGAACATCTCTAACTTTCATGAATACTATTTTTTTCCCTCTCATTTTGCATACTATATCGCATTTTCAACGAGCCAATCGTCACTACAATTTGTATGTATTGAATAAGTGCTCTAATATTTATATCACAAATTGGAAACATTTATATTTATTCCTTTAAAATATATACATGTATTAATCTTGCGGCTGTTTGATAAAAAATGTATGTTGGCCTTGGTAGGGACGGGTGCCAACAGGCTGTACTTGCCCAAGACACACCACAGGGAATGTCGCCCCTATGACCCGAGTGCAGTGTTTTTCAACCTTTTTTGAGCCAGGGCATGCTTTTTAAATTGCAAAAATTTTGCGGCACACCACTATACAAAAAATGTTATAAAATGACACTGAACAGTATGTTTAATTACAATATAATTTATAATACCCCCAGTTTTTACAGCACAGACACTTGACAATGACATAATATTTGTAGAAAATGATTCATAAATGTTTTATAAAATTTTTAATTTTAAAACGTGACATTGGATAATTCCTCTCGGCACACCTGACGATCTGTCACGGCACACTAGTAGTGTAGTGAATTTCCCTTAGGGGATGAATAAAGTATCTATCTATCTATCTATCTATCTATCTATCTATCTATCTATCTATCTATCTATCTATCTATCTATCTATCTATCTATCTATCTATCTAGTGGTTGAAAATCACTGCCCTAGTGGTTAAGGGATCTAACCAACCAACATGTGAGGATTCAAAGTAATGAATGCATTTGTGGGGACTATTTGCTGCTTCCTGTTCATTCCATTACTTTAACATGTTCAATGCTATTACATATAGATACGTTTCAGAAGCATTAACCCTGAGGGCAAAAAAAAAAAAAAAAAAATTTTTTTTTCTTTTTTTTTTCAAAAAACTCACAAAGGGTTTGGCCCTGGTCATCGGTAAGTATTAAGCCTCTAGGAATAATTTCAGTATTGAATGAAATACTTGAATGAAAACTTTATTTCCAACATTAAAATAAAAACAGGACAAAAACAATAACTCAACACCAAAAGAATGTTACATAACATGTTCGAAAAGGGGTAGTAAGAAGCAGATGCTTATTTTCCCTACCCCTTCATCTTCCCTATTAAATGCATTTTACAGATCCTCTTCTCCTCTTGTGTCTAATATAACAATGGATATACGTATTACATAGGTCGGATATCTATAATTATAATAATAACAATAGTCACATATTTTATACACTAATCTTCGTAGTACCCATCCTTCATAATGCCTCTAGTCACCAAACACCACTGCGTCACCAATGTTAATTACAACAATAGTAATAATGTAATTAATAACAGTTATGATATAACAATAACAACAATGTTAACCATAGTTGTAAACGTACTATTCCCAATCTCTCGTATCACTCATACCCAATTTTCTTCATCTCTGTATTCCTCCATTGTTTTTTTGTATTTATATTTGAACAAATGATTAGTTGGACATTGTTTGATCTCGTCTTGGAAATTGTTCCAAAGTTTGACTCCACACATAGACACACAAATACTTTTCCTGGTAGTTCTTACCTTTGGGATTATGAATTTACTACAGCCCCTTAAGTTGTAATTTCCCTCTTTCCAAATGAATCATTTTTGGATGTTTTTGTTGACCTTAAATACCAGTTGTGCAGTGAAAGATTTTACTAAATCATCCAATTTTAATAATTTGGACTGCAGGAATAAAGTATCAGTATGATCTTGATATCCTACCCTGTGTATGGTTCTAATTGCACGTTTTTGGAGTATGATTAATAACCATTCGATGGCAGCAGTGGCTTTAATCAGATCTTAGTCCACACATTGAGGAGGCCCAACTTCCTAGTGTTGCTTCCTGTTTCCAATGAATGAGTGTTTGTAGGCGTCCCGGTATAGCGAGTAGGCAGAGTGAAGCATCTGGTGAGTCGCGAAATATGGACAGATTGTAATAGACAAAAAAAAAAGACAAAAGTCCCATCGTTATTGTCCAGTCAGAGAGGTATGACACTTCTGCGTCTGCGGGAATGCAGTCGCCAGAGGGAACGTGATCGTCATGGTGATCAGAATCGTGTCTGTAAAGTAAGCTATTTTTAGTTGTGTATTTCTCAGATTCCGATGCTATGAAATCAACTTGTTTAACCTGTTTTTCTATTTTCAATATGCAAGTACCGTATTTTCCGCACTATAAGGCGCACAGGGTTATAGGGCGCACCCCGAAAAAATAGTTTTTGGTCCTATATTTGACATACATAAGACGCACCGGATTATAAGGCGCTACAATGGGAACGTCGACAAAACAGTCAGATAGTTTAACTTTCAAACTTATTACCCCCTTAACATTCCGAAAGCTTGCAAAGAAGCAAATACGTGTCGTAGACACGTGCGGATGCGGTGTCCGCACGATGTCACTCAAATGCATCGTTCCAAATATCATTCGGAAGGTTAAAGTCTTGGGATTCAAGAAATGCCAACCATTCCTTAGTTTCTATTGTCTTTTTCGCTCGCAACTTTACTGTGCATATGACAATAAACACTTGGAATTGAGTTTAATTTAAAAATAGACACTCCATTCCATCCATTATCTGCACCGCTTATCACAGAAACATCGAGTTGAGTCTGAAACAAGATACAGGGAAAATATATAGCCAGAGTAGCTCACCGAAGTCGTTGTGTTCAATAATAATGTGCAACCATGGTCCTCTTATATCCGTGAGTGTAGTAAATCCAGGAGAGTAAAATATTTACAAATACAGTACAGAATAGTAAAATACTGTTTTATCTATGCCGTCAACCCAACGTGCTATTCACATTCATCTTTTTCGGCCAATTGCAGGCTTTGTTTTGCCGCTTTAGCCTATGCCAGCCTGGAAATGATAAAAAGGATCCGCCCCCTTTACCTCCGAATAACTTTAGCCAATAGTGATTAATTCAACTGATGATTGACACATTGGTTAGCCAATGAAACGCCGGTAAATAAATCTCACCAGACACCACGGACTACTTGGCGTTCGGGGGAAAATCTAGTCGGGGGCTGCTGTATTAGTTGCAAGACTTTGCGACTTAATATTGATCCATAAATAAGGCGCACTGTATTATAAGGCGCATGGTCAGCTTTTGAAAAAAATAAAGGCATTTACGTGCGCCTTATAGTGCGGAAAATACAGTAATCATTACACACACACACACATAGTCACGTATCAAAGATCCATATTTTCAGTCTAATTCCATTGTTTTAATACGTTTTCAATGTGGATCTATTGTATGTAATGTAATATGCATGCGCGACTCTATCCATTCACTGCGCATGTGCGACCTTTCAATAAACCACGCCTACTGACCCGGATGTTGTCAGTTCGGCCTGGGCGGCCAGGCGGGATGGCGGCCGGGCCGGGCTCACTACATTTGCGCAGTAGTTTTGAACTTTATAAATGCCTGGACTTGAATATTTTTGCCAGAAATGGAGTTGTATTGATATATAGCTCGGACAGTGTCATCATTTCACCAAATTAATGCATTGTCTATGCATAGTTCATGCGTCCCTTCAGTTTTCTTCCAATACAGTGTTATTTTGCTAGCAAAGTGTGGGCAGCTCATTTGACAGTGTGTAATATTTAGTGCTTCCTGGTGGTACAAAAGATTAATTTACCAAAAAAGCAAAACATTAATTTGAATACTAGGAAAGATAAATGAAATTGCATACCACTTTTAATTTAAAAAAAAAGAAAATGTATATATTGTAGGTCGATACAATTGTATTTCTTTTACTAGTGGAATACCTACTTGGGTTGCCGGCATATTTGTGTGCCGTGGTTTTTGCTCGCATGAGACAACAGTGCCATGTAGTCAAATAGTACACACTAGGGCTCTGAGGGTGCACCCTGGTGCCCGTGGGCACCATGTTGGAGAGCCCTGATTAAGATATTGGAGGTAAGTAAATTTCTGTTTAATATGCATCCCAGAAACATACCTTATTTTCTAATGGAGGATGAGCCTTCAAGGTTTCTTTTGATGTCTTACAGCTATTTAACTACAATACTAAATTTTCTGTTGGCCTTCAAAATCTGATAAAAACATCAAATATTGAAAGAATCGGACTGTTGAGAAGCAAATGATGGTCTTCACGATGTCACCAGTCACTGGAAAGCTTTAACTCTTGGGATTCAAGATATGATGACCATTTAAAAATATACTCATCACAGAAACATCATGATCATTCTGAAACAAGATACTGGAATACTAATGAGCCAAAAACGTCATATTGCAGCTATCACATTCGATGTTAGTATACAACCATGACCTCGCTACATCTGCAAGAGTCTAGTGAATCCAGTGTGTAAAATATTCACTCTAAACACACACAATAATGACCACAGATAATAAAATAAGCTGAAAAGCATCTCTGCATCAATGGGCGTTCCTTGTTGCTAGCCGTCTGTCTAACCAATGTAAAGTAAAAATTAGCAAATATTTTAGGTTTGAAAACTGGTCGTCTCCAAATGACCACTTTTGGAAACCCCTAAACCAACCCTTGGCAAAATGTGTAAAATAAAATCTTTAGTTTTTCTGATTGTGATCAAATTTGCCAAGGCAGTAGTCAAGGCTTCAAGCTATTGTCTTACCTGTTTTCCAGTCATTTATTTGCAAAATAAAAATCAGGCGAGAATAAAAACCTTCTATTTATGTGTATTCTAACTCAGATTTGTCAATGTTAATAGCATTTGAAGTAAATTTTTGGGGAAAAGTTACCTTTCAAAGGAGACTAAAACCATCCATATCCTCCAAATGGTTAAAGAACAGCATTCAGTTTACTTTGGGTGTCTCATAAATTGGGATTTTAGGCGAACTTTACAGAAACGTTTAAGAGGTTAAAAGTGAGAAGCAAAAAATATACAAAATATGATAAATAACAAGTCTGGTTGACATTTTTTTTTAAACATTTTTATGTTAGCTGCTCCCTTACTTATTAATTTTAGACCTATCCTCTTTGAATATCTCATGGTTTCTCTCCTCCATCAGCTGACCTTTTTTTCCCTTTTATCGCTCCTTCCTTTTTATCTTCACTTCCTCAACATCCCCTTCACTGCCTCACTCCCCCGCACTAGATCCGGCCTTTCTGCTTTCTTTCCGCTTTCCCTTATTCCTAACTTTTCTTCCCCCTCTTCTTCCAGGTCTGCAGCCAGTGTTCTGGAGCCGGGATGACGTGGCCCAATGGCTGCGGTGGGCGGAGAAAGAGTTTGCGCTTCGGCCAATCACAAGTGGCTCCTTCCAGATGAACGGGAAAGCCCTCTTACTGCTCACCAAGGAGGACTTCCGCTACCGCTTGCCTCATTCTGGTACTCACTCTAGCGGACATTTTTCATCCAATTCATAATCTGAACAATTATTTGATTACAATAATATATCCAGGGACATGGATAGTTGTTCACAATTTCTTAACGTTGAATCTGTGGGGAATCGAACCAGGAGGCGATAGGGTCGGATTCTATCCACTAGACCACTAATAGATACATGTGAAGAGGCATTTAATCTTATAAGATTATCACACTATTTTTAGTCACGGTACCAGATATGTTAGATAAGAGAGAATTTTGTTTCACATGTTCCCTAGCTCAAACTAAACCTTGCACGGGACAAACGTTTTGATTACTTGCAACCATGTGTTTGCTTACAGTGCCATGAAAAAGTATTTGCCCCCTTCCTGACTTCTGTGTTTTTTGCATATTTATCACTCACAAAGGTTTCAGATCATTTAACCAATTTTTAAACCACAGAGACAACCCAAGGAAATACCAAATGCAATTTTGAAATTTTGATTCCATTAAGGCACAAAGAAAAAGAAAACCTATCTGGCCCCATGTGAAAAAATAATTGTCACCTAAACCCAATAGCGAATTGGGCCATTTGGCAGCAATAAAAGGGATCAAATGTTTAGGATAAATGGTAATCATGTTTATACAACCCTGTGAAGGAAATCTAGCCCACTCATCTTTGCCTAATTGAGGTGATGAGGTGCATGTAGATGATACCTGTGTCACAGCGCTCAGGGATCTACCCTGGTGAGAAGCAGGAGGAGCTAGGCCCGGAGCCAAACAACGGGGCCCAGAATCTCCGCGTGACACAAGCATCAAACCAATGCAGAATATCAGAACACTTCTCAGTGAAATGGCCCCAAACAAACAAACAAACAAACAAGGAGAAGGAGCGGCTCCAGTTTGATGCCAATGCATCTTGGATGCAACAGCAAAAGGAGACGCTGATCGACGTACAGACAATGACTACAATCATCAGATTTGGACTGAAGGAGAAGAAAGTAGTGAAGGTCCCTTACCTCATTAACAACATCCCTAACAAGATCTACCAGCTAAGGCAATAGCTAGAGAACCTGAGGAAGATGTTCAAGGGGACGAGGGAGGGAGAGAGAGGTCCTCGAGCAGAAGTGCAGAACAGCATCCGCAAGAATCTCATGACTCTGAGGAAGAGCAGAGTCATACATGAGAAGGAAAAAAGAGCAGGCCAGGTAGAGAGCTGCCTTTTATAGCAAATTTATTGGGTTCTCAAAGCAGCTAACCAACTTTTCTCATTACACACATTTCTTTCGCACTCCTAACCTAAGAGGCAGTGTTGTGGAATGCGAAAGAAGTGTGTGGAATGATAAAAATTGGTCAAGGTATTAGAGAAGGAAGTGAATGGTGGAATGATGAGGTCTCAGAGGCTGTGACAGAGAAGAGGCGTGCCTTTGAGGAATGGCTGCAAGATAAGAGTGGTGATGCGTATGAAAGGTATAAAGTGAAGAGAAGGTTGGTAAAAGCGTTAGTGGAAGCAGCGAAAAGGAAAGCGAATGATGAATGGTGTCGAAAGATAGGAGTGAACTTTGAGGAAAGGAGAAAAGTGTTCTGGAAAGAAGTGAAAAGAGTAAGAAAGAGCGAGTCTGGAAAAGAAGAGAATGTGAAAGATAAGGACGGTAGATTGCTGGTTATCAGTAGTGCAGTCAGGACGAGATGGGAAGAGTATTTTGAGGAGTTGCTAAATGTGAAGGATGGGAGAGAAGTGAGAGTCGAGGTGATCGGTGGTATGGGGAGAATGCCCGTGTTGGGTGATTTAAA
Organism: Urocampus carinirostris; assembly: GCF_059441175.1. Taxonomy (NCBI): domain Eukaryota; kingdom Metazoa; phylum Chordata; class Actinopteri; order Syngnathiformes; family Syngnathidae; genus Urocampus; species Urocampus carinirostris. Next base: position 40,724,498 of record NC_142359.1, read on the forward strand.
TGTGAAGCCTGTGGAAACATAAGAGGTGTAAGAAATGAAATAAGGAAGGCGCCTGGGTTGGATGGTTGTACTGCTGAATGCTTGAAAAAAGGTGGCATGGTTATGATTGACTGGTTAGTACGCTTGTTGAATGTATGCTTTTTAAGTGGTGTGGTTCTTATTGATTTGCGTAGTGTATGTGTGGTGCCATTGTATAAGGGTAAAGGTGATAAGTATGATTGCAGCAATTCGAGAGGTATCAGTTTCTTGTCTGTGCCGGGTAAGCTGTATGGAAGAGTCTTGATTAAGAGAGTGAGCGGAAGAACGAATGAGGTGGTGATGGAGGAGCAGAGTGGTTTCAGGAAAGGAAGAGGATGTCTGGATCAGGTGTTTACAGTACGACAGGTGTGTGAGAAATATTTTGCAAAAGATCGGATGTTTATTTGGCTTTCATGGACTTGGAAAAAGCATATGACAGAGTTGATAGAGAGGCGTTGTGGCAAGTGATGGTAATGTATGGAGTGGGTGGAAAGTTGTTGGAAGCATTGAAGAGTTTTTATGTGAACAGCAGAGCATGTGTGAGAGTAGGGAGTGAGACAAGTGAGTGGTTCCCTGTGTTTTCAGGTGTGAGACATGGGTGTGTGATGTCACCATGGCTGTTTGATGTGTACATGGATGGTGTGGTGAGGGAGGTGAATGCAAGAGTATTTGGCAGAGGTGTAGAGATGATGGACAACAGTGTGGCAGGTAAGTCAGTTGTTGTCTGCAGATGACACAGCGCTTGTGGCTGATTCTGAGGAAACATTGAGAAGGTTGGTAATGCAGTTTGGAAGAGTATGTGATAGGTGTAAGTTATGTGTGAATGTTGGGAAGAGTAAGGTGATGAATTGTTCGCGTGATGGAGTGGGCATTGCGTTAGAAATAAGGTTGCATGGACAGGTGCTGGAAGAAGTTGAAAGCTTTAGGTACTTGGGTTGTGATGTGGCTGCAGTTGGTGGAATGGAATGCTAGGTATTGCACAGAAGCAAGGTTTTGGGTGCTTTGACGAGAGTGATGAGCAACAAGAGTATGAGTGGATTTTAAGAGGGGACTGTATGAAAGTGTGATTGTGCCGACTGTGTTGTATGGTGCAGAGACTTGGAGCCTGAACGCAGGTTTGAGAAGGAAATTAAATGTTGAGATGAAGTGTTTGTATGTTAGGAGTGACAAGATTGGATGGATTGAGAAATTAAATTGTGAGACAGAACTGGAGTAGTAGTGGAACTGAGCAAGCGTGTGTATTAGAAAGTACTCTGTTGGTTTGGACACATGGAGAGGATGGATGAGGAGTGAATGTTGAAGAGGATCTACAGAGCAGAAGTAAATGGAAGGAGACCAAGAGGAATGCCGCGAGTGACGTGGATGGATGGTTTTATGAATGCACTGCAGGAAAGAAGTCTAAATCTAGTGGAAGCTACAGCTCTTGTTGGTGATAGGAATGAGTGGAGAGGTCTTGTAAAAGGATAATGGGATGTTTGGACGCGTTCTAGGGGATGGGCAGGGCATCCGTATGATGCGGCAGGGGTAAACCAGTGAAAGCTGTCGGGCCCTGCTGTTGAACAGAAGAGTGTGTTGTGTCACCCTGACCAGAGTAACATGGGCGCTTTCTTGTGTCTCGTTTCATCTGGAGGAACAAAAGCATGACCAACTTAGGTGCCGAGGTGCCTAACTACTTTGGGTGTTTGGGTGTTTGGGCATTTGGGTTGGCCATGGTCCAAAAATGTTTATTTTTATTTTTTAATTTTTTTTTTTCCTCCCCCTTTTTATTTTCTTTGTTATTGTATGTGTTTGTCTTGCTGTCGGTCACCCCTCTTGAGGGATATGGCCAAGGTAGATGGATAGACAAAGCAGCGACCTTGCAAGAAGCGTCCAGCTCAATTGCTCCATAGAGGGGACTGACCTCCACTTTAAAAAGATTGATAGATACTTAATTCATCCCCGTAGGGAAATTCGCAGTTCCAGCAGTATCCTTGTGTTGAAAAATAAAATAATAAAATAAAAGATATAGAATACAAACATACCCAATATAACGTGTTGATATAGAGTATTTAAATAGTACTACGGAAAATACACATTGTAATAAAAATAGGGTAATATGCAAATGTGAGGGTGGGGTTTAATGTGGGCTTTTAGTCCCCCGGGTGGAGTTAAAGAGCCTCATGGCATGAGGAAGAAATGGTCTCCTCAGTCTGACCGTGAAACAAGACTGTGACAGCTGTCCTTCTGTTTGGAGATGATGCTATGTAGTGGATGTGATGAATTTTCCATGATTGACCGCAGCTTGTTCAGTGCCCGTCTCTCAGCTACAGTTGTCAGGCTGTCCAGCTCTGTGCCCAAAACAGCCCGCTTTCCTCAGCAGTTATTTAAGACGAGAGGTATCCTTCTTTTTAGCGCTGCCTCCCCAACACACTGCCGCATAGAAGAGGGCGCTTGCCACAACAGTCTCATAGAGCATTTGCAGGAGCTTTTTGCAAGATGTTGAAGGAGAAAGTACAGTGTCAGAGTTTATAAAGATATAAACTCTTTGCTAGCTGAATTATTCAGATAAAAACACTTATTGAGTTTTGACCTCCTTCGCGAATAAAGCGAGCACGGCCCAGTCGCCATCTTACCCGGGTCGTACTGACTACATCCGGTCAGTAGGCGTGGTTTATTGACGTCACACATAAACAGGAAATCAAGTCACACATGAGTGTCATATTACATTACAATGAAATTAGACTGATCTTTGAAACGTGACTGTGTGTGTGTGTGATGATTACTTAGACTGATCTTTGTAACGTGACTATGTGTGTGTGTGTGAAGATTACTTGTATATTAGGAATACAAAAACAGGTTAATTTCATAGCATGGGAGTCTGATAAATACACCACTAAAAATAGCTAACTTTACATTTCCCCCCTGTTGTGAATTTCAAAGAACATCAATAAAAACAATACCAGCGGTTTCAAATTAAAACATCGTAAAAGAAAACATCAGATTGGTAATCTCATGGAGAGGCAAAAACCTTCAAAAAGGGAAAAAAAAATCCTCTCCTCTCAGGAATGTCTTTTTCTGGAAAAACAGGATAAAACACAAAGACACAAAAAACAAACAAAAAAATTGGACAACTAAAATGAACAAAAACAACAAAAAAAGCTTATTTTTTAGTGTAGTTCATTCTTCTCAAAAATGAAAACAAATCTCCAGTTAAGCAATCGTTAACTATAAGGGTCATTGATGGAGACCGCGAGAATTAAAATAAACAAAATAAAAAGGAAAGAACCCCAAAATCCTTTTCAAAACTTGCATCGCTAACTAGGCAACAGATTATCTCATATACCCATTCAGCCCATGCCTTTATGGCCTTCAATGCGTACGGGAAGACCTTTCTAAAGACATTGTTAATTCATCACATTTGCAATACCATTGGAACGCCCGCTAAAAGTAGCATCAGATTAGAATATGATTGCCTGGTGCCAAGATTGATCCTTCATTGAGTTTATAAGACCCAATGTCGAAATGCATCAGAAAAATCTTCTTTGAGTGATAAGATGTATTTTCTTTTAAATGTAAATACCTTGTCATAATACGTTCATTACATGATCTGATTAAAGTGAAAAGACTGTCAAGATGACAGGACTAAACTACAGGCTTTCCCCATAAGACCTTTTTTCCTTCTGTTATCTCAACTGTCAAAGTTGTTGACCTAGTATTTGAACCTAGTATTTGTTGAACAGAGAATAAACAAAAAATGTCAATCAAAGAATCAATCAATGAATCAGTGCTATTTTTGATTAGACCAGTAACTATGATGTTTATCGTGCATCCCCCTAGTGTAAATATATGAGACTTGTGCAATATCCGGCTATTATCAATGAAAGTGTGTGATGTGTGAGAGCTGATACTAATGTAGTAATGCAGCCTTTAATGTCCAAAGATTTCAATAAAACAGTAGCAGAAGTCGAACCGATCTCCTTTCTTCTCACTGTTTTTGCAGTTGGGGTCTTCTTTTGGTGCTTTTCTCTAAAGCTTTCTTGGAAAGGCGGCCACAGGTGTGTTCGAACATGAATTTGTATCCTGGGATGTGTCCTGTAAATGACGGCACCACCCCACCGTGGGCTGATGAAGAAAAACCATGAATTTGGTCGCTACCGCCTTGCTGCTTCTCAAACTGGAAGAGGGCCTCGCTTGTGGCAATGGGGTAGCCTTTTCCGATCAGGAAACGGGATCGTGGAACATGTCCGGTGGGTTTTGGCGTTGTTTCGTTTCGCATCGTTTCGTTGGCGTCGATGTAAGCAGGGGCCCGACTGGCCTTACCCGCTCGGATCTTCATAGTGGCTAGGGGATCGATGATTGTCTCATTTTCATCCCCCTGCAGTGTCCCTGGTGAATCCAGGCACCCCAACAGCCGTGGGGGCGATGAACAGAAGGGCCATTCCAGCGTGGACTGGACCAGGCCTTTTTATTTTACCAGCATCTGATCACCAGGGGTCACTGTCTCCTGTGTGGATGAGAGAAACCAAGATAATTAGAGAGAAATAGAGATAGAGAGAAAGAGAGAATGATAGATATAGAGGTAGAGACCTAAAAAAAAAATTTTTAATTGGGTAATCCTAATAAGATGTTTTATTCCCCCCTGTTGAGACAGTCATGGCTCAATTTAACCTGAAAAACAATTAATTCATTTATTTATATAGATTCGTATATTTTCTTAAATTATCTTTATTTATTATTAGTTAAAGCAAAATCCCCGCTATAAGTTGCCGTATCCATTCTGAGCATTTTATCCCAGGACTTTAAATCAAACATAAACAATTTATTTTTCAAAATTGTTAGCTCTAAGTCTCAAATTTAGCCATTTACTAATTCCAGTCACTGAATTTGTTTAATTATTATCATCATCAGAATCACTCACCCTGATTTGAGTGAGATGGTGTTTTCTTGTTTGTGGATTGGTCATTGTCCAAAAATTCTGTGTGTGTATTTTTATATTTTCCATTCTTAATTTTCTTTTCTTGATTCTTATATGTGTTATCTTGCTGTTGGCCATCCCTCTCGAGGCAGATGACCAGGGTAGATCATTAAATCATTAACTTAGCCAAATAAAACGCGTTTACTGTTATGATTCACTCTTTGTTTAGCTTTTTGTAAAAATCATAACCGATGTATTATCTTTTCAGTAAGTAAATTTGTTTAAAGTAACAGTATTTTACAAAGAAGGCAGGTAATTCACGCTCAAAGTGAATGACTTTGCCAAAAATGAAAAATACCATCCAAAAAAGTTTTCAATGTGGGCGATACTCTAATGGTGTATGGTCATTCTAATTGATTATTGCTAAGCTATTTGACAAATATTTGAATTGTTTTATATTATAGCATATTCTTTTTGTGTAATATTTTTATATCCGTCCAAAACTTCATAATTTGAATTAAAAAAAAAACAGTTTTATGGAGAGCTTATTCAGAAGACAATTTTACATCAATTGCGGACAAAACTAGTGGAAGATTTTAACTCTTATTATACTGAATTCTGAATTTCACGTGTCTTGTTCTGAAGTTAGAATTTACCAACCTCTTAAAAACTTCCCCCCAACTGAGTTCAAAACTCAGTTCAACTTCTATGAATATAAGTGAAATAAAACGGCATATATAATTTTGCAGGATAAATGTATAAATTTTCCTCATGTACATATACACTTTGCATTAACAAGACTCTATATAACTTCAAGCAGACGTATTCTTGAATGTTCTTATTTTCCAGGCTTTGATTTGCGTTTTCCACAGTACATTCACCATTCGAATGTTGCTCTTGGTCCATCAAAAGTACTTTTTCAAAATGTGTCCATCTTTTTGTCAGTTCCACTGACAACCACTTCAGGTATCTCCTGTTAGCTGTCCGAAAAGCAGCTGGGGTGTGCTCCATCACCCCCGTGACCTCGCTGTTGATAAGCGGCGCAGACAATGGATGAATGGATGTCTTTGTTAATTTTTCTCAACTGTGTTCCCCATCACAGCAAATAACATTTTGTCCATCTTTATTCTGATATGCCCCCTTTTTGACAGGTTGATATGTCCTTTGGAGAGTGCATTGATTTTCAAAAAAAAAAATATTTACTCTTTAGTGGAATTCAGTGGCACTTAAGAGTCTCGTTAATTCTATCGTGCTTACGTACTGGGATGTTTTAGTAAATTAGCTGGACTATTCGATGGCCTAAATTTTTCTCCAAAGTAAAGTAGTAGTAGACATTATCTTAGTTTAATTAATTTCTATCCATTCATTTCCCATGCAGTTATACTTTTAAATGATCATGATCTGTCTCGAGATCAATTATTCCGTTATGTTTAAACTCCTATGATCTTTTCCAGGATTTGTCTATCTGTTTCTCATTGTTTTCTAAAATGCTCTTTTCCATAGAGACTGTTTCCTTTTAATTTAACCAAACTATAAGTCAGCGTTTGTTACATATTTATTCATCATTTGTCAATTGTAACACGCTCATTCTTAAAAAAATTCAGTGTGGAATCAATTGTCCTCCCAAAGGATCTTGTCCTTTGGGCTAAACTCATCAAAATTCCAAACCCTCACACTGTCTAAACATCAAAAATCTCAAAAAATGCCAAATAGAACTCAATGTCAAAACTTTTTAATTGTCATTTCCTATAATCATAATCAATCTTTTCTCATTGATTCAATATAAAACAATGCACACTTGTCACTTATGAATTATCTTGTTGACTCGTATTTATTTTATTTTATTATCATAATCTCTGTTCTGTGCAATAGTCTTTGTTCTGTGCAGCCCTTCGAGATCTTTTGGGATTAAGGATAAACAAATAAACATGACCTGGCCTGACTATTAGTACTTGTGTATCCTTTTTATTCTTTAAAAAAAAAAACACATTTCATTCAGTGACTGAAATAGCTTCAGCTACGTTATTAATGATTTCTAGTCTCAAATTTTCTTTTCTGTGTTAATGCGTCGTTATTTTCAAACTTATTTCAAAATTTTGATTATTTGAAACGATTCAGATCACCTGCTCTTTTGTGTGCATTATTCTATTGAGACTAATCTGCTATAGAATATGGGTAAAAACTATGGAAAAAATATATCTCCGTATTACGCCTCTTTTGAATTTGTACATTTACGAACTAACGAGAAGATGGAGACTAAAATTATGTAAGTTCCCAGTCGCAGTTTTTGCTTTACTCGTCTTTGCTTTATTAGTAGGAGCAAAACTACACGTCTTAGAATTTTTACCCTTTTGCTTTTCGCATGTTCAACAAGAAATGATTAGTCTTTTTATTTACATATTCTTTCTTTTCAAACTATTCTGTATAATTATCTCGTATTATACACTCAGTATTCTCGTTTGCCCACGTACCTGTGTCCTAAACGCATCATTTTTGCTAGGGATGCATAGTCTCAAATCAAGGTGTGTCCCCGGGACACAACTTTTTGCCATAAAAATGTCATTATTACCTAATTACTCTGTAACAAAGATTTACTGCACTCCAAGCATTTCATCGTTGTTTTGGTCTTGCGGTTCAAGTTTTTATTTTTCTGCACGCCAATCTTGGCTAACGAGATCTCGTCGCTTCGAGATTACGTCATTGTTTGTATTTGTCGTCGAACGAAGGTTAAGTCCGTCTTTTTTAGAGAACCGGCTTTTTTGGCTCAACTCATCAAAGGGAGCCGGCTCTCAAACGGCTCACCTACTTTGATGATTGATGTTAGGAATTATGTTGTATAAAGAGGTTAAGGAAAGAAGGAAGTATAAAAGGAGAAAATGAAAAAAGACAGGCCTGTGGCCATTCCCCCGATCGGTACTTTACCAACAACAATTCAATGCAGAAAATGAATTAATGATTTGATGATTAAAACTGAATGAATATATAGATCTCTACTGTATATTTGTCACCGATTTACAACCTCACCCTCGATACCACTAAATCTTGGGGGCCCATAGATCTCTGCCGGGACCCACAGATCCCCGAGCATGCGAGTCCCCGGGACCCACCAGCCCCCAGGGTCAAAATGAACTCTGTACACTACAATATCTCTATTAATCTATTCTTTTACATCTATCACATTATCATTATTGAAAGTTCAGATGTCAAATGATTTCATATATATATATATATATATATATATATATGGGCAGCACGGCGGCGCAGTGGTTAGCGCTTGTGCGGCACAGTTCATGTCATGGGAACCTGTCGTGGGTTCAACTCCAGCTCCAGACTTCCTGTGCGGAGTTTGTATGTTCTACCCGTGCTTGCGTGGGTTTCCTCCGGGCACTCCGGTTTTCTCCCGCGTTCCAAAAACATGCATTTCAGGTGAATTGGCCGGTCCAAATTGTCCCTAGGTGTGAATGATCGAATGAGTTGTCTGTCCCTGTGTGCCCTGCGATTGGCTGGCAACCAGTTGAGGGTGTCCCCTGCCCACTGCCCGGAGATGGCTGGGATGGGCTCCAGCCCCCCCGCGACCCTAATGAGGATAAGCGGTACGGCTGATGAGATGAGATGAGATACATATATATATATATATATATATATAAATATACATACCGTAAATTCCGGACTATAGAGCGCACCTGATTATAAGCCGCACCCATCACATTTTAAGGGGAAAATCGGTTTTGTCCATACACAAGCCGCACCTGTATATAAGCCGCATGCGCACACATCAAGAAACACGAAATTAATCCAAACCAAACTTCAAGTACCCCGGTTGAAACTAAATGTGGGATTTTGTAAGGTTTATTGTTCTACATTCTTTATCAATTATCTGTTATCGGTCAAATCATAATACGCTACAAAGCCAAGGGGCTGAGTCAAGGTTCTAGCCACAGAGCCAAGCAGCGGGATAGGACACAATTTTCGAGCCACAATTCCTTCAATGAAGCACACAGTCCAAAAATCACAGCCGCCAAAATGAACGCAAAATGATATGGGTACTTAAAATTTGTTGCAGACCTGCAGATTCTGGGTGCCCGTTGATAGTAATCCGAGGAAAAAAAGTGTATATTTCCAAAGGTAAGGGTGGGAAAAATATATATCCATTATTGTCCGCCGTGTCCACAAAAACTCACCTTTACCGGTCCCCACTTTCCCATCAGCCCGCGTTTGCTCCGCCCCTCTTTTTTTAATAGGCTCGTGCAGAATAAGTGTCTCAAATAAATACAAATGAATAAATTGCAAAAATACAGTTGCAAATACATATTACACATATTTACAAAGAAAGACGGTACATCGAGAGAGTTTTCAAAGCTTTAATAATAATAATAATAATAATATGACTTTCATCCTAAACCATGCCTTTGAGAGGTAGCCTCACGCTACTAAGAACACGCTCGCATACCAGCAAATTAGTCTGTCAGGGAAATAAGTGCCGTATTCGTTAGAATCACGGCAGACCATCCGCTTCTTCCTCCCTGTTAATGACATCTATGTTGTCTTTCTCAATATCGGAAAGAAACTTGATCATGTTGACGTCGTCCCACGCTCCCCTACTTTAATATATCCCAGCAATATGCCCGTTTGCTTGTTAGTTGGAAGCTGCGTCATGAGCCCCATTTTGCGCAATTTGCACGGTGAAGGTAGGTTTACGCTCAGAAGTTGTGATCTTCCTCGCCGCATATATTCCACCGGTCTAAATCTTACCTTTTATACTCGAACGCCGCTGGCGGCCGTTAAAAAAATTACATAAATTGGCCGCATCTCTGACTAAGCCGCAGGGTTGAAAATTTGGGAAAAAAGTAGCGGTTTATAGTCCGGAATTTACGGTATGTGTGTGTGTGTGTGTGTATATATATATATATATATATATATATATATAAAATGTGTTTATGGTTCATACCGGCCAAATACAAACACATAAAACATTTTCTGGTTTCTCACCTATAACGCCCTTAGTCGTTGGCATACTCCTTTAATATCATCAACACTGTTAGCTAACCTTTATTATTGATACCTTCCTTTTGTTTTCTGTACCTCCTTGGTCTGGCCATGGGGGCTCGCCATATGGAGTCCAAATGAGATAAGGACCACATCTTATTGTTATCTTCATCTCTTAAACTTAGAAAGCAGCGTTAGTGCAATAGTTTTACTGTAAAATCAAATTTTAAAGTATTCCCATGGTAGAATTTTCATGGTAGTTCCATAATAATAATTCCGTAATATATCTGTAATATTTTCTCATTGTAACAATGAAATAATGTAATCTTTGTATAGTATTTCTATAGTATTGTTGTAGTAGAATTTTGATTATCGTAATACTTTGCCATTGCATTCATTTTTCCTTTTTGGATAACTGCAAATAGATGGCTGGATTAAACCTGAGAGGTTTAGCTCGGACCCAAGTGTGAAAACATTTCTTCGATTAATTTGCTTACCACTGTGCTCAGCATCTTTTCTCTATAATATCAGTCGTTTATGTATTCTTTGGTATTTATTTCTTATTCTAAAGCAAAACAATATGTCATGTCCATGTTCATTTGCATTCAATTAGATATTCATCCTTGTAATAATTTTTTTTATTTTTGTAGCTTTACTATAAAAGTAATGTTATAAATAGTAAAATGGTCTGTATTTATACAGTGCTTTTCAAATCAATGAAGACCTCCAAAAGCACTATATAATGTGTTGTGTTGTGTTTCATACCTACCCATTCATTGTAAATCGGCTAGATTTAAAATGAAATGATCTGCATTCATATAGCTTTTCGAATCAAAACGTCCCCAAAGCTCTTTATAGTGTGCTTCACATTTCCCAATAGCAGCCTTGCAGCCATGTAAGGCGCTAACCTGCTTATTTGGGCCATTAAGGACTTAGTGTCTTACCCTAAATTAAATTTTAAATTATTTAATTAACTTTTTCCCATTTACATTGTTCTTTCCTTTTCTTACGCGCACTCTCACACTGGCTCCCTAGCTCACCAGTATAATGCGAAAACAACGTACGATCTCCCACTTAATTTTAATTTTTCCTTCAAAACAATTAAATCTACTATTTTAGCTTCACCTATTTAATGTGAAAATGACGCATCTTGATCTGCAACAAGTTATCTTACTCATTTAATGCATTTTCATTCCATCATTTTTTAGACAAAAGTATTTATTAATGACATTTCAATTTTTTTTGTATAAAAATGCCTTTACTCTAATTAATCTATTCCAATTCACTCAAATAGATTTTTCCTCGTCTTTCCAGTCCTTAATTTTCCAATTTTGAACTGAAAACAGGAATATTTTATCTTTTTCGGTATTATTTTATCTTTTTCGGTATTATTCTGGCATTATCTTGATTTAACGCATCTAAAATCACTCACTCATATTTTACCTAAACTTCTCACTCCTTAATTTATCGATTTTCAATTAAAAAAAAAAACAACTAAAAACTTGGACCGGAAAATACACCCTAATTTTTAACTGGTATTTTCTTGGATGAACGGGTAATATACTTAGCTATGATTTTTACGGCCTCGACAGGCCTGGCGTGCACTGTCTCGCTTCACTATCGGACCCCCCTGTTGTATCGGTTTATTTGATTATAAAATGCCTTCTTTTAATATATTAATATTAATACATGAATTTACCTGAATACGTACGTCAACTTGGTTCGAATGGACATTTTCTGAGTCGATTTCAACAACATCTTTTGTTGTTAGCCTGATGTTCCTATGGCTGCCATTTTTTTTTCGCCACAAGGACGCCATGCGTTCGTCTGCAATCCGCGAAAATCAGCCCAAAAAAAAACATCCGGGTCATGGCACAAAAAATGTCAGAGTTTATAAAGATATAAACTCTTTGCTGGCGGAATTATTCAGATAAAAACACTTATTGAGTTTTGACCTCCTTCGCGAATGAAGCGAGCACAGCCCAGTCGCCATCTTGCCCGGCCCGTGTGACAGGTGTATCTGATTCAGGATGATACATGGAGTGCAGGTGAACTTCTAATGGGTGGACTAACTGGTCTTTCAGGGTCAGAAGTCTAGATGATACAGAGGTGCTCAAATACTTATTTGCAGCTGTATCACACAAATAAATTGTTAAAAAATCATAGATTGTGATTTCTGGATTTTTCTTTTTAGTGGAAATGCACCTACGATGAAAATTTCCGATCCCTCCATGTTTTCTAAGTGGGAGAAATAGCAAATTGCAGGGTGTTTAAATGCTTATTTTTTATACTATGTGTGTATGTATGTATGTATGCATATGTACAAAAATCGATTTTTATTTTTGTCCCACACCTGATAAATTCCTATATCAGCCTTGTTTCTCACATATTGTAAAAGTTATTTTTCCTTTCCAGGCTACCAGGATGTTCTTTCTGCGTTATGTAGTTTGTTTTTTTTAAAACCTGTTTTGATCCCATTGTTCCCATTGCCGTGATAAGTTAATCATTTAGCCAACTTCCCTCTTTCAGTTTTGGGGACTCTTTAAGGACAATGGCGGACTTGTCGAGGGAGTGGCCGGAAATTAAATTGATATATGATATTGATATACGATCATGCTCTCTCGCTTTTTTTCTTTTAAACAAATTAAGGGTTTTTAAAAAAGTTTTTAAAAAAAATAATGCACAGGAAAGTGAAAACAATCGAACAAGCCTTTTTTTCTTAAAACAATAATAATAAAAAAAAGATTTCAAATGTTAAATATGATTTGGGCTTAGGATTTGTACGGGTGTTTAAAATCCTTGAAAATTTTTGAATTTTAATGCTGTGTTATACTCAGGTTTTACTGTAGTTAATCACTCTAAGTAAGCAATGATTGATCAGACAACAAATATCGCTGATTGTATTTGCAGTGGCAATTGAACCCGGAACGCATCAGTGAGAGAGCCTAAAACCATACCTGCCAAGTACTACGGTTTTGCCGTAATGAGTACGGTTTTCTTTAAACCACTACGGTGATACGGTGCCATGACAGAAACTACGGGTTTCCACCGCAAGATGGAGACAAAGTACCATTTCAAACAACGGCTATATCAGCACTGCCAGTCCTGGTTGCTTATGCTTTAGCTCAATTGGAGCACCGCCATTGTTTAATTGGCAGCGGGGATAGAGGTCATGGAGTCTACCGGAGAAGTGCAGAAAGTTGTATAACATGGAGAACATTTGGATATTATTAATTTTGCTGAAGTGAATCAACCCATGAATGTTTATGGCTTTTCAGCGAATAAAAATCTTTCAGCCTCGCATGTTCAATTGACTCTGGTGTGCCTTGCTTCACTTTGAGAAGTGACTGATTCAGTGGAGCAGTGACACTTAGAAATGTGCCAGTGAAATTGTTTGCATGATATATATAGATTTAGCCTTTAGTTTGTTTATTGCTTAAATATGTGCTGAAGTCAGTTAAGTGAAATTGGGAATTTCTAAGATGAGAAGTGACTGCCTCAATGGACATACACTTGTATGCAGTGCAGTGACACTTGGAAATGTGCCAGTGAAATGTTTTCTTAGTTAGATAATTAGTTTAATTATTGTTTGCCAAATTTTGTTTTATCTTCAACTGCTTCCAATAGTTAAATTGCATGTAAAATTTAACTATTAGTCAGTGTTGGGCCTGGTTGTTATTTTATTTATATAAAAACTGATCAAAATCAATTATATAATTATTCACTCACAAATATATTGGAATATCTCAAATAACAAGTTTCCAAACTAACCTGAAAACCAACCCAAGAACCAACACTGAATAATATTACTTCAATGATAAAAAATTAAATGTTTTGTTTCTTATTGTATCAAATATTGAAAAGAAAAGAAAACTATGAGGGTTTTCTATGACTTTGTTATATTAAATACATTGTTGAGCTTTAAAGAACTTTCTTTTGATTATTTCCATCAGTACAGTTTAGGTAAATTGACTGTAAACATGAGGTTGTGATTGTGAAAAAAATGTAAAATTTGTTACTTCTTAGCTGCATTTTAAGCCCTGAAAATGCTAAAAATCCTTTGACTTCAGGGGGGCTTCACCCCCCTGAACCCCCCACCGGACATCGTCCTGGACCTGACCAGGGCCTGCGGCCCCTGGACCCTAGCTACTAGGCTTTTTCACTTTCAAAAGTTGGCAGGTATGTAAAACTAACCACTAGGCCACTAAGATTGTAGATGTCAAAGGAAAAGGCATCATCTCACTCTTGTTACTCACGGTGCCAAGTTGCACAACGTTGTAATAGAGCATTATAGGAAAACGTTTGGCCAAAACAACGTACAACATGAGGACAGATAGTGTTACAATGAGAGCAAATCTAATGTTTTTTCCCATGTCATCTTGATCAATTGTTCCACCATTCCACCCTAATGTCAAGCTGTGACCCAAACAAGAAAAAATGTCCACTTTTAAGATGTATCCAATTAAAGGATTGTGCAGTTTAAATCAGATATAGTGGTCAAGTCATGACATGTTTATTTATATAGCCCTTAATCACAAAAAGTCTCAAAGGGCTGTACAGACTTAGGACTACTACAGACTACAGAATATTAATACACAGACTATTCTTACACCAGTAGACTCTTCACCTTTTTGTCAAAAAACAAAATGTCCAGAGAACCAAATGATGTCAAGTATGGTATATACTCGCGTATTAGCCTACATCGTATATAAGTGACCCCCTAAAATTGCTCTGAAATAGGCTTGTACTAAAATTAATTCAAAATATTAAGAAAGCGTGTCCCTAAACATCGATATTTTTTTCTTGTATAGTTAATAATATACTGGTAAAAAGCTAAGAACATAACATTTTTTTAACCAGCAGCACTTTTTCACAAGACCCTGCTAGTCAAATAAAAATGCTACAAAGGAGAAGTACGAGGTCGCAACGCTGATCACCAAACAATGCAAACCTTTCATGGAGGGCGATTTTTTAAAAAATTGCTTAAAGAATGCTTTGCTGAATAGTCGGCCTTCACACATTTTTTTATCTTACCAAATCTGGCCCGCTTTCTGAAAAGTTTGGTCGTGATTTTTCCGTCATTGCATCTTAACGCTGCCTGGAAATCACACAAGTTGTCATCTTCCTTCGAAATGTGAAATCCCAACTTCCTGTTTTCACAACGTTCATCAATTTTTGTTCTTTCTTTCAGGTGACGTCTTATACGAGCTTCTTCAGCACACTTTAAAGCAAAGAAAGCCCCACATCTTCTACCCTTCCGGTTATTTCCCTGGAAACTCTTTGCATTTGCAACACGAAAGCCCCGCCCTCAAACTCGAAGGTCAGAAAGCAAACCGGAGTCATTACGCCAATACTACATTGGTTTTTCTTTTTCATTTCTCTTTTTGATTCTTCTCTTTTTTCTAAGTTTTAATGTTTCTTTTCCCTTTTTTCTTGAGTTTTAGTTTTTGTCTTTTTCTTCTTTTTAAAAAAAAACTTATTCTCTTTTGTTTTTTAATTTTTTTGGTCCAATTTTTTATTTTATTTCATTTTGTTTTCCATTTTATTTTTTTTATTTCTCCAAAAGTAATAAGGTTTTCTACATTTTATCTATTTTTCTCAAATATCAGAGGTAATACACAAAATAAACAAATGATATCTGCTATAGGCGATTTTTTTTGGGGTGTTATAACTTTTTTCTGTAAAATTTGAAAGATTATTACTTGATTTCATTCATTTTTTTTGTTACGTATTTCAATTTAAATGGCTATATTAAACAAGTTTCTTCATACATTAATGAGCAAAAAGTTTGGATACGATAGAAAGAATATCTGCTTCCACCTACTGATATGTATGAATGTTAGTTTCTTGATTGACCTATGGAAGAAAGCAAAGGCACTTAACAATGGCCTGTTTTTTTGCAAAGATAAAATTGGGAAATTTCCTTTGGCATAGTGAACAAGTTTTAATTATAACGCTAATTACTTATGCCGTTTTCTGGCACCAAGGCTATGCTTTGTGCTGAGATGGCCAATAAAGTCAACCACACGGTTTTATGAAACCTGTTCCACCAGGAAACGGCGTCATGTCCAAACACGCGGCTCTTGTGCATGATCGTAAATTTTTAAATCGAGTTACACTCGTCTGGTTAGTCATGCAAAGTCGGTGATTTATTTGAGCGCAGTAAATTCATAACCCGTGAACGTAACCTCGGGTGTTACAAACAACGTTCCGTGTGCACTGGTCTTGAGTAATCACACAACATCTGTGAGCATCATTTGTAACAATCGTGAGCAACATCAATCCCAAGTGTGGCAACAAATCATCAGCAAACATGTCCAAAACCTGACATACAATCAAGTTGTATTTTGCTGGCTTTCTGGCAACACTAGTTAGTTTTTAAAATGTTAATGAATTGGATAATGTAACATTGAATAGGTTGTACGGCCCACACGCCAGTTGTTTTCTACATGAGATTTCAGTTTTGTTGATGTATTTAGTTGGTCGCACAATACATAACTATTTGCTCACACTTTTAGGTGGAAGTATAACGTTGGCAAAAAGGTTGACTTGATATATATTTGGAAATTATTTGACTGTAACACGAGCGATATTTTTCTGGCATTTTTTCTTTAATTTTTTTTTTTACCCTTTTCGTTAGTTTTTTTCTTATTTTGTTTCTTTTTTCCAAGCTTTTTACTTATCTTTTTCTTTTGTTCTCTAGTTTCATTTTTTTTTTCTTTTTTTTCCTCGGTTTCTTTTTTTCCTGCTTTTTCTTTTTTTCCAACTTTTTTTCCTTCTCTTGATTTTTTTCCTTTTTTCCTGTATTTTTTGTTTTCGAGGTAATTTTCTCTTTTTTTTGCTCTATTTTCGCATTTTTCAAGTCATTTTGTGCATAATGTTTCATAATACTTGGTAAAATATGGTAGAAAGCAACAAAAACAATCTGAAGAGCCGTTTGGGAGTTGAAAGAACCGTTTTTTTTTGAGTGAGCCGAGCCAAAAGAGCTTCTTTTCCCCAAAAAAAGACTTGCGTGGCAACACTGATGTAGTCACGTAAGTAAGAAAAGACACGTAGCTACGTAGTCTAGCTGTGCAGGCGATCCAGTAAACCACACTGGTACCTGTGTATTTTATTGTCGTAGCACTAAAAAATGATACAATAATGATGTGTTTTTTTAAAAGCGACAAGACACCATTCGGGTTAGTTTTTATGCGCAGGATAATTTTTTTGCGCTAAGAAACTCAGGCCAGTGTGCAATTGCACAGACGCACAGCTTAGATGGAACGTTGGTCAAATAAGAGTTTACAGTATATGATCCGACTACAGCAGTGATTGTCAAATAGTGGGGCAAACCCCACTAGGGGGCGCGAGTTTCCGTCAAGGATAGTGCGTTTGACTTTGGGGAACCTTTATTTAAACTTTCCCAGAATAAAGTGCAATGCACCATGGCTGTCACGATGAGGAATTTCTAAATTAATTGTCACACAAGCAATCATGATTGCCGAGTGTAATGTCAAATTTTCCCCCTTTGCAGGATATGCTGTTATGATCAAATGAGCTTTATATTACATATACTCTATAGCTTAATAGGGATCGACCGATATGGATTTTTCAGGGCCGATACCAATAATTAGTATTAAGAGGAGCCCAATACCCAATGATTGCTGTGAAAGCTTAAAAATTGGCAGGAAATAAAATTAGGCTTATCAGCAACTCGTATAAAAGTACATAAAAACTATAATAGCTCCATGAAACTTTTTAAAGTAAATTAGAACGTAAACACAACTAACATGGATTATTTTCCACTTAAACCGAAAACTAGCAGTCCAGGAAATACAATTAGGCTCAGAAGTAACTTGTATGAAGGTACATTACAACCTAAATAGCTCCCTGATTATGTTTTCTCACAATAAATAAAAATACAACCAACATAACTTAAATTAACCTCAAACAAAAAGTGCATGGGCATTTCGATGGAGCTGATGAATGGAAATGTGTTTAAGAGCCAGATTGACAAACTGATGTCAAGCGTGCTTTGTCCTTTCTCAATTACAAATACACATGCTTGACTGACCAACTAATGTTATGATAAGAGCTAATATAACAGTGTACACCTGAACCTGCTCCCTTATAAAAAGCAAACTACACCTTTACGCTATCTCTTAATCACACACACGCTTTTCTACGAAGGCACGACTTTTTAAAGATCTCAACATTATCAGTGGCTAGATTCCAGTCTGTAGTGTGTGGAGTCCGGCAAGCTTTTGTTTTAGTGGCTCCACCCGCGATCGCTTTTCCAATAAGAAGACTCAGGGTCGGAAGAGAGGAAGGGAAGGGGAGTTGCGAGTGATAGAACTGGCTTGGCCTCAAAGCAAAGCTCTCTCCTTCTCCTCTAACCCAGTTTATAATATATTTTATTGACTGGTTAAATAAATAAAAAGTTCGATACCGATATCCGGCAAAATCCCAATTATCGGTTTTAAAACATAACCATGACCACATAAGAGTGCCAGTGTAGTCTGCTTCCGCGTGTTTCACCGCACGCTGACGTCTATTCATTTAAGTCAAGGGGGATCACAAAAGGGATTGAAAGAAAATAAGACAGGAATGTCAAAAATATTGTTGATTAGACTAATATGTCGTATTTGCGACAGCACAAAGCCAAATAAATTAAGCTGACATTTCAAGACATTGCTTAAACTAAGATTATGATATGTACATGAATATTTTTTTTGTCCGACCCTTATTTACTAGTAACTGTTACTGATTACATTTTTAAAGTAATGCTCCCAACCCTGCTGACTGAACACATTGTTTTTTCCCTCACTGTTTAAACACAAATGAGTTTGCTTTAAATATATGAAATGCCAGTCCTATGCCTGACATGAATTATAATAATCTTTTACTGCCATCAAACGCTGATTCTATTGCTCTCATCCCTGCAGAAACGGTACGCCGGCCGCCATCCGCCACGGAGCCGCTCCCCCAGCATCCACCTACCATTGAGCTGCGCCACCGCTCCCGCTCGCCCCATCACCCACCGCCCCGTCCGTCCCCACCGGACCACATAGCACCTGATGACCCCGCCCAGCCCTTCTCCCAGCTGCCAGACAGCAACCACCACATGCTTGAAGACGCTTACAACCCGCCCCTTTCCCCGGGCACCCCCAATGGCCGCTGCGCCAAGGAAACGGCGGGAAGCCCCGAGGTGGGCCCGCCCCGAGTCATCCAGCTTATGCCCAGCGCCATCAGGAACCCTCTGTTCCCCAACGGGATCAGGGGTGGAGGAGGTGGGATCCCTGCCTCGGACTTTCGGCACAACCGTGGCGGGCCCGCGAAAACTGAGAGGAGTCCACAGGTGACACCCGCCTACCAGCCTGTGCAGCACCATTTGCAGGAGGAGGCGCTCTACCGGAATTTCCTCATGCCCGTTTCACCGCCGGATGAGCACCAGTTGCCTATGGGGCGGATAGCAGGTAAGCCACACACCCTTTTGGCAGGCCCAGGGAAAATGGATAGAGTAATCTAAGTAGAATAAAAAAATAATAGAACTGTCTTTATTTTCAACGAGACTCAACATGGGTAAACATGTTATAAAGACTTTAAAAAGAAAAAAAGATAGAAATCATCAGTTATTATAATGGTGCAATAGTGATTCGACGCAATAGTGCAATGAAAAGTACCGTATTTTCGCAACATAAAGCGCACCGGGCTATAAGGCACACCTCCAATATTTTCCATACATAAGGCGCACTGGACTATTGGCGCTCAAAAAAACAGTCAGATAGTTCAGTACAACTTAACCCATTACCATTCCGACGGCTTGCAAAGAAGCAAATACGCTTCATTCCACGTATCATTAGGAAGGTTAAACTATTTGGATTCAAGAAATGCCAACGATTTCTTAGTTTCTATTTTCTATTTTGCTGGAAACCGTGTGGACAGCAAAGTAAGAATTTCATTGTGCTGGGAAACATGGTTCTTTACTGTGCAAATGACGATAAACACTTTGATTTGAATTGAATTTTAAAATGAACTCATCACAGAAACATCAAGATCAGTCTGAAACAAGATACTGGGAGAATATAGAGCCGGGGTAATTCACCAAAGTCGTCTTGCAGCCTTCATGTTCAATAGTAATACGCAACCATGGTCTCTCACACCCGTGAGTGTAGTAAATCCATTTGTGTGAAATATTTACACACTCAAACACGCAATAATGCAGACAAATAAAAGAAAAAAATCCATCTAGAAGCATCTGCATTGATGGACGTTGCTTGTCGGTTTAACCCCATTATTCCTGTTTACAAATACAGACTGCAGTAGTAAAAATGTTTTCTCTATGCCGTAGACAACCAAACTTGCTATTCACATTCATCTTTTTCGGCCAATTGCAGGCTTTGTTTTGCCCTGCTTTGGCCTATGCGAGCCTGTAAATGCTAAAAAGGACCTGCCTCCTTTACCTCCGAGTAACTTTAGCCAATAGTGACTGATTAAAATGATTGACACATTGGCTAGGAAATGAAACGGCGGTATATACTGTATGTCCCAGCATACACCGCGGACTTTTCGCCTACGGGGGATAATCTAGTCGGCGGCTGCTTGCCTTAGTCGCGAGACCTTGCGACTCAATATTGATCCACATTTAAGGGCTGGGGCATGGTCAGCTTTTGAGAAAAATAAAGGCTTTTAGTTGCGCCTTATAGTCGTGAAAACACGGTAGTTGCAATAACATCAGGAGCAACAAAATTCCCAAATAAGTCTTGAGATATATATTTCCACATATTTTCTAAATATAATTATGTTTCTACATTTCTTTGTTTTTTTTTTCAAAATATAGGAGATTTTTATTTATTTATTTATTTACTTATTTATTTACTATTTTTATCTAGGTTTTCTATGCAGAGCTACAAAATATGACATATAAAGTAAAATACAAACATTTATT
This sequence comes from Urocampus carinirostris, assembly GCF_059441175.1. Lineage (NCBI taxonomy): Eukaryota > Metazoa > Chordata > Actinopteri > Syngnathiformes > Syngnathidae > Urocampus > Urocampus carinirostris. The sequence goes on from NC_142359.1 coordinate 40,745,326, forward strand.
TGGCAACAGTTTTTGTAGGGATAAAAGTTTGGATGATGTAATATTGTAATACACTAAGCAAAGTTATCTAACAGAACATGAACAATGAACTCAAAAAGATCATTATTTTACTTATATTATAAAACGTCTTCTAAACCGTGACAGTATGGAGCTGCAAGCATTGGATGAAAAAATATTAAAATAAGGGAAAAAAAATTAAAGCAATAATAGATCTGCTAACACGCATTTTTGTGTGTGTGTGTGCCTATTTTTCTTCTGATTTTTTTTACCAACTGGACTTTTAAGGATAAATGGGAAAGAAGCCTCAGATGACTGTTACAATGTAAAACAATTCCAATTGTTTAGAGCTAGCCACCATAACTCAATTTCTTTGGTTAATATCATGATTTCAAAAATACTGACACCAAAAGTGACCCAAATAAGTAAATATTTGATCTTATAATGTCCAAATATTTGACTTACCGGTTGTGTGGGCAGACTGCAGGCTACTATGGGATTACGTCTACCAGCTCCTATCAGACAGCCGCTATGAAAATTTCATCCGCTGGGAAGACCCGGAAAGCAAAATCTTCAGAATCATGGACCCCAATGGCTTGGCTAGGCTGTGGGGAAACCACAAGGTAAACAAAACCAGGCAAAGAGTCATATTTTCCAGACTATAAGGTGCAACCAAGTAGGCCACCAAAGTACTGTTGGCGGGGCGCGGCGGGGGTCACTCCCGGGCCGCGCGACGGCGGGAGTTTGGCGGACGCAGCGTCACACGGCGCGACGCGAGAAAAGGCGGCGGCCGTGATCGGGCTATCCCTGTAACTGGGGGGGGCCCGCTCGTCCGACGACCCCAGTAGCGCGGTGCGACGACAGGCGGCCGTCTGCGCGCGGCGGGCGAAAGGCGGCGGACGTGCGCGGGACCCCCGTAACTGTGTCGGTGTCGTGCGTATCGCGCCCAAAAGTACCCGCAACGCGGGTTAGGGGCTCGCTCGCGGGAGCGACCGTACGGCACTCGCGATGCGGCGCAAGTAAAAACCCTGTCGTGAATTTGTCTCCGATCGTCCCGAGCGGACGTAAAATCGCCCAGCTGTACGACTCCTAGCGGTGGATCACTCAGCTCGTGCATCGATGAAGAACACAGCTAGCTGCGAGAACTAATGTGATTTGCAGCTGCAATTGGCTGGCAACCAGTTCAGGGTGTCCCCTGCCCACTGCCCGGAGATGGCTGGGATGGGGTCCAGCCCCCCCACGGCCCTAATAAGGATAAGCTGTGCAGATAATGAGATGAGTTTTTTTTTTTTAAGTTTTTTTTGAAGGGGCGTCGCTACTTCGCAGATTTTTACTTTTAGCGGGTGGTTTTGGTCCCCATTAACCGGGTCTAAAAAATAATAATAAAAAAAAAAAAACTTTTTTCTTTTTTTTTCTTTTTGAAGGGTCGTCGCTACTTCGCGGATTTTCACTTATCGTGGGTGGTTTTGGTCCCCATTAACCGCGATAACCGAGGTCCCACTGTAGTTTTTTTTTCCTTTTGTGCAGATAATTATGATGTCATATATGGCCGTTATCAGTCCTTTAGTTATCATGTATCGTTACTATTAACCCAGTACTGCCTTTATTTTTGATCTTCCAGAACAGGACCAACATGACCTATGAGAAGATGTCCCGAGCACTGAGACACTACTACAAACTCAACATTATCAGGAAAGAGCCGGGTCAAAGACTTTTGTTCAGGTAAGAACAAATACCTTGATCTCTTCTTGTTGCCATGACAACCAGATGACATGACTGGGCAGCTTACTTTAAAAGTGGAATCCGATACAGTTATCAGTTACCTGTTAAAAAATGTACCGTAAATTCCGGACTATAAGCCGCTACTTTTTTCCCAAATGTTCAAACCCTGCGGTTTATTCAGTGAAGCGGCTTATTTATGAAATTTTTATGCGCAGCGAGCATGTTGGGAGTAGCGTGGTGCTACCTTTCACAGGCACGGTTCGGGATGAAAGTTATATTATTATTATTAAAACTTTGAAAACTCTCTTGGTGTACCGTCTTTCTTTGTAAATATGTGTAACCATGTATAATATGTATTTGCAACTGTATATTTTTGTAATGTATTTATTTTAGAGATTAATTCTGTTATGTGTTCTACGAGCCAATCAAAAAGAAGGGGTGGAGCAAACGCGGGCTGATGGGAAGTGAAGTAAGGCTGAGTTACCAGTAGATCTGTCTGTTGTCGCAGCGGACAATAGTGGATATATATTTTTCCCACCCTTAACTTTGGAAATATACATTTTGTTTCCTTGGATTACTTTCAACGGGACCCGGACTTTACAAGTCTGCATCATACGTTAATTACGGGTATCATTTTCCATTCATGACGCTGAGCACTCATGATGCCAATCATGAATATAAGATTGTGTTTCATGAAATATTTTGTGAAAGGAACTTCTTTACTATCGTACTGATAGTAGATTTTTGCATTCCGGAGATGGAATAAGAGCTTGCTCTGTCCACTCCGCGCATTGGCCCGGTATTGCAGTACCTCCGGGAACGGTGCATTCGCAATGATTGCAACAATGCTTTAGGGCTAGGACCTTAGCTTAGCCTTTTGGCTGAGAGTAAGTGTCCCGGCTCCTAGGCTTTGTAGCATATAATGAACTGACCGATAACGGATAATGGATAATGAATAACGAAGATAGATCAATAACCCTTAAAAACCCCAAAACCCCACTACCTCCGGGAACGGTGCATTCGCAATGATCGCAGCAAGGCTTTAGGGCTAGGACCTTAGCTTGGCCTTTTGGCTGAGAGTAAGTGTCCCGGCTCCTAGGCTTTGTAGCGTATTATGAACTGACCGATAACGGATAATGGATAATGAATAACGAAGATAGATCAATAACCCTTAAAAACCCCAAACCCCACTCCAGAATTGTGTACTGATCTTTGATTTTTGCATTCCGGAGATGGAATAAGAGCTTGCTCTGTCCACTCCACGCATCGGCCCGGTATTGCAGTACCTCCGGGAACGGTGCTTTCGCAATGATCGCAGCAAGGCTTTAGGGCTAGGACCTTAGCTTGGCCTTTTGGCTGAGAGTAGGTGTCCCGGCTCCTAGGCTTTGTAGCGTATTATGAACTGACCGATAACGGATAATGAATAACGAAGATAGAACAATAACCCTTAAAAACCCCCAAAACCCCCCCACCAAAACTGTTCATTGCTTAGACCTGTAGCTAGGACATTGGCCCAATCCCATTTCTCTCACTCGGCCCTGAGAACCCTCCAGTGAGGTCCCTCGATAGAGGAGTGCCCTCCGCGAGTGGAGTGCAAATGGAGATGGTTTGGACAAGACTTGCAAGGTTCCACCCCTGTCCAGGAGATGGCGGTAATATTAATTGGCTGTAGACCTCAGTGACGTATTGGTCTACGTCACATGTAAACAACTCGAGTCTCAACCTGTAGTGTGTCAGTTGGAGAGTTCGTGCAACGTTAAAAATGCCCGCTACTGCTGTGTTATTACCGATTGCCTGAAAGCTCTTCATCTTTTCCGTGTCTCCAATCAACGGAGGAGAAATGTGCTATACTGAAGATAGCTTCGGCGCTATGTAGTGCTGATTCATCTTTACAAGGTACGTACACTCATTAAAAAAATGACCCGTTCGGTCATATACAGTAAGAGTTAACATACAATGCACGTTCACATAATACCCTAGTTTGTGTAGACATAAATGGCAATCTACTTATTAGTATCTTAATGCCATTTTATGACATATTGTAGGGGTCTTGAATCTGTGACATGACGAAACGTAAACAAACACAAGAACAGTCCACCTGACCCTTTAGCTGGCATAATATCGTCACCAAACTTCCCTGTACGACCCAAAAACCTTAGTTCATAAGGAATTTAATTCAAAAGAGTTGTCATTGAATATAAAAAGGTAATTTCAACATTTTTTCATGATGCTTACATCACAGTTAAAGCGGTCTTTTTCTTTTCTATGCCCACATTTATGTCTAAATTGATTTGTTATCTATTGTGTTCCAGAGTGGCTGTCCCATAAGCGTGGACAGGTTGGACAGGAATGTTCCCATCCTGTGCTTATGGTTGGATGTGGAGTCAGAACTCATTCAGGACTTAAGGTTGAGCAAGAAGGTTATGTGGGCCCTGCAGGAGCTGCTAAAGAGGGAACAGGGCCATGGCTGGAGGTCTTGATCTACGTGTACTGGCTGGTCCACGCTCTGTCCTACCGTGTGGTGTCACGGGTCTTCAGGGTTCCCAGGTCCACCGTACAAAGAATTGTCCACAGTTAATATGGAATAAATTGCCCAAAAGCCATATTTTAGGCTCTGGAAGTCAGACCCACATTTGCATTATGTGCTTTTCTGCATTACTATTCAATAAACATCTTCATTTTGAGTAACACCTTGGTGGTTTATTTCATAATGATGTGAGATACTGTGTGTGAACTATGTGACTGTTGGACAGAAAACAACTACAAATCACTCCAGCTTAAATAATAGTTTACTTTCAGAAAAACAAACTCACATTGGGCCAAAATACATAATAGTAAATAAATAATGTGTCACAAATTTTAACAAAAATATACCAATACTTCCATAAAGCTGGAAACACAAACTGGAACTTCATTGAGTTCTTAATAATAATTTAAAAAAAATCCTTTTATAAAACAAAGGGAAACATTGCAGAGATGTCACTGTTCTGGAAATTTGTCCACGAGCTTCCCAAAAAGGACAGGAACCGCTCAGTTTTGGCCACAGTTTCTTCGAGCCTTTTCCTCACTCCGGCAGACTCCGCTTTCAAAAAGTCAAGGAGTGTATCGTGCTTCCTTTTTTTTCTGGGTGATTTGGGGTTTGGCGCCCGATTAGAAGGTGCCAACGACGTGCCCGGTGGTGTGGATGGCGTGGTAGCTGTGATGGTGACCAGCTCTTCCACGGGACGTTCTAGGTGGCCTTTAGGTTGGGTGGAAAAAACAAGAATTACTTAATGCTGATGTATTGTACAAAAACAACTGTGTATAGGATGCTCAACAAGTTGATATGAGACAGGAAATTATAGGATGTGTTCTGGATAATTATTTGATAGTGAATAGATACAAAAAAATGACATGTTATTCTTATGGCTGTATGAACCTTCTATTGGCCAGCATCACATATGCTTTAGAGTTGTCTCCACATTTGGACAACATTTTGAGAAGGTAATTAGTTTACTTAATATGTGTTTACAGAGAAGGCAGTGGACTATGTGATAGTAGTTTGTTTCAACTGTATTTCCACGAGAAATTCGGAGACATTACTCATAATGCATGATGAAAACTAATGCATTCTGATCTCACATGAAAGAATCATATTGTAAATAAAACGCGACACCCGAAATTGTGTGCAGTAAACAAGCGCTATGTCCAGAACGGTATTCTGACTATGCTCCTTTAGCGACTGGCCATGTAAATGTAAAAGCACGACTCGTTTAAGATAAAAACAGGGATGGGCTGAACTGTGATTTTCTGCAGTTATCCTACTTTACAGTTTGTAGCGTGAAGATTTTTTTTTGCCAGCTCCCTTGGTAGATTAGTGCACTTCGTAAAGTAGCGATTTTGCAATGTTCGTGTTTTAACGCGAAACTACGATTTTCTATTGCATTTACGTCTAACTAAGATATCTCAATACATTTTGTTGCAAATACATGCGTGGTTGTGGAAAACTACTTACATTTGTGCGGTTCCTTTTCGGGCATGTTTGTTGATATTGAGAATTCGCAAAGCTTTCTGGGTAGTCACTTCGCCGCCAAGTGAGGTCGAGAGCCCCCTCGGTCTTGAAGTGGTTACGACATGGTTTGAGGGCACTTCTGCCTCGGTCTTGAGAGTATCGGGACACACCCCATTTTCACGTGAACGCGCAAACCGAGTGACTAGGGCACATAGCGAGTGGAAGTGCGAAGAATGGGACGCAGCCATTGACTCTGCCTCTTGGCTGGGAGCAAGTGTCTTGGCCTCTTGGATTTGTAGTATATTATAGTATGACGCGCAATGGATAACTGATAAGGAATATAGAATAACATACCTCTACAGAAGTGAAACATAAAACCTGATCTGGGTTAAGGCTGCGATTGTGTCACAAGTTTTAGTGCGTGCGCATGCGGCTTGTACAGAGGTGCGGCTTGTGTAAGTACAAAAGTGGCAAATCACCTAAAAAGAGGTGGGTGCGGCTTATAATCAGGTGCGCTCTATAGTCCGGAATTTACGGTAGTCAGTAATATAATCTGAATACAATATTTTTGCAGTTATGCAATGCGTCTCAACTATTTTTTTGTCACACCCTCCCTCGGAAGAAGAAATCAACTCACGCCTTCCTGTAAAATAAGCCTAAAATCCCAATCCAAGACGTACCTAAAGTAAATCAATGCTTTTCTTGAACGATTAGAGATGATGGACGATTTTTGTCTCTTTTAAAAGGTAACACTGACTTTTTGTCCCAAACTAATGTAATCACTGCAAATGCTACTAACATTGAGTAATCCGAGTTGCAACACACTGAGGGTTTTTATTCTCGCCTGAATTTTTTTAAAAACCAAATGGCTGCAGCTGAGTGTAGCATGGGCATCCTAGCTGAAAAACAGGATACAATAGCTTGAAGTCTTACCTGGTACCTTGTCAAATTTGATCACAATCTGAAAAACTAAACATTGTATTTTACACATTTTTCTAAAGCGTTTCCAAAAGTGGCCATTTGGAGACAGTCACTCCACTACACTAAAAAGTTTGGAAATTTGTATTCCACTCCGGCCAATTTTTTAGACATTGTGAAAAAATTGTAAATGTTGGACTCATCTCTCCAGAAGTAAACCAATAATTGTGTACACTTGCGTGAGATAATGGTATGTAAATATACTCACGAATTGCGTTGCGCAAAAAAAAGAAAAAAAAACAATAGTAAAAAATAAACGAGTGGGGGGAGAAAAAAAAGGAGGAAAGATGAAAAAAAGCCGGGGAAAATGAATAAAAAGACATGACAAATAAAAGAAAAAAAGAAATATAAGAACAAAAGTAGGAAAAAAAGCAGGGAAAAATGTAAAAACCTAGGGTTAAAAACAAAAAGCTAGGAAAATACAAACAAAAGAAGAAAGGTTAAAAAATAAAGAACAAAAAAGGGGGGGAAATTACACGTTTTTTGGGGTCTCTGATGGCTCTTGTGTTACATACAAATAATTTGCAAGCAGGGTTGGGTAGGGTTACTTTAACTGGATTACTTTCAATTACTTTTGGATGACTCCAATACCAAATATGCTAATAAAAGACAAAAGAAACCAAATATGAATAAAATTACTAAATTTTGTGCAGGCTTGGGGAGTAACGGAATACATGGAACAGCAAAAATGATGTTGGCAAGCTGTTTGGATTTATTTTCATTTTCTTTCTGTCGCATTTTATGTTAGTTTTGCCGGAGATCAAAGAGATCAAAGCCAGGAGAGAAAGCTTACCACGTGTTGTGGGTCATCATTTTATTCATATTTAGTTTCTTTTGTCTTTTATTAGCATATTTGGTATTGGAGTAATCCAAAAGTAATTGAAAGTAATCAAGTTAAAGTAACCCTACCCAACCCTGTTTGCAAGTTACATGAATGTAACAGTCACCTTTGTAAACAGTGTACTTCCACTAAGAGTGTGATGAATAAGTTTTGTAATGTGCAACCATCTAAATAAATCCACAAAATGTTAGCATTATTTAACATACTTTTTTAAAAACAGAAATCTAATGTAAAAGTTGTAAAAAAAAAACCTGCATGTGAGCAGAGCAACCATTGCAATAATACATTTGCCAATTCATTTGAAAGACTAACCAGTGTTACCGGAAGAGCCAGCAAAATGCAACTTGATTTGGTGTAAGGTTTTGAACATGTTTGCTCATGATTTGGTTGCCACACTTGTTGTTAATGTTGCTCAGCTTTGTTTCAAGCGACGCTCACGGATGGAAGTGCACAGGGAACGTTGTTTGTGACACCCGAGGTTATGTTCACGCGTTATGAATTTACTGCGCTCAAATAAATCACTGACTTTGCATGACTAACCAGACGAGTGCAACTCAATTTAAAAATTTGTATTATTTTTTAACTAGGTGTGCGCATGTAAACACTTCATTGTTTATTTTTTCAAAAAGTGATTGTTACCTGTCCCTGTCTTTTGCAGTTATTCTGACAGATTATTTTGCATTATTTTGTAAACATAAGCCAGAATGAGTGCAAGATTGGGCGGCACGGTAGATGAGTGGTTAGCGCGTCCACGGCACAGTTCTAAGGTCATGGGTTAAAATCCAGCTGCCAGCCTTCCTGTGTGAGGTTTGCATGTTCTCCCCGTGATTGTGCTCCCCCACATTCCCAAAACATGCATGTCAGGTTAATTGGCCGGTCCAAATTTTCCCTAGCTGTAAATGAGTGAGTGAGTTGTCTGTCGCTGTGTGCCCTGCGACTGCAAAAGTTTAGGGTGTCCCCTGCCCACTGCCTGAAGATAGCTGGGATGGGCTCCGGCACCCCCGCGACTCTACTGAGGAGAAGCAGTGCACATAATGGAAGGATGGAAGTGCAAGTAGTGTCTTTAATTTCATTGGACGTTGAAAATGTCTCAAAAAGACTTCAATTTAAATGGAAAGATCCTGGGGGGAACCCTGTAAAACAAAATGTGTACTTTAAATTAAACCCTTAATAAAACTAATTTGATCCCCCAAAAAATCTGTAATTGTAATGGTATACAATTACATTTTTGTTATGTATTCCAATTACATAAATGTGTTACATTTATTGCGTTACAGTATTTTCCCGCCCATTTGCGCACCTACAAGTCTCAAATCTTTAAATTGTGCGGTGCGCCTTCTATGGGAGTGCGCCCTGCGTCTCATGCAAAGTGACAGACCAGCTCGGAGGCCTTAGAGTTTGGCGCCTGCCCCAAAAATAGGGGGTCACAGGTTTGAGTCATGGCTAAGTCGAGACTTATTTTGGGTGAAATCCAATGTTTTTTTGAGATCGTTCACATTTCCAAATAAATGCGACTTCTATGAGTCTCCCGAGACTTTTATTGGTCAAAAAAATACAGTACTCAAAGTCTAAAATTGAGCATGTTTTCTTCCACATCGGACAGGTTCATGAAGACCCCGGACGAGATTGTGAACGGCCAGACGGACCGCCTGGAGCATCTGGAGTCCGACTCGTACGAGCAGATTTACATCAAAGAGGAGTGCTGAGGAATTGTGGGAAACTACTGCAAAAGCCGCCGATGCCTTTTTTAGAAGCAGCTTGAACAATCAAGACAGATTATGTCAAAGATTTCTAGAAAAAAGATGATTTAATGTCATTTGAATTTGCCTCATGGGCAGCGCTGAATATATATTTTTTCGTTAACTGCTAAAATAAACCAATTAATGTGTCCTTTTTTAGGGGGTGGTGCTATTTACGTTAAATGTGTGTGTGTGAAATTTCCCAATGGAATAAACATTTTAGAATCAAGTGTATTGTTTTTGTGTGTTTAGGGTTTAGGTTTCTGCTTTTTCTCCCCCGTCCCGGCCATCGACCTGTTTTATTGCTGTCAACGACTACCCTCGCTCGACGCGGAAGTGGCACTTCCGCGTCCCTGCCATCAACTACCCGTGACTGACGATCATCGGATCGTGGGTGCAAGCACTGCTCTCTTTCTTAATAAAAATTATGTAAAACGAACGCTATCAGGTCCTGTCTCCGTTCCTGGCTTGACAGAACGGTCTGACCCGAAATGGACCCAGCGGACGTTTCTCCGAGCGGAGATCGAGGCAACTCGGAGACTCCCTCCGCCTTGCAACGCTTGCATTGGGCCGAGGGCGTGGTCCAACAGGTCACGAGTGTCGTCGCTACCCTTCTGCAACAACTGCAGCGACATCAACACCTCCTAGAGCAGGGGTGGCGAACACGTGGCTCTAGAGCCGCATGCGGCTCTTGGCCCATGAGAATGCGGCTCTTTGCCTCATCATATATATTGTGGCTCTTTGCCTTGTTTCATGTTTAGTTTTTTTGTGTGTATTGAGGGTGGACACTTTCTTTGAAATCAACACAAGAACTATACTTGTTGTATTGTAAGGAGAGGAGTGTGTTATGGGAAACAATATGTTTTTAATTGTGTGTTTGTGTGTGTCTGCCTGTCATGGCAGGTCAGTGGTGTGGCTCTTTGACTTTCACAGTTAAAAATGTTGGCTCTTTGTGTCAAACTTGTTCGCCACTGCTGTCCTACAGCAACAACACCAGCAAGTAGCAAAATTGTCAGATCTGCTGTCGAGGCAACTGACGTCATCGGCTCCACCTACCAGTAATTTCCTCCGAGCATACAGCCGCGCTCCCCGGCCATGCCGCTTCCAAACCCGCCAGCCATCGGAGCGGTGGAACCGTGAGTGGTTCGTGCCTTCCTAGTGAACTGTCGGCTCATTTTTGATCTACAACTCCGCAACTTCGTCTTCGAATTGGCCAAAGTGCCCTTCACAATTAATCATTTTCCCGGAAGGGCTCGACTCTGGGGAACGGCAGAATTCGAGCGGGGTTCAGCGGCGTGTTCTTCGTTCTATCTCCTGGCTCAGGAGATCCTAAAGGTGTTCGACACGGGATCTTCTTCAGCCAATGCGTCCAGGGCCCTAATGAACATACGCCAGGGAAGACGCACGATCGACGATTTTTCTTCCGAACATTGGCAAGCCAGAGTGATTGGAACGCGGAGGCGTTAGTGGACGCTTATCTCCACAGCCTGGCGGACTACATGAAAGACCAGTTGGAGTCCCACGCCCCGCCTACCAACCTCGACGAGGCCATTCCGCTAAAGGCCCAGATCGGTCGCAGAGTCCAAGCGCGACACCAGGAGAGGGGCCGCCCGGGACGACCATCAGCCGTCTCGTTCAAAGAGGTGGGTAGTTCCCCGACATCCCGACCCGCGGTTACCAACCCCCACCAGGCCATGGAGGTGGATCACGCTTCACTATCCGTGGAGGAACATCAGCGGCGATTCTCCGAGAGGCTATGTTTGTATTGTGGCGGCAAAGGACACCAGGTCTCTTCAGGACACCAGGGGGAGCTCGTCGGACATCGGAGACGTCCGATTGATCTCAGCCCTTATCCCAACCTCCAGAACCCCTAGACCTGTCCTTGAAGCTCGCCTCCTGATCCCCGGCTCCCCCCAGACTCAATCGGCGCTGGTAGATTTCGGCACAGAGGCGAACATCCTGGACATCTCCCTTGCTTGTAAGCTGGGATACAGCTGACTCCTCTACCGACCCCAGTATATGCCATAGCGTTAGACGGTCAGCTGTTGGGCACCGTTACGCAGATCACTTAGCCGGTGGAGATGAGGTTATCCGGCAATCAGGAGCTGATTCGCTTCCACCTGCTTCCTTCCCCCGGTCAAGCGCTCATTCTGGGACACCCATGGTTGGTGCAGCACAATCCCCACCTCGATTAGTGCACCGGGGCGGTGCTGGAATGGGGTGTCGATTGTCACCGGACCTGTCTGCACGCCGCCTCTCATCCCGACTGGCCCGCTTCCTCGAAGACTCCACCTGACCTGCCCAAGGTTCCCGCCTGCTACCACCACTTACGTGAAGGTTTTAGTGAGGCCAAGGCCACCTCCTTGCCTCCCCATCGGCCCTATGATTGCCATTGACCTCCTAAATACTACTCCTCTTTGGGGCCGGCTCTACTCCCTTTCAGCACCTCAGAGACAGGCCATGGAGAAGTACATCTCTGATGCCTTGGCGGCGGGCATCATACGGCGGTCATCATCGCCGGCAGGTGCTGGCTTTGTCTTCGTAGGGAAGGACGGTTCTTTACACCCCTGTATTGATTACTGGGGACTAAATGAGATCATGCTCTCCTCTGCCTTTGAACTGCTTCAAGGGGCCACGGTTTTCACTAAAGTAGACCTCCGCAATGCATACCATCTGGTCCGTTTCCGGGAGGGCGACGAGTGAAAGACTACTTTCAACACCCCCAGGGGGCACTACGAATACTTGGTCATGCGCTTCGACTAACTCACGCCCCCGCCGACTTCCAGTCCCTCATTAATGACGTGCTGCGTGATGTACTTAACCGGTTCGTGTTTGTTTACCTGGATGACATCCTGATTTTCTCCAAGACCCTGGAGTAACTCACGCAGCACATCCAGCTCATCCTTCGTCGCCTCCTCGAGAAGTGGCTCTTCGTCAAGGCACAGAAATGTGAATTCCACGCCAAAACCATGGCCTTCCTGGGATACATCGTGGCAGAGGGGAGGCTACAAATGGACCCGGCGAAGGTATCGGCATTCACCTACTGGCCTGTCCCTGGTTGCTGCAAGAAGCTCCAACAGTTCCTGGGGTTTGCCAATTTTTACCGTCGGTTCATAAGGAACTACAGTTCGGTGGCAGCCCCTCTCACGGCTCTAACCAGTCCCAAGGGACCGTTCCGATGGTCTACCACGGCCGACGATGCCTTCACCACCCTCAAAGCCCACTTCTCCATGGCTTCCATCCTCCAGGTGCCTGACTCTGAACGTCAACTCGTGGTTGAAGTGTACGCTTCAGATGTGGGGGTTAGTGCGGTCCTGTCCCAGAGGTCGGCCGAGGACCACAAGATGCACCCCTGCGCTTTCTTTTCACAGCGCTTATCCCTACGTGGGGGATCGAGAACTGTTGGCTATCAAACTGGCACTGGATGAGTGGCGGCACTGGCTGGAGGGGGTTTCGGTTCCGTTCCTTGTGTGGACTGATCACAAGAACTTAGAGTACATCCGCTCGGAAAAGCGTCTGAACCCGAGACAATCCTGCTGGTCCTTATTCTCCGCCCTGTTCAACTTTACTCTTTCCTACCGCCCGGGGTCCCGTAATGTCAAGCCTGATGCCTCTCCTGCCAGTTCCAGAAGAGGTCTGGCTGCCATCCTCCCTGCTTCCCGGGTGGTTGCCACACTCTCCCGGAACATTGAGGCGCCGGGATCAAGCGGGGCCCAGTACCTGTCCAGAGGGGCGACTGTCCCGGAGGGCCTACGGTTAGAGGTTTTCCAATGGGGCCACGACTCCCGCCTTTTCCTGTCACCCGAGTAGCTTCCTGTCCAGACACTTCTGGTGGCCCTCCTTGGCAAAGGATGCTCTGGATTACAAATGGGTTGTCAAACCTGCTGCCGTCTTCTAATCGACCTCCTGCCGGCCTGCTACAACCCTTGCCTGTTCCTAATCGCCCATGGTCCCATATCTCAATGGACTTTGTGACTGGGCTGCCTGCCTCGGAAGGGATGACGACCATTCTCACAATAGTGGATCATTTCAGCAAAATGGTTCACTTCTTGGTTCTACCCAAACTCCCTTCCGCCAAGGAAACGCCGCAGGCGGTCCAGTTGCACGTCTTCCGGCTTTTGGAAGGAGTTCTGTCAACTTCTGGGGGCCTCAGTCAGCCTCTCCTCTGGTTTTCATCCCCAGTCCAATGGACAATCTGAACGCATAAACCAGGAATTGGAGCGCCATGCTCCGTTCTTGTGTGGTGGATTGTTTTTGTTAGTTGGTGTTGGAATTTTTCCTTTTTCTTCTTTTTTGGTGGACTTCGGGGGCCGTCCCATGAGGGGAGGTTCTGTCATGATTCGGGCACCTGCGGCTGCCCCGTTGGCGCCAACAGCCACGGGACCTGATTAGCTGTTGGACTCTTTTTAAACTCCCATCTTCCGAAAGAAAGCCGTCAGACCGTCTGCGAAGTTATGCTCTCCACTAGGCAAGCTTTTGTACTCCGTACATTATCCTGCCATGTTTTCCTGCCTGATACCTGTTGCCGACCCGTTTCTGCTTTTGCTTCTCCGTCCCGGCCATCGACCTGTTTTGCCCTGTTACCTGCCTGATACCTGTTGCCGACCTCTTTTCTGGACCCGTTTCTGTTTTTCTCCCCCATCCTGGCCATCGACTTGTTTTCTCGCTGTCAATGACTACCCTCGCTCGACACGGAAGTGCCTCTTCCGCGTTCCTGCCATCAACTACCCGTGACCGACGATCATCGGATCGTGGATGCAAGCACTGCTCTCTTTCTTAATAAAAATTAAGTAAAACGAACATTTTGGGTCCTGTCCCCCTTCCTGGCTTGTGACAGCTATTGCAAATATTACGGCCACTAAATCCTTTAGTTTCTTCAATACAACACTTAGCCAGCACCTCAAACGTAACTAAAGATCAGAAATAATGGTAGTACGGTAACAGTGTAACATTTGAACCAAGTCAGAACCAAGTCTAGCGTGTATCCATCTTTATGGGTAAGAAAATCAGTTGATTCAAACCAAATGTGCCAATTAGAGACCGAAACGCAACAGTAAGTGAACCAAGTGGGGAGTTCATATGAATGTTAAAATCCCTCATAATTATTATTTTGTCTGCATAGGTTACTAGGTCAGACAACAGTTCAGAGAATTCATCTAAGAAAACTGAGGATGGTCCTGGTGCACGATAAAGATTTATTACAAAAATTGACATTAAAGAGGACCGCATGACAAGAGCCTCAAACGCCTTATAATTATTAAAAGGTACAGGGAGTAAGTTTGAGTAATTTTTTTCAGAAATAAGCGCAACACCGCCACTCTTCTTCAAAGAGCATGCTACATGACAGATCACGTAGTCTTGAGAAGAAGCCTCATTTAACGTTAACAACTCATCCCAACTCAACCAAGTTTTACATTGACGAATCAGGTTAAGTTTGATCACGAATAAGATCATCAAGTAGAGCTTTAGGAGCAAGCGATATGATATTTAAAATAACAAAGTTTTAGCTTTGCTGAATCTCTTAACTTAGCTGAAGTCTTTGTAGAAATCGCCACAAGATGTCGCCGTTCGGGCTTGTCGAGTCTCTGTTCGGTTGACAGACAAGATCGATAAAAAATATTGGTGGAATTAGGTACAGTTACGGCCTTAAGTCGTTTGTCTTGATGCGTACATGTCTTCCTTGGCCTACCGGTACGCTTCACTTTAACTACATTTCCATGCTGTCTGTACCTGGTCCAAATCTTCGATACAGCTGACTGTGAATAGACCACATAGTTGGCAACCATATGAGTAGAAGTTACCTTCTTCAAGAAGTTTGACAATCCTGTCTTTGGTCCCAAGAGACATCTCTCTTGTTGTAGCCATGATTCTTTCCAATGCACTTAGTCAAGGAGCCCTCCAAGATGTGACATCTGCACTGTTTTTAATTGCTGACTAACAAGTAGACTTAATCTAAGTCAGGTGCCCAATTAAGGAAAGGAAACTGACTGGGTGTTTGCTTATTTTCAACTAAAAATGCACTGATCCCATACTTTTTCCTTAAAATTGAGTGATTACATATTTATTTCCCTACACTTTCTCTATAGAAGTAATATTTACTGCAATGCTTTTCCTTAATTTCATTTGGTGTTTCGGAATGCCAATATGTTGTTCTTTGGAAGGACCTTACACTTGTTTCATGTTTGTGTTTCGAGTTTTTTCTACTGGATAAAATGTCCGAGTGCCCAAGACTGGTGATTCCATACTTTTTGCTAGGGCTTGTACGAAGCACAAAAACATTACAAATTACATAGACTTAAAGAGAAAATGTGAATCACTTAGCACCTCCTTGTGGTGAAAAATAAATTTAATTCATTAAAGAAAATAAAAAACGGGCCGCATGGCAGAGCAGTGGTTAGCGTGTATGCGGCACAGTTCTGAGGTCATGAGTTCAAATCCAACTATCAGCCCTCCTGTGCGGGGTTTGCATGTTCTCCCTGTACCTGCGTGGGTTTCCTCCGGGCACTCAGGTTTCTTCCCACATGAAGTTAGGCGTGTGCTGAAAACTATAAACCCCAGGAAGGTAGCTGGCCTGGATGGATTGTTCTGATCCGCTGGCTGGGGTCTTCATCACCATCTTCAACCGGTCCCTGTCACAAGCGACCGTCCCACCTTGCCTCAAAACCTCCACCATCATTCCCATCCCCAAAAAGTCAGCAGTGGAAAGCCTCAACGACTACAGGCCTGTCGCTCTTACGCCTGTGCTCATGAAGTGCTTCGAGAGGTTAGTGTCCCAGTACATCAAAAACTCCCTGCCACTCACACTGGACCCCCACCAGTTTGCCTACAGGGCAAAATGCTCCGCTGACGACGCCATAAACACAGCACTTCACACCGGGCTTAAAACCCTGGACCACCGGGGGAGCTACGTCAGAATGCTCCTTCTGGACTTTGGCTCAGCCTTCAACACCATTATCCCGGAGATCCTGGTGGAGAAACTCACACACCTAGGACTCTCTCAGTCCATCTGCCACTGGATAATGGACTTCCTCTCAAACCGCCCACAGTCTGTGAAACTCTGTAACCACGTCTCTCCTCTGAGCCCCCTGCTTTTTACCCTCTACACCCCCGACTGCTCACCGACCCACCCCACAAACACAATCATTAAGTTCGCCGACGATACCACCTTGATCGGCCTCATCTCTGAAGGGGACGAGGCGGTGTTCGTAAAACCACCTCATACTGAACCCCGCAAAAACAAAATAACTGATACTGGACTTCAGAAGGAATGGCAGGAATCCAGCACCACTCATCATAAAAGGAGACTGTGTAGAGAGAGTCCACTCCTTCAAATTTCTGAGTGTGCACATCTCCGACGACCTCTTCTGGTCTGCAAACACCAGAGCGGTGGTAGGGAAGGCCCAGCAGCGACTGCATTTCCTGAGAGTGCTCAGGAAAAATCATCTAAAACAGCAGCTGCAGGTGTCCTTTTACAAAGCCACAGTGGAGAGCATTCTAACATACTGCATTACGGTGTGGTATGCTGGGTGCACAGCAGCAGAAAGGAAAACGCTCCAGAGGGTCATCAAAACAGCCCAGAAAATCATCGGTTGCTCTCTGCCCAGTCTGGAGGACATTGCCTGCTCTCGCTACCTCAGCAGAGCAGAAAACATCATCAAGGACTTTTCTCACCCGGCCACCACCTCTTCGACCTACTGCCTTGCGGCAAGCGCTACAGATCACACACAACTAAAACAAACAGACTCAGAGACAGTTTCTTCCCGAGAGCCATTACCACCCTCAACAGACATCGCACAAAAAACTGACAAACTCTTGCAAAAACACTACCTCATACAAAAGTAAAATGGTACTCATGTCTATGTTTCTTGCACATGTTGACTGGCCGACTGTGGTTTTTAAACCGTGCACTTTATGCTCAGTTGGCTTTATTCGTGTTGCGGTTGATGGTGGACGCATCAGGTTAGCACTGCTCGTTCTATGCGTTTATACTGTCATTGGCGTCGGTTTTAAGAGTATTGTTAATTATTAATTTTACAATTCTAACCATTTTAACATAGTTAGAAGTAAAGCAGCCGAGTCCTGCCATGGCCGGGCATTATACCGGCGGGCGGAGACGTAACTGCGTGAGATTCTTGCTCAAAGATGTTGTGGCAATTTCGGAGGGAATGTCAAGGACGGATTTTATTAACAAGTTTGTTGAAAAGATTCTGAAGTTTAAAAAGGAGGAGGTACATGCTGTCATAAAAATGACTTCTGGCAAAGGCTTTGATGTGAGTTTTGAAACGGCAGCTCTTTATCAAGAGTTTTGGAATCGCTTTGAGGGAGTGAGGTCCCAGTTTTCAGGATTTACAGTGGAGAAGCTGACTGATAATACTAACAAGATTGTCGTTGTTAAAATGTTTAGTGAAATGATCAGTGCTGATGACGTCTGTTATTGGTTGAGTAGATACTGCTCAGTAAAAGGCCAGGCTATGAAGGTGAGGTGTGAGAAAGGCTATTGGAATGGTGCCTGGAGGGTACCAGTCCAACTACGGCAAGATCCTCAGGGCTTTCAGGGAATGAAACAAATTCCGTCGACTATATTGCTGGGGGAAAACCGTGGCTTTATCCACTATCAAGGGCAACCGAAACTCTGTCGCAAATGTGGTGAGCATGGGCATCTGGCTGAGGTATGTGATCGAATTTTTTGTGGAAAGTGCAGAACAATTGGACATTCCTTTGAGGAATGTAGCAATAGCAGAAAATGCAATCTCTGTGGAGAAACGAATCACCTCTTTAGAAACTGCCCGAATTCGTTTGCTAACAAATTGAAAGCTAGGAAGGCAGTTAACAAAGACAACAAAGACAATGAAATGATGTCAGACAACATAGATAATGAAATGAATAAATGTCACAAAGACAATGAAGTGAATAAAGATAACAAAGACAATGAAATTAATAAAGTCATGGAAATACAAAATGAAAATGAACAAGAAATTAATGAAGTTATAGAAATACCCAATGAAGATGAACAGGAAATGAATAAAGTTATGGAAATACCCAATGAAATTAATCAAGAAATGCACAAAGAAATTGGACAAGACAAACAAATTGAAAAAACAGATGTACCTACCAAAACCCCTGGAGCAGAGACCAGAGAATCAAAATTGAAACAGGAAGAACCTGGAAATTCTGATTCGATTTCTCATAAAATACCCGAATTTGGACATGACAAACGAATAGAAAAAGCAACTGCCACTCCGAAAACACATATTAATCAGGAAGGGCCTGGAAGAGAGTTCAAATTAGCAAATTTGTTTGCTACGCCATTGCCGGGATTTGGAGAAGTCAAACAAATCGAAAAGGCGAATGACTCTCCAAAAACCCATATGGGCACTGGAAAGAGGAGTAAAAGTAAGACAAAATTGGGAGTGGTGAAAAAACCAGAAACAAAGATAAGAGATTTAGAAGAAAGCCGATTGCCGGTGAATAAGCCCACAAGGGAACTGTATGAAGTTGAGACGGAGGAAGTCGGGGAGGGAAAAAATCTGACCCTTAGTGGGCAAGGAAGTAAGAGACCCTTTGATAGGTCCTCTGGCTCACCCCCTAACCCAGAAAAAAGGGGAAGACCTGGAACCACAGACAGAGAGTCAG
Source organism: Urocampus carinirostris (assembly GCF_059441175.1). NCBI lineage: Eukaryota > Metazoa > Chordata > Actinopteri > Syngnathiformes > Syngnathidae > Urocampus > Urocampus carinirostris. Next base: position 40,764,227 of record NC_142359.1, read on the forward strand.
AGGGTCCCAGAGTTTTCCCCGGTGAGTCTCAAAATGAGGTACTACTCTTAAGTGATGTGTCTGACACAGGTGACACTCTCGATGATCTCGATGATCACCAAAGAATGGACTCAGATCCCCCGGTTTTGTCTAACTAGTTTAAATACTTTAACAACAATTATGAACATTACATTCTCTACTATCAATGTGAGAAGTGTGAGATCAAAGGTTAAGGCTCACAGTGTTTTATCGTTCTTAAAAACTATCAGAACGGATGTGTTTTTACTACAGGAATGCTGCATCCCCTTTCTAAAAAATTATAAACAGTGGGAAGAGATTTGGCCATATCCGTCATTATGGAGTGGCTCGAATGAAAACCGTAACGATGGGGTAGCCATTTTAATAAACAACCCTCAACTCATCATAAAGGGGAGTACTGTGATAAGAGACGGACGCGCAATCTTAGCAAGACTTTCTTATATAGGGAATGATTTTAACCTCATTAACATATACGGCCATGCCGACAGACAACTCAGGTACGAACTTTTAGAGGACATCCAGTCGCATATGCTAGGCCATCAACCACTAATCGTGGGAGGAGATTTTAATTGCATCCTAAGTAGGAAGGATAGAAAGAGGAATGATGAGGAGTTTAAAGTAGATAAAACATCAACTTTATTACAAGACATGTGCCGGACATTTAAACTGGTGGACTGTTTCAAATCCATACATCCAGGAGAGGAGGGCTTCACCTGGTTCAGTAGTGACAATGCCAGAGCCTCTCGAATAGACTACATATTTACGAGGGGTTTAGCACAGAGTGATGCAAGATTAATTCCAGTTTTTTTTTCGGATCACTTGCTACTGTCCTGCTCTTTCTCATTTCCTTCAGGTATGACTGTTGGGAAGGGTTTGTGGAAGTTAAACTGCTCCCTGCTGGAGGATGAGGCTCTAGCCGCACAATACAGGGAGCTGTACAAAGACTGGCAGACCCTTCAAGACTCGTATGATTCACGAGCACAATGGTGGGAAATGACAAAGAAACGAACACAGACCTTTTTTAAAAATGCAGGGAAAAACAAGAAACTCAAAGAGATGAAACGCATGTCGGGACTACAAAGAAGACTCCAACGCTATTTCATCCTAACAGAAAAGGGGATGGACTTTAATGATGAAATCAAAGAGATCAAACAAGAACTAAACGCTTTGGCGGAAATAAAGAGCAAAGGCATCATAATAAGAAGCAGAGAAAGAGAAATAGAAGAAGGGGAAAAATGTACACGCTACTTTTTAAAAAAAATTATGGGCAAAAATGAGGGGATTTTTAAACTTCAAAACGAAAACGGGCAAATAACAAAGGAATGTAGTGAAATAACCAGATTGGTCGAAGACTACTACAAAAAATTATTTGAAAAGAAAGAAACATATGAGAATGAAATGGGGCATGTATTAGATCATATTTCAAGATCAGTGCGTCAAGACCCATTTTTAACATCGGACTTTACCCAAGACCAACTGAATGATTGCATAAAGACTATGAAAAAAGGCAAATCACCCGGGGAGGACGGACTCAACCTCGAATTTTACCGGACTTTTTGGGATATTTTAGCACCAGATCTGTTAACTGTTTTTAACGAATTTTCCAGTCGAGACCATATGCCAGACAGTTTCAGAATCGGGATAGTTACTCTATTGCACAAAAAAGGAGACAAAATTGACTTAAAAAACTGGCGACCCATAACGCTTTTAAACGTGGACTGTAAAATTTTCAGCAAGCTTCTAGCAACACGAATGTCTGTTGTCTTGGGAGACTTGGTTGATCCAGACCAAACCTGTGCCATTGTGGGAAGGAAGATCAGCGACAGTCTCATGCTGATCCGTGACACCATTTGTTATGCAAGAGACAGAAACATGCGACTAGCGGTCCTAAACCTAGACTTTGAAAAAGCCTTTGATCGAGTCTCGCACCAATACCTCTTCAGGGTATTGCAAAAATGTGGTTTTCCCCAAAAATACATCAATTGGGTAGGACTGCTATACCGAGACATCTACAGCAAATTCATGATTAACGGGAATTTATCGGAAGCAATCGAGATCAACTGCGGTGTACGTCAAGGTTGCCCTATGTCTCCCCTTCTCTATGTTCTTTGCATTGAACCTTTGGCACAAATGTTAAGAAAAGATAGATTTGTCGAAGGCATCAATATCCCAGGAAGTGGGGGACAAATTACCAAGTGTGTTTTGTACATGGATGATTTTAATATTTTGTGTACTGACCGCGCATCTGTTGAAAGAGCCCTTGACTTGACTGACCTGTTTGGGAGGGCGTCTGGGTCAAGGCTAAATAGAGAAAAATCACAAGTGAAGTTTTATGGAATGTGGAAAGAGACAGAAAAGGCAGGACTCCCGCTGACGGTGTTAAAGACAGACCAGAAAATCCTAGGGATAAAATTCAATGCGGATGGAGGAGGCGAGACCAACTGGGATGACGTGACAAGGAAAGTTAAGCAAAAACTTGTTTTTTGGTCACTAAGAAAACTGACAATAGAGGGGAAGGTCCTAATCATCAAAGCGATCATCCTCCCAATGCTTTTGTCAATCAGTTTAATTTTTATGCCTAAAAGAAACGTGCTGTTACAAATGGACCGAGCCATCTTTCGCTTTGTCTGGGGCTCAAAGTGGGAAAGGATAAAAAGAGATACGATGAAAAAGAAAAAGGAAAAAGGGGGGAAAGGAGTGCCTGACCTCCAGCTTTTCCTGGGAAGCAAATATGTCTCTCTCCACTTCCAAAACGCTGTGGGCCCACCCAACAACCCGAAAAGTCAAGCAATGACCCGTTTTTGGATGGGCTCATATTTGCGGAAGCTAAAGCTTGTACCAGACAATCGTTTGATTCCAGTTTCGTTTAACTTGCCACCAACACATCTCTTTATCCGGGATTTTTTGAAGAAGTTTGATTTGGAAACACAAGAATGTCACACTTTACAAAACCACAGGGCCCTTATTGCTATTGTGCAAGAGCGAGCTACAGTAAGCCCTGTGCGGGGGCTTGCGTTTGGCGAATCCACAACGGTTTGGAGCAACGTCAATCATCCTGCCCTCCCAAACAGACTACGAGACTTGTCATGGATGGTGGCTCATGAAGTTCTCCCAGTCAGAGCTGTAATGCACCACCGAGGAATGTCAGCGACTTCGACGTGCCCTCGACCTGGCTGTGGCGCCCAGGAGTCGGTGAGGCACCTTTTTTGTGAGTGCAGCGCTGCCAAGGTCTTGTGGACAATGGCCGAACAACTAGGAAAGTTCCCGGACTTGCCAGCAGGAGAGGTCCCTGATGCACAGTACGTGCTTTACGGGGTGAGTCGGTCGAGGAGGCATCGGAACGACTTTGCCAGGGACTGGCTCACTCTCGCCGCCATCAAGGACGCCATCTGGACCTCCAGAAACCTGCTGGTATGGAGGTGCAGGCAGATCCCCCCCCGTGGCTGTGCTCCAAATGGCTGCAGATACCATACAATCTGCGAGCGGCGGGCCTAGGACGCAGCCATAAAGAAGACTCGTCTGTACCCACCCGGAGGGGGGAGCCGGAGCTACACTGTGGGAGTCCCGGCAGCAACGGCCTGGGTTGTGGAACCCAGAAGGGAGAGGACCCACGCAGAATGGAAAGGACCCACACAGAGGACTGGAAGAATGCTGCTTGGGAGGGTGGGATGGCAGAGCTATGCCCTTGCACAATAGTATTGCCTTTTACACGCTGGTTAACTACTGTTAAAAGAAAATAACTCTGAAATTGTTTAATTGATGTTGAAAATGTCAGGAAAAAATGATAAAACGTCATATCGTCACGTCATATTGTCAAATATAAAAAAAATGTGAATATGCTTGATGGCTGTGTTTTGCTGCTGTTGGTGTCAGTGGATTTGTTCAGACCGAGGACAATCGACTTTGGCCTGGACGGATCTATTGACACTAACAAAGATGTTATATAATGAAATTGTGAATATGTTTGATTTTCGAGAATGTTTGTTCAAACCTCACTTTGTGTTTGCTGTTAAAAACGTAATATTGGAATATAATATTGTGAATGTGCTTAATTGCTGTAAAAAAAAAAAAAAAAAAATGTTGACTGCACTATGTTTACTGCTCACCTTGCACAATGTTGACTATTTTTTTGCACTATGATGACTATTTTTGCACCAAATGCATAACTGCACAAACCCTTACGATACCAAACCTTATTACGATACCAAACTGTATGTGACATCCTACATGCCGACATTTATTGTGTAAATATTGTGTAAATTATAACTATATACCTCCTGTATCCTCCTTGTTTTATTACCTTATCTTCTCTGTTCCTTTATCTTCTTGGGTTTTTTACCTCATTGTGAATGTGTGAACTCGAGTGTCATGCCCAATTTCGTTGTCACAATATGTTAACACATTTTGTAACAATTACAATAAAGATATATTTTATTCTATTCCAAAAACATGCAGGTCAGGTTTATTGGCAGGTCCAAACTGACCCTAGGTGTAAATAAGAGAGTGACTTGTCTGTTCCTGTGTGCCCTACGACTGACTGGCAACCAGTTGTGGGTGTCCTCTGCCCACTGCCCAAAGATAGCTGAGATGGGCTCCAGCACCCCTGCGACCCTTCTGAAAATAAGCAGTGCAGATAATGGATGTATGGATGAAAAAAAGCATTCATTTAAATCAATGGTCTCAAACTAGATTTACTTGTGGGCCGCCAGATCTAGGGTCTGGGTGAGGCTGGCTCAAATCGCGTTTTCAACAAAAAGCTCTGATAAAAGCATTCCACTGTTCTAAAATATCTTCGATAAAATGTATTGTAAAAAATGAGATCTTAAGTAAAAAAAAACATTACAAATTATTGGGAAAATAAACTAATCAATCAATGAATCACTGATAAAGGAGTCCATAATTTGTATTTGTAAAATAAAGAGAGGGTGTTATATTTGACTACTTCATGTCGCTCTATAGCAGGGGTGTCAAACTCATTTTAACTCGGGGGCCACACGATAGAACAAACATTCTGTCAGGAGCCAGACTAGTAGATTAAAGAGAAAGAAAAAGAGAGATAAAGAAATAAAAGAAAGGGAGGGAAAAGGAGAGGGAGTGGGACAAAGAAAGAGAGAGAGGGAGAGAAAGGAGCTGAAGAAAGAAATTCAAAGAGAAATAGAAAGACAGAAGGAGAGAAAAGAGAAAAGAAAGTGCAATGGGTACGAAGAGAGAAAGAGAAAAGGATCAAAGGAAGTTAGAGCAAAAGAAGTTAAAAAGACACAGAGAGAAAGAGACAAAGAGCAACAAAGGAAGAGAAAAAGAGATGCAGAGAGTGAAAGAGAGAGAGACAGAGAGTGGGGGAAAAGGGGTGGAAGAGAGAGAGAAATACAGCTCCAGTTGCTTTGTTCGAGGCACCTTTCTTTGGCAACATCAAGTTGATATATTTTAACCTGCAGCTTGTTTTTCTCTTGCGCTTCTCTGAGTGTTGTCTCGCGGGCCGGATTCAATTCCTTAGCGGGGCTAATCTGGCCCGCGGGCTGTGGTTTTACTTTTTATTCTTCCTCTCTTTGCTGTTTTTCTTTTCCCTTTTTTCTTTTTTAAATTTACTTTATTGATTCCTTTTTTCCTTTACTTCCTTTTCTGTTTTTTATTTTATCTTTTTTCCCCATTTCTTTTGCTCTAATGAGTTTTCTTTTTTTTTCCATTGCACTTATGTTTACAACTTTTTCTTCTTTTCCCCCACTTTCCCTTTTTTCTCTTTTTATTAAAAGACGCACAAAATGATTTGAAGAGATATGAAATTTGGCCACTTTAAGTCACTGTAGTTTGTATTCTTCCCTGTGCTTTGTAGCACTTGTTTGCAGTTACACTACTCAGTAAAGCAACATCTAATGGTAAAATATTACACAGTGTAGGGATGGGTGCTGCCAGGCTGTACTTGCCCAAGACACACCACACGAAATAGATATAGAGTGTTCTGGCAACCAGTTCAGGGTGTCCCCTGCCCACTGCCCGATGATTGCTGGAATGGGCTCCAGCACCCCCGCGACCCTACTGAGGATAAGCGGTGTAGCTAATGAGATGAGATGAGACAAGGTAATTAAAAGAGTTTTTCTCATTATCCCCAAATCAGTGATGATTTAAAAAAATATATTTACCACTAGGAGGCGCTAATTAATACACACTTTCCCCTTGAGTTAGAACGCACAGTACTTAGGTTGTGTTGCGTACTTTAAAGAATCACCGCTTGAGAGCACTGTTGTACAAGTTAACAAGGGGAAGTTGTTGTTTTCAAATATAGAAAATTAAACACAAGCGATTTGAAAATAGTATACAATGTATTTATATAATGAAACGTACAAAACAATTATCGTGTTTGAATTAATGTACCTTTTTTCCCCCTTATTAATTTTCAGAACTGTTTCAAACTGAATTGTAATTGTGTGTATACTCTTTAGTGTAAGCAGCTCCAATACATTTAAAACTCTCGAAGCGGTGGTCTCCAACGTGTTGCCTGCAGGAAGCCCCGTAAGAGCACCTAAGTAGCCCGCGGACGGATTATGAAAATAGCTCACAGGGGTCATAGTGGGTTTCTAGGAAATGTGATTTCTAACTGGTATGAGAAATGATTGACATGAACAGTGTCTTTAAAAAAATAATTTTTCAGAGGTTGACTGCTTATTTTAACTGTCTTTTTGATATTTACAACCTGGTGATGACATTATAACATTGTAACAAAATAGCAAGTTGATAAATTGATATTTTAGAAACACATTTCAAACTGTAGCCCTTTGCACTAAACGGTACCAAAAATGGATTTCTCAGGATCAAAAAGGTTGGCGAACTCTGTCTTAAAGGGACAGTGTGTATTATTAGGCGCCTACTAGTAGTAAGAAAAAGCCCAATTGATTCAAACTAGATTACTAATTTAAGTAATAAGCAAAAATAAATCAACTTTCATAATATTAATAGGGTTGAAGCAGTGTTTCTCAATTATTTTCTTTTATGCCCCCCTAGGAAAAAGAAAACCTCTAATGCCACCCCAAGCGAGAGTGCCACTGCCCCTTAGTGTAGTGGAGGTGCAGTTCTGCTTTATTCGAGGACAGTTAAACGTTTAAAAAACTTGGAGGTCAAACTCGCGTCCCTTGACAGCCTCGCGCCCGCCCCACTAATTAAGAACCACTGGATTGGAGGGACTAGACCTTGACTTAATCAATCAATCAATACTTACATTCGGGGGCGGGCAGTGCCCACTTACGCATACAGTCTGCACACCCAAAGAAAAGTGGATGTAGTAGTGACGGCAGTCTGGGCAGTACATTAGCTATCACATTCATATAAAGTTGTATATGTCAGCGGACACTAGTGGGGACTCTCCTGCTCCCTCCAGCACTCAGTGTGCATTGGTCCTCACAGGGGGAGCAGCCCCTCCCCGTTGTCATGGGAATTCCGTCTCAATTCCGTTTCAAGAAGCAGCTCTTTCGGCTACCAAGCGGCTTTTTTGTTTCTTTAATCAATTCATTATTAATTATTATGTAACATTTTGCACAACATGAGGTAAAAAGGGGAAATACGACATAAAAGGACAACAATAAAAAAACAAAACAAAAGAAGAACAAAAGAAAATAATATATTACCAACAATTTTCTATTATTCTATTATACTACTAAGTTATTATAGCATTTAATTTTTTTACTTTATAGTGGACTTTTAAATCATTTAAACCTTTTTATACAGACGCTGACCGACCTACGAACGAGTTGATAGTTCGTAAGTTGAATTTGTTCGTTTGTATGAAATGTATGTTTAAGGTTTATATAAGTATGTTTAAGGCTTGTACTGTATATGTAACCTGTAAAAGATGGACGGAGTCCTCTTTAAACCCAACATGAACTTGTTTATTTACAGAACACGATATAGCGTCTTTGCTAGTTTACAAACATGTCTCCAGATCCCACGCGGTCTTCCTGTGTGTACCGTAATAACGCGTCTGCTGCGCGGGCACAATCAATTACCGTACATGACATCTCCCCCCCTTTTTTTTTCTTTTGAAAGAAACAAATAGCAGCATCTCACAAGGCTGTCTAAAACAATAATCGGTAGATCTGACATTATCTTACCACAGGGAAAATTATTAACAATAAATCAAACAATCAACGGTCAATTGCACATTGCTAAATGAAATTGGCATTCAAGTCACTGTTTTGGATTCAAAGCAGTAATTGCAACTACAATCCAATGTGCAAACAATATGTCATTTCAATCATAACATTTGGTCACAACTCACATTTCAGGGACAATGTTTTCTTTTCTTTTTTTTTTTTTCACAGTATTATCATCCGAAAAAAAGAACAATTAGTCCACTGTGTGTGTTGTCTCTTCTATTTCTTAACCCCTCTCCCCAAAGGCCATAATGAATTTTAACTCATTCACAGGTCAAGTCTGTTAACAGGTTTACACACCCTTCCAGACCTTGTCACAATCTGTCTTGGTGGAGGTGTGTCGGATGGACATGTAGCCTGGACTGCAGGGACAGTCTCTTCTTGAATGGTAGACTGTAACTGCACTTCATCACTTTCTGTAGACGATGCTTGAGTGCGGCGTATAGCTGACGATGTCAGGAGATGACGACGATTCCGCCGTAGAACAGCACCGTCTTGGGTGGTGATATTGTAGGATCTACTTGTAGCAGCCTCTCCTGAGACCACAGCTGGTCTAGACCATGATTTTTCTTGATCCAGCCTGGTGTAGACCGTTGCTCCTGGTTGTAGAGCAGGTAGGAGTCTGGCTCCGTGACGGCGGTTGAAGTAATGAGCTTGCACTGCTTTCTGCTTGGCGTCGTTCACTTTTACCGTTTTCCTGCCTGGCCATCTGGGCAGGAGATTCTTCTCCAAGGTTGGAACTGTCGTCCTGATCCTCCTTCCCATTAGCAGTTCAGCTGGGCTGTAGCCCGTGGTGGAACATGGAGTGGATCTGTAGATCATCAGGGCTAGCAATGGATCTTTTTGATTCAGGATTTTCTTAGCAACCTGTACTGCTCTTTCGGCATGTCCATTGCCTTGAGGATGATTAAGGACTGGATGTTATATGTTCAAAATCCAGCTCCTTTGCAAAATTCTGAAACTCTGCACTCGCAAATTGTGGACCGTTATCGCTAACTGCCTGGTCAACAACCCCAAATCTAGCGAACACTGTTTTAAGATTCTCAATTATGTGTGAACTAGTGGTTGAGGACAGGTGCAGTATTTCCAGGAATCGAGAGTAGTAGTCTGATATTATCAGGTAGTTGTGGTGGTTGTGTTCGCACAGGTCCAATGCAATTCTTTGCCATGGTCGATCAGGTAGTGGTGTGGAGATAAGAGGTTCCTTTTGTTGTTTCCTTCTCATTTCCAAACACACTTGGCATGACATCACTGTGTCCTTTAACTGCTTGGACAGCCCTGGCCACCACACTGATGTTTTGGCTCTCGCTCTACATTTGATCAGGCCTTGGTGCCCCTGGTGTAGCTTCTCCAGAATTTCGGCTCTCATAGAACGTGGCACGACAATCCTGCACCCCCTTAAGACTAGGCCGCCTTCAACGGAGAGCTCTGACTTCACTTTGGTAAACTCCCTCGCATCCAAAGGGACACTACTTATGTGTTCAAGCCACCCTGACCTGATAAGCTTACTGACAAGTTGTAACTCTGTGTCAGTTGCAGTGACGTTTCTAATGTTTTCAAGTCTCTTTGGTGAAGCTGGTATTCCCCCGACTACTGAGGCTACATAGCAGGCTACATCACTGTGTGTATCCACATCCCCTTCACTACATGTCAGTGGGCTGCGTGACAGTGTGTCTGCTACCACAAGAGTTTTACCTGGTGCATACTCGGCCACCGCGCTGAATCTCATGAGCCTCATCAGTAGACGCTGACATCTGAGAGGAACATTTTCCAAGCTCTGATTGTTGATAAGGGGTACCAACGGCTTGTGATCTGTCACTAACCTGAAACGTTCAAGGCCATTTAGGTATCTGTGCATTTTCTCTCCGAGTACAGGACAGTGCTGTAGTGCTTCTTTCCGCTGCGTGGCGGTGTGAGAGATCACCCAGCATCCACACCGAAGAAGAAATCCGGTTTCTACTTCCTGGTTCGTGTGTATAACAACATGAAGTTTCCCAGACACTCCTTTTCTATCTGGGCATAACGTGTTTCTGCATCAGATAGTCGTCTGGAGCAGTATGCCACTGGTTTCCAGTGTTCTCCATGAAGTTGTAACAGCACACCCCCCAGTCCAAAACTGCTAGCATCTGCTGACACTGCCGTGGGTTTGGTGACATCATAGTAGGCCAGCACCGGTGCAGTAGTCAGTAATTCCTTTATGTTTTTGAAGGCTGTCTGTTGAGCATGTCCCCACATCCAGTTATTCTTGTCCTTCAGCAACTCATGGAGCGGCTGCCCCACAGTGGAGAGGTTGGGAATGTACCTGCCAAGGAAAGTCACCATTCCCAGGATTCGCTTTAGCTCAGTGACATTTACTGGAGGTGGCATTTTCCGAATTGCTGCAACCTTTTCAGGATCAGGTCGAATCCCTGACTTGTCGATGAGATGCCCCAGGAACTTTAGTTGGCTTTGCCTAATGGAGCACTTCTCCTTATTCAGTTTAAGTCCAGCTGACTGAATACAATGCATCACTTTGTTGAGACGTCTGTTGTGTTGCTCCATATTGCTCCCGTAGACCAAAATATCGTCCATGAAGTCCTCTACACCTTCCAACCCTTGTAGAGTCTCCATCATCTTCCTCTGGAAGATTTCAGGTGCACTAGTAATTCCAAATGGCAAGCGTTTGAAGCTGTACCAACCAAATGGAGTTATAAAGGTTGTGAGCTTGATGCTGTCTGGATGCAGTGGAATTTGACAAAACCCGCTGGCTGCATCGAGTGATGAAAAAACAGTTGCTCCACTTAGCTTGGCTGTTATCTCATCCACAGTAGGTAGGATGTATCGCTCCCTTTTGACAGATTCATTCAGTCTTTTGAGATCAACGCATATGCGAGCTTTGTCTGTGGTCTTCTTTGAGACAGGGACCATAGGTGCACACCACTCAGTAGGTTGTGTCACGGGCTCAATGATGCCATTACTCTCCATTCTCTTTAGCTCTTCTTTTACCTTCTGGAGCATCGGGAGTGGTACCCGGCGTGCAGTATGTACAGCATACGGCTGGGCATTGTCTTTAAGCTGTATTCTCACTGGCTCTGTTTTCAATGTCCCATAGTCTGCGTGTTGCTGAATGTTCAAACTGATTTAGTCTATTCTCCTCACAAGATTCATTTTCACTGACATTGAGCGACTTAAGAGATTATTAGTGATCCCCTCTACTACATAAGTTGTTAGTGGATAGGATTTTCCTTTGTAGGTTACTGTGGCCTGGAACCTCCCTAGACATTTTAGCTCTCCACCTGGGCCGTCCAGTGGAATGTCTGGTGGCTCCAACACACTTTCTGGAGTGTATGTGTTGTACGTCGCCTCGCTGACTACATTCACATCTGCCCCTGTGTCGATTTTGAATGTTATTGGCTTTTTATTTAGCCGGAGCTCAACTGACCACTGTTCTTTTACATTTTTCACATGTGACACAACACCATGGAAGTATGCTGACTGCTCGGGTTGTCCTGACTGTTCTGCCCGCTCACTAATCTTATTCACTTGCTTTTTATTCCTGCACACTCCAGCCCAGTGCCTGGCTTTGTGACAGATATGATTTCTTTGCAGGGCAGTTTTCATCTTTGTTATGCTGTGTTTTTCCACATTTAAGACATTTTCTCACATTTCCCCATTTTCTGTCTTTCTCCCCACCTTGTGGTTTAGACGTTGGGTATCTGTAGCTCTGCCTTGTAACTTCATGCACCGTCCCTACTGCTTCTCCTTGCATGTTGACGTGCGCAGTAATCTCTTCCGCCTGTCGAACTACTTGCACAGTCTGAGTCAATGTCAGGCCTTCCATCAACTGAAGCTTACGCGACACTTCCTTGTCCAATATTCCAATAACTATCCGGTCTCGGATGTTTTCTCCACGGCTCGTGCCGAAATCACAATGTTCTGATAGTTCATATAAAGCCCTTATGAAGCTTTCTGCCCTCTCCCCAGGCTTCTGGAAACGCTGATGAAAACACGCGCGTTCGTGGATGATATTCCTCCGCGGAACGAAGTAATCATCAAACTTCTTCAGCACAACGTCATAATTATCCTCTTCACCGTCATTAGCAAAAACAAAAGACTTGAACACATTCTCCGCCTCGCTTCCCATTGCGTATATCAAGCAGCTTACTTGAACTTGTCCATCGTCTTTGTTTAGTTTCGTAGCGATTCTGTAGCGCTCGAAACGCTGCCTCCAGTCCGGCCATTCTGACGGTTTCTCGAAAGCAAAGTTCGATGGAGGATTAAACTTGGCCATTATGACTTGTCTCCTTATCTGGATCCTTTCAGACTTCTGACACCATGTAAAAGATGGACGGAGTCCTCTTTAAACCCAACATGAACTTGTTTATTTACAGAACACGATATAGCGTCTTTGCTAGTTTACAAACATGTCTCCAGATCCCACGCGGTCTTCCTGTGTGTACCGTAATAACGCGTCTGCTGCGCGGGCACAATCAATTACCGTACATGACATAACCTGTATTGTTTTGTACTAAAAATAAACATTTGATAAAATAATATGCTCTATAAAGATAAATAAAGTGAGGTTTTACTTACTTTTTTTATTTGCGCTCCAAGAGGTCCTCCTCAGTGGTAAAAAGTGGACGCAAACATGGCTTGTCTCTTCTTTACACTACACCAACTCTATTGAATGGCTGCACCAGATATTAAACAATAAAAACGTCAAAGTGTTTAGCGCGCTAGTGATACAGTACAGTTGTTATACACACGAACCAGGAAGTAGAAACCGGATTTCTTCTTCGGTGTGGATGCTGGGTGATCTCTCACACCGCCACGCAGCGGAAAGAAGCACTACAGCACTGTCCTGTACTCGGAGAGAAATGCACATAATACAAAATCCAACTTACAGCAATGTCTGGATATTTTTCGACATCCCGAAAAAAATGATCGTATCTACCATTTTGCGTAAGTTGAATGTTCGTGAGTTGGGGGAGCGTCTGTACTAAGCAACTTTAAAGTCAAGCGACTGGAATCCCTGCGTGACACAATGAAATGTCAATTAAATATACTGTATCACCTTCAGGGCAATAAGAGTAAATAGTGTATTCATAGTTGTGCCCCCTATGCCTTTAATATGTCGCCACTGCTAAAATCGTCTGTCAGTAATATATTTAAAAACAATACATTGATAAAAAGACAGTGTGTATAATTCAGCGCCTCCTAGTGGTTAGAAATAATTTAAAAAACAATTTGGATTTGAATAATAAGCAAAACACTATTATATAAACTTGCTTTTTTCCTTCCAAGAACTCGTAGTTTCTCCCCCAAAAACTTTGTGAAACGGATGGGCAACAAAATTAAAAGAAAAAGAGTGAGTTTTGCTCACTTTTACTTTGTAGTTTTTCCCTTGTGCTTTGTAGCACTGGTTTTAGCATGCACGACACAATACTGTGCACTTAGTGACCAAATAATGCACACTGTCCCTTTGAAAAAATCTCTTAAACTATAAAAGGATGGCAATGAAAAATCGTATGACGTTGCACCCGGATCGCACCAGGCGCGCTCATAAAAGTTGCAGCGCGCACTGTGGAGCAGTCTAACAACGTCGAGACGCGAATAAGTCAACAACTGGGGCACTAAAGACCCCATGCAAACCCCAAACCAGTCTGAAACTGGTATCAAGACGCATGAAAACCCCACTTTTGGAATATCTTCAGTAAAGAAAAAAAAAACTTGCATTCTCTCCTGTGCTTGGACGCGATGTCGTCAGTGGCGGGTTAAAAGGACCGCAAACACTTAGCAGCTTTTGTGCTTGGTCTAAATTTTGCAAGCGGGGATGTTATCAGCCCACGTAACCGCTTAGAAGCGCCCTGTCCGTGGGATGGAGTGGGACATTTCCAGGTAAGAAACATTGCTTTGCATTGCATTAAACTGTGTTAAATTGTTTACGCGTGTCGCGCTTGACAACTACGTCGAATCAATACTGAAATAAATTTCGAGCGTTTACAACAAGAATATTACAGTATTATCTATAGAACAATTTTCCAGTCTATGTCATCACCGGATCACCTCGGGATGCGTGCGCACTGGTTCAAAACAGCTTGAGTAGGAGTACGGGCTTAAATGGTTTTGTACGTTAAATTGCGTTTTTAGAGTCTCAATTAACAAAAAAGACATGCTCAGCTATTTTTTTGTGTAGGGCACAAATCACAGTTATAAGAAGCACAATTTCACAAAATGGAACATACAAGGCAAAAGAAAGGAACTCAATGAACAAAGGGCTGAACAGAGCTGGATTTTGAAGGTTGGATGATAAGATAAGGCTGACGCATCGGAAGAACATTGGTGGGAAAAATCTGATATGCAATCTCGAAAGAATACGAAGTATATACAGTACTACATTCATAGTAAGTATAAGGTGCATTTATAACAACTAAGTTAGTTATTCGTGTGGTCATCAAAGTAATGATTTGCTGATTAAATAACAAAAGTAATTTAGCTGAAAACTAATAATGACAACAGTAGCACATTTTAGTTTGAACTCAGCTACTATAAATATGAACTCGTGATATGTGACATTATTTTTCACATTATTTTTATTCATTTAACTTGCTGGCATAAAAATGTATTTTACTCGTCATTTACCCGATATGGACTGGCGTTGTCTATGATGTGAAAAACACACACAAAAACTTCACACAGTGGCTTAGACAATCTATGTGGCTTTTTTGATTGATTGATCACTAAAATAAAGTTGCTATCTTGCTGCTTGCATGCACTTTGTGCTTACTGTATTTGAGATATTACTATCTACAACCCATCATTTTTCCCTGTAAATTGTCTGCTCTAAACTGACACAAATTCTGCCATTCTGCTTCAACAATGCATGCATAGTTTGGCTACCCCACACTTACAAACAGGAAAAGTGGTTCATCAGTTGCATGGGATTGACCTTTTCTCAAATAAAACAAGAAAAACAAAAACAAACATAATTTTTTCAAGGCTCGCTCTCAAGTGTATTCTTATTCACATAGCAAGTGACAAGCTCACACTTTACTTGCTTTTTCGTCGCAATGTAAAATAAATCATGCATGGAAAAGACGGCATGTCTTGCAAATTAAGTTGTAATCCAGCGATGTTGTCCATTCATCCGAATTGTGATTTAGTGATTTCACCTCCAGTCCGGGAAGCAATTATGAGTCCTCTGATGATGAAATGTGAGGCAGGCTGCAGCAGCTGCTGTACTTTGTGCCACACGTATAATAGCCTTGATAAATAACAGGAAGAAAAAGTTGTGTGCCTTATTATTTATTTTGTTCATACTACAGATTAGCAAAAACACACTTTGTAGATATGTAAATGAAAAAGGACTCCATAAAATTGTGCTTTGCTAACTTGGAGGTAGAAAAAACTCCAAACCAACAAAAACACCCTGATTGTATTGGAATAGTGTTTTTCCGGATAAAAGTAGACACAAAATAAGATTCAACAAAATGATATATCAAGTCAAGTCTTGCTTATTTGCACAGTCCTTAATGACAAGACGTCTCAAAGGGCCGCACAGACTATAATTACACCATCCCCTGATCTAAAACCTACATAAAGGCAAGAAAAACTCAAAGGAGAAACCAATAATTGAACCTATGACCTCTCTGTCCCAAGAGGAGAACTTTACCTCCTGTGCTATCATTTCAAAATATATCGAATGAAACAGATGAGCAGTTCCTATGAAGGTTTACACCAGGGTTCAGGAACCCCTTTGACCTAAAGAGCCGTAAAAATAAAACTACAGTATTTAGATTTTTTTCTACCACCACATTATCTTTGGAAAGGTTTTACTCTAGATGCTAAACAGATGAGAAAATATATTGCATTTTGTTAAAATGGACAGAAGCTGGACTTTAGCTAGTGTGATCCTCTTAGGAATTTTCTTTTTTAGACATCTCATGAACTGAAATCGTTGTTTCTTGTCTGTTGTTGTGTAATTCATTAAAAGGACTAAGATGATATTGTAAAATGAAACACAACTTAAGTTACATGATTATGACTAAATAAATGCAGAAGTTGTAAATCCATCATATAGGACCTCACTCACCCCGGTTTCCATTCGTTCAACCTTCTACCCTCTTGTAGGCGATACCAATAAGTTTGTGCCAGAACAAATAAACTCAGAGACAGTTTCTTCCCTAAAGCTGTCACAATACTTAATTATATTTTGCACTGAACTTCCCCCCTTGGTCGTATCATGTAATCTATAATTACACTGTAAACAACCAACATTTATCATTGATCTCAGTTGCTGATACTGGGTTTTTATATTGTTTTTATATTGTGTCCTGTCTTGTGTAACTTGTGTGTATATATATATATATATATATATATATATATATATATATATATATATATATATTTATATATGAGCGGCACGGCAAATAAATGTTTAGCGCGTCCGCGGCATAGTTCTGATGTCAAGGGATCAAATCCAGCTACCAGCCTTCCAGTGAAGTTTGCATGTTCTCCCCGTGCTTGCGTGGGTTTCCTCCGATCACTCAGGTTTCCTCCCATATTCCAAAAACATGCATCTTAGGTTAATTAGCTGGTCAAAATTGTTTCTAGGTGTAAATGAGCATGAGTTGTCTGTCTCTGTGTGCCTTGCGACTGGCTTGCAACTGGTTCAGGGTGTGTTCTGTCCACTGCCCGAAGATAGCTGGGATAGGTTCCAGCACCCGCGCGACCCTACTGAGGATAAGCAGTGCAGATAATGGATGGGCGGATGTATATATATATATATATATATATATGTATATATATATATATATATATATATATAGTAAACCTCGGATAAGTCGGACTCGCATAAGTCGGATTCTCGGATAAGTCGGACAAATTGCGTGGAACGTTTGTTCTCTAGGCTTTTCTGTAGTATTACACCTCGCATAAGTCGGATTTTATAAGTCGGATCCTCGCCTAAGTCGGATGGATTTTTCCGTACAATTGACCCTTTTTAATGGTTTTCGCCTCTGATAAGTCGGATCGGTATCAGGTCGCCTAGGACATCTCCCAAATGCTCTAAATTTCAGCCTCCAGTGGCAGTAAGCGATGGAATTTTCCGGGAAGATTTTCACTCCTCACAGATTTTCCGGGAAGATTTTCACCCCTCCCAGATTTTCCGGGAAGATTTCTTGATGTGACGTGGCGTTCCGTGATTGGCAGAGGCTATTCATCAAACTCCTCCTCAGTGTTGAATGATAGCACTCTCAATCACAGCACGCGGTCATAGAACAAAGCCTCGTAATCATAATCCCATTGTTTCTTATTACAGTAGTGCTAGCATTCAAATTGAATTTGTGTGAATTTCTTTGGACTTCCTTGCGGTCTGTGCGGTCTACGGTGTGGCGATGGCCTCAAGTTCTAAAACCAAAGGCAGGAGTCTCAAGACTAGAACGTATGAAGAAAAGCTCGCTATCATTGAATTCCAAGAAAAGAATCAGCACATGAAGCAAAAAGACATCGCGGCAAGATATCATTGCTTGGTATTTCATTTTACATATACAAGTATGCACTTTTCTAAGAGTTAAATTTCTTCTTAGTTCGAAATTTTGCGACCTCGGATAAGTCGGATCCTCGGATAAGTCGGATGAAAATGACCGGTCCATCTGGATCCGACTTATCCGAGGTTTACTGTATATGTAAAAATCATATTGGGAATTGCACTCATTATAAATTATATGCGTAGATGTGCACTATACGAGGCAGCTTTGAATTTAAATGACACTGTGTCATGACAATAAAAGCATCCTATTCAAGAAAGTACATAATTTTTTTGAACAAATGACCTTTTTTTACTGTCCCTTTGTTTTTTTTCGACTGTTGTCCTCACTTGAAACATGATGAAAACGATTCTCCAAGCAGATTGTCGTGAGCTGTACAAATTACAAGAAAAGTTTCCATTCCAAACAGACTGTAAAGGGAGGCAATTACACCTGGACATCTTTGTTAGCTTTGATGCTCAGATATGAGCTCCCCCTATACGCTCATTAGAAGAAAATTGTGAATATTTGCCTCATTCTTCTGACTGGGATTGAAGTTTCTTTTGAGGGCCCATCTTAACAAGCCTCACCCTATTTAAAAATTAATTGAATGTGCAAAGTATACAGATTTGGTATGTTTTTTTTCTGGCTTGGGAGAGGAAGGCGGAAGTGTCGGGAGGCGGGGTGAGGGGGTGGGTGGGCAAGTAACCCAGTGATTCAATAGCTCACTCCAGCCCACTTATCTGGAAAATAAGCCATTATAATTGCTTACAGAAAAAGCCCTATCAGGCCATGTAGCCGAGATAAGCCTTAAACTGGATCAGGCGTGAGTAACAGAATGAGAGGACCACAAAAAAAAAACGAGCGAAGAGAGGGAAGAAATAGCCATAACTGGTCGTATTTATTTCCGAGCCAGGCGGCCATCTATTTCACCGTTAATGACTTTAAAACGTTTTTGCTTTTAATCCTGAATCTTAATTAATCATGCCATAGGGAAGTTGGCATCAGGGCACGAATAAAATCGCAAGGTTGAGAAGTGTTTGCTTTCAATCATTTGTAATAGGATTTCTTTTATGTTATGTAGTACAGACACACAAACTGACTGACAAGACTTTATTTGGGGTCAAAGAAATTAAAGCCTCTAAATTTCACCTAAAATCCCATTTCAAGACACATCCAAATTAAATTGAATGCTGTTCTTGAAGCATAAGACTCTGAAGTGTTTTCTCCAGCTAAAATCATCACTTCAAGTGCTACTAATATTCATCAAAATCTGAAAAACAAAACATTGTATTTTACACATTTTTCCAATGGTAGGTTTAGGCGCTCCAAAAACTAAGACAAACAGTTTACACTAAAACCTTTGCAAACGTGTATTTCACTTTGGCCAACCTTAAGGCCTTTGAGCTGGTTTATGTCAGCCACTTTACATGAATTAAAAATAACTTTAAAAGTTCCAAGACTTTTATGAGGGCCTTAAATGTTTGAGTCAAACACTGATTTGTTGGAATATAGAGCCGTTCGAGTACCAAGGTATCCCTATATTTCTAAGTCAAGACGCACCTTTGCTACCGACTAACGGCAAAGGTGTCGGGGAACGGCTGCAGTATATCAACGTGTATTATTTTGACCCGTATTAGGAACTAGTGAGCGCGGCGGTTGAGTAAATGTCAGCTCCACTCAGCTGCTAATGAGACCAGAGACCAAGAAGAGCGCTGACACTGTCGCAGGGCCTCATTAGCATTCTGCCAGATGTTATGAAGGAGATCCAGATGGGACTTGGGGGCATTATTTGTCTTTGGCCCGCGGACGTTTTGTGTTTGGTTTTGTTAGATTGGTTGTAGTAAATGTTGTGGTTTTTGCTCTGTTTAAAAGTGAAAAATGTTGAAGACGTTTATCTGCTGAGCTTTTTTCTCGGCTGTGCGTACTTAGGAGCCGAACTGTGCATTTCGGCTGAACTACACAGCAGGAGGTTTACATGAGGCCCAGTCCCTCAAATCAACTGAACGGTTTGGCGCCGAAGTGTGCATTTTTGCGACGTGGAGTTAACGAAAGTAAAAGTGAAACAGATCAAAATGCTGCAAACAATGTAATATTTGGCCACATAAGCAGAAAGAAAGTTTGTAAAGTTTGTAAGCTATTGACAAGAAGTGGGAATGATGTCTGACGTGATGCAGGTGGAAGGAGGAAGCGGCACGTCTTTTACACTAACACAGAGAATACAAATTTCTTTGGATTAAGTGATTTGGAGTTAACTGACAGCTTGGTAAGCATTTTCTTTATCTAAATAACAACTTGAGCAAAAGTAAGTGCATACTTTGCAGATCCTCCACGAAGTGTCATGATTGCCGATTCAAGGCACCTGTGACTGCCCAATTGGCGCCAACAGCCCTGAGAGCTGATTGGCTAAGAGACTCCTATTAAACCCCCGGCTTTCAAGAGGACGCCGTCAGATCAGCTCATTCCATCCGACATTTATATATATATATATATATATATATATATATATATATATACATCAGTGGAACCTCGGTTCTCGACCATAATCCGTTCCAGAACCCTGTTCGAGAACCGATTTGTTCAATCACCGAAATTGATTTTCCCATTAAAAATAATGTAAATCGTTTTAATCCGTTCCAACACCCTGAATGTTTACCATGAATGTTTAACGTAAACATGAAGCTAACCCAGGCTAATCGTACGTTCGCGTTACATGAATGTGTCAAAATAAAAAAATCAGGTCGTTTACAAGTCATTTAGCACCACAAGTGGCTAGCGCTTCATTGGAAAGGGGGCTCCGTTCCAACACCCTGAATTTTGGGCTCAGTTCCAACACCCTGAATGTTTACTTCGAATCACAAAGCTAACCCAGGCTAATCGTACGTTCGCGTTCTCGTAATCTTCCGTACGAAAGATTACGCTAACACGAACGTGTAAAAAAAAAAAGATAAAGAAAAGAATTATGAATAGGATTTCTTACCTTTGTGGTGGTCAGCAGAAGGCACATGCTGTATTCCCTTAGCAAGATCGGAAACTCGCACACCTCTTTCATATTTAGCTATTATGTCTTTCTTAAAGGCAATAGTTTTCGAACAACTTTTCTTTTTTCACTTGTCCTGCTTGCACCGACCTTCTTCGGAGGCATAGTTAGGGGCTAAAACACTCCGTTCACCGATATTAAAAGTGAAAGCAAAAAGAGGCAAGTGCGCACGTGATAACAGTTAGTCACGAGGGGTGGGGGCGATCTACACCCGTACGCCGCTCAGCATCGCACTCTAGCGTACGCACTCACGCATTACCGACGTTCGAACTCCGAATTTATGACCGAACAGCGAAGCAAGAATTTCTCGAAATTTTTGGTCGAACACCGATTTGTTCGTACTGAGAGGCGTTCGAAAACCGAGGTTCCACTGTATATATATATATATATATATATATATATATATATATATATACACACACATGTATTCAAACAAAAGTTTTCACTGAGCTGGTAGCAAATGAGTGAAACTCTTCTTTTTTGGGTTCAAAAATAAACCGTTATATTCCAGTTATATTCCAGGCCTGTGGCTGTCAGAAGAGGGATATGACTGTATGGGAAGGGTGGGGGTCTCCATCTCCCGCCGAATATTTCAATTTGATTCTCCGTCAAGGACGCTCGACAAATAACACTCTCAGATAGTCCAGTTGAAAGAGTCGAAGGCTGAGGAAGCAATTACGCTTGCCGAGCTCAAGGTACGGGCAGCTCATTAGAAAAAAAAAATGAGTGGAGAAATGTTGGGTTCCTTCTCAGATGTATGTGCCACTTTGAAGGCATCATTGAAACGGTGGAGTTTGGAAAATTATCAAGCTATTAGATGTTTGTATGTCCGTTTAGAACTGCTCAGCAGTGTTGGGGAAGTTACTTTTAAAAAGTAACTAGTTTTTGTTACTCATTACTTCTTCCCAAAAGTAACTGTATTATTAACTGAGTTACTCTATAGTTAAAGTAACGAGTTACCAGGGAAAGTACGTTTTTTCCGTTACTTTAAAAATATATTTTTCTATGTCAGAATTTGAAATATTCTGAGCAGTACTCGAGTCAGTTGAATAGACACGACAAATAGTTGGGTTATAGAACCTTGTAACAGATTTACCCTACACTTCTGCAACAAAAATAAACAGCTAACAATATAAAGCGAGTTTGATAAATTAAATCTAACTCGAGTGGGAATTCCGATTCTTTTAGAGAACCAGCTTTTTTGGCTTGACTATCTTAAAAGAGCTCAGCTCCCAAACGGCTCTTTAGGTTGTTTTTGTTGTTTAATCTATATATTACCGTTTATCATGTATCATTATCAATGACTTAAAAAGGGTGAAAATAAAGAAAAAATGAACACTTCAACGTTTACACTTATAAACACAGGACACATAAATTAAAATATTTATAAATCTACAATGACAAAATCAAAACAATTTTAACCTTTTTTATACTTAGGTTCAAAGTCAACAAGTCAACAGCACAGAATCCCTGAAAAAAAGCATTGTAAGAAAGCGCAACAGAAAAATAGCGTCTCAAAGGAAACCGGCTCTCGAATAGTAAGTAGCTAGCTCCCACTTTCAAGGTCCTACTCATAGAGCCGTTCGTTCACAAACGACACGAGTCGGTTGCTGCCGCATTTACTAATGCGTCTTTACCAGGAACTACTGTATTCGTAATTGCTGTCTGTTTATAACACTGCCACTCAGCTATCAAACCAGTGCACGGACTGAAAAGTTGGGCACCGTTTAATAGGTCTTATTAGGGAACCTTCACCTTATTATATACAAATATTCCTTTTAGCCTCATAAAAGTGCAAGTGGAACAGTGACAAGGAATCATTCTGGAAGAGGCTAATTACAATATAAAGTGTTGTGAGCGGAAAGATGAAGTGGATAAAATAGATTTTGTTTCAAGGTTTTTGTCCAATGAGTTACCAAGTTTAATTCATTTTAAACTGTTGAGTCATCTTGAGAAACTGTACTGCAATATTAAAAAAATATCACAGAAAATTAAAGCAAAATGTATTCATTTAATATTAGGGTGGCACAGTGACTGAGTGCTTAGGACATCTGACCGACAGATCAAAGGTCACGGGTCCAATTCCGGCTACTGGACTCACCGGAGGATTTTGGATGTTCAATTAGGTGTTGGGAATAAAGCCGTTATAAATAATGTTATAAATCATAGAAAAGCTAATTCTTCATTCTGTTTCACTTCGTGATGTTAGATTATATGATTAACTCTATGATATAAAAATAATGCCACAGCCTGTGTCTAATATGGATGTAAATATACCACTTAAAATTTTACTCAGTCATTTTGAAGCCTTTTTTGACTGACATTTATGTCCAAAATAATGGTTTCAAAACAAGATGCAAGTAAAGTTATTCTGTAAATATTTCACAAAATACTACAGGCGACGGTACTAACGTATTTACCCTTAATGCAAACGGTGCTGGGCAAAGGAGACCGAGCAAGCTGCATAAACAAACTTTCATCTGTTTTTACTGGTCAGGAGGATATAAAGCCTATCACTGCTTTTCCTAACCTCATATTTACAACAATGATTTAACAGCCGGCTAAACCTCGGGAAAAGTGTGCAAGAGTACAAGACCTTTAATGTCAATGTTCGTAGCGCTTGTAGTATGGTATGGGGTTTTACAAGCAGTCAATTTGAGCGATAATAATGAGCTCCAGGAGACAGAAGAGGCGGGCAACTGGAGGTTGCGCAACATCCAATTATTTGCCGGCACCTTTCCAAATGGTCAAGCGTGCCCAACCCATGATGTACAATAGAATGAATATTTCGCACTATGGGGGCACTGGATCATAAGTGCCACTGTTAGGGTCTGACATACTTCCCACCACCAGAGGGCTCCAACTGGGCAAAGATGTGTTCAATTATTACACACCTGTACCCAATTATCCCGAACCAGGGCCATTTCCAGACATGAACAAAGCCGGAGTGACTAATTGGGAAAAACAGATTTCCCAAAGAGCCTTCTCTCAGTTTGGCCTGGCTGGATGAGAAAAAATATTTAAACATGTTTCTGTCACTGCACAATCTAACCTTACTAATGCATTCATTCTCTAATCAGCTATTTGGCCACATTAAGCCAAAGCCCAAAATCGTAGCAGAATAGGTGAGTTTTACCATCTGGGGAAATTCTCCCCTCCCAAATTTTCAGTTGGTTTGGCCCACCACCACTCTTCTTTTCTGTAGCAGTAAAATGAACACAGAACTGTGCAAATGATATGAGTCGTATGGAGGGCAAAAAAGGTCCAAAAAGCCAGGAAGAGAAACACAATAACAAAAAAATACTGTTATCATTTATTGGAGTATTTTTTCACCGAAACCTGAAACAACTGCGTCTGTATATTTTGCCAAGAGACTGTGATATGATATCAAGAGGCAATTCCAGATAAAACATGCTGACTACAAATAGCTCACTGGAAGCAAAAGGTGAAAAGGTAAAGCAACTGGAAGCTGTTGCTTCCAGTGATCACCAAGCACTGCAAACCTTTTATGGAGGGTGAAGAATCAAAAGAATACAGGGACAATCAGAAAAAAGAAGAAAAAAACAGGAATAAATAACAGGAAAAATGCTAGAAAAAAATGAAAGAAGAACCAATAATAAAGGAACATAAAATAAGTAAAAGGCTGTAAGAATAAAAAAAATACAAGGGAAATGAGAAAAAGGAAAAAAAAGCAAGAAAAAAAAGAAAAAGAGAAAAATAGGAGAAAAAAGAAGATAAAAGCTTGGGGAAAAAATAAAAACATAAAAAAGAAAAGGAAAAAAAATATAAAAAAGAAAAAAAACAGGTCCTCTAACAACATAACGTCCTCACAGATGCCTATCATGTCATTAAGACATGATAGGCATCTGTGAGAACGTTATATATACAGTATGTTCCTATTGAGCCTTTCCTGTACTCAGGTTGCATGAGAGAAAAGCTTCTCTACTTTAAAATGTGTGACAACTAGGCTAAGCTCACTGTCTCAAGAACTTCTGGAGGCCTTCATGCTGATAAACAACGAAAAGGAAATTCTCATGTCTATAGACGTTGACATTGTCATCAACAAAGTTGCAGAGACCAGTGTTTTGCTTAGGAGGATTTTGATGTTTTAAGTAGCCTTCTTAAAATTTGTTTAGTGAAGCTACTTCATAAGGTATAAGAGTTCAGGATGAAGCCTAAAAATCTTTTGGGAAGGCCAATGCAATTACGATCTCAAATTAATGATACAGTACATAAGTCAATATGTTTTCAACTCATTTTCAGAATCATTGTATAATTTTCCTAGGAGTTAAAATGGTAAAATGTTTTCTTTTAACTTACCAAAATATACCTGAATTTCCTCCCCCAAAAAATGCATTTTGTCACGAACCAGGAAAGGAAACAGGAATGAGAACCCAATTCCGTAACATTACTCACAATTTATTGGGGAGAAGAGGAATGCGCGCACACTCGATCAGGGGATTGATGGTCGCGGAGGTAGATTGAAATCAAAAAGATCGGGCCAAAAATAAAACAGGATCAAAACACAGGCAAAAACGGAGATTCACAGTCTAGCAGAAGTTTCGCAGACGCTCTGACACCATGGAACTCGCAAGACCGCGTTTAAGTAGTCCGGCAGTAATCTGTCAACGTGTTTCAGCTGGTGTCAGTGGGCGGGGCCAATTGGGCGCCGTGGCAACCATGACAGAACCTGGCGCCACACGTCGGGGACCCATTGGGTGCCATGGCAACCATGGCACATTTTTATTTCCTAGCTTTTTCTTTTTCTCTTGCTTTTTTCTTTCATACTTTTTTTTCCAAGCTTTTTACTTCTTTTTTCTTGCTTTTTTATTTCTTGTCTTTTGTTTTTGTTCATGGTATGGTTTAATTTATTCTTCTTTTATTTGTCCTTTTTTCCTCTTTTTTTTAGTATGCCCTACCACA
Organism: Urocampus carinirostris; assembly: GCF_059441175.1. Classification (NCBI taxonomy): domain Eukaryota; kingdom Metazoa; phylum Chordata; class Actinopteri; order Syngnathiformes; family Syngnathidae; genus Urocampus; species Urocampus carinirostris. The sequence continues at coordinate 40,789,855 of NC_142359.1, forward strand.
GCGCCCAGTTTTCTTTGGGTGGGAAAAGCATTTCTTCTTGGCTCTTGAAGTCACTAGTAGATCAGATTTTTCAGAGCGGAGGCCTCGAGCAGGAACATCGGGCACGACTAAATCAGAAAAATAAGAGGGGGCAAGTCCAAGCAAATTTTTCTTTAAAGTTACACATTAACCGAAGTTGGAGCCAGTGCAAGTTAGGAAAATTGGAGTCATATGATCAAATGTTCTTGTCCTAGTCAAAAGTATCATTGCCATATTTTAACCAGTGGCAAGCCTTTGATGCTAGACATCGGAAGACCAGAGAAAACTACATCACAGTAATCAAGCCTAGAATTAATAAACTGATAAATTATAATCTCTGCATCTGATTTCTACTGCATCGGCTAATCTACGCAATATTACAAATTGAAAGAACAGATTAAGATCAAATATGACATCTAGATTTTTGACAGTCACTCTGAGTTATATTACATTTCACGAGCACGATTGAGCTGGACCAGGAATCAACATCTTGTTTTATTCTGGGTTAAGTTGCCGGCATCTGTCCAAATGGTCAAACGTGCCAAACCCCTGTTGCACAATTTGTGGGTGGGTGAAAAAAGGAATTTTGGTGCCAATCTGATTCAAGTACTGTATTTTCCGCTCAATTAGGCACAACGGACTACAGTAAGACCTACTGTATATATTCGTGTATAACAGTTGTACATTTAAAACACTTTCGGTATATCGTAATGCAATGATTGATCAGTCAAAAAATGTCACTGACCACAATGGATAGTGTAGCACCTACCAGTATGCTGTTAAGCATAGGAAAGAAATGTTACTGGCCTAGTTCTAGGTCTGGCGAGTGGCAAAATTAATAGAGGAAACACCATAGTCAAAATTAATTGGAAAGAAAGCCAGCGATTTAATGAACGAAGGAGAAGATGATTGACAAAATTAAACAGAAATTACAGTAAAAGAATACTCTTATTTGGTTTAGGGTTTTAGATGAGAAATCATAAGTTTGGTTAATCTTGGTTTACTAACCCTGTTTTATATCTATTTCAGTTTAATGAATCATCTTTAACTCAAATTTCGGTTGATAACCTATTATTAGTCACAAAATTTACATTTATGTGCACTGATATTGTTTTGGAATCAGCTTAAATCTGTTTTGTGTCAGAACTCAAAGTTACACAATACAATTCACATTTTGATAGTTAATCAAGGTTAATCAAATAAGCAAAGAAAGACATGAAGGTTCATCAAATAAGAAAAAAAAACACATTTCCAATGTTTTTCAATTCAGGGAATCACAAATTCATGAGTATTGCTGGTCTCTTAAAGTTTATGAGGTCAGAGTCAAGATCAAGGAATAATCCAATTCCAAACGCAACCACAAAGCAGAGCTCTATTATGAATCAGAACCTCGCTGGATTCTTGGTCTGAAGTAGCTCACAACTGGATCACAGAGATTTCCCATCGTACAAAGAATTGAGGGATTTTCCCGGTGAGGAAAACAAATCTGGACAAAACTTGTCTAGATAATGTTTTTGTCCATTAGAATTACATGATCACCGGTGGAGTTAAATGAAGAAAAGGAGAGATTAGTTTTTCCAATTCCAAGCAATGTCTTGTTAACGATTGCTATTGACCATTTCAGATACTGTCTCCTGTCTGTCGTTTACACTGACATTTTTAAAAGGGGGTTACTGTAAAATATGGTAATTTAGCTACTAGCATTTTGTACGTGGTCAATATTCCCCAATACTAATGTCTTTGCATTCATGCCTAATGTTTAATAATGATTTTTTAATGGCACTATCTACATGACACTCTGTTCAGAAAGTAAATTCATATAAAAAAATGTCAGATATTTTATCACCTACCCTTAAAAATCATTAGCATAAGCAAATTCCATGACTTCACTTCACTTTAACCACTGGCAGTAACTTAGCTACTAGCATCACTTTAGTATTCAATGCAATTATATTAGTAGCTGATGTTAACTCCTCATGCTATCATTGTGGGAATGGACGTTAGTCACAAATGCTCATGTTTTTGCTTTAATCAGGGTTCCTGCGGATCTTTGAAAAGTCTTTAAAGGAATTAAACCAATTAGACTAAAAATAAGGTCTTATTAAATATTTAGTAACATTTATCAATTTCGTTTTTAATAGTTCACCGATTTACTTTTGTGGCAACCTCACGTGACCACAATAATGAACTATCAAACCGGTGATAGGGTTTCAATTGGGGCTTTCAGAGCAGACGCATGTCTCAGGTTGACTCACAATAAACCCGGTAACTTCGGACAGAGAAGTTTACTTTGGACCATGGGAAAGTGTAAACTTAATGAGAAGTGGCTGTACGATAATTGTGTGCAAGAAACATTTGTGTTTTTTGTTTTGTGTCTTTTTTTTTTTGTCAACTCAGTTTTAAATTTGATTTCAAAAGGCAATAAAAAAGTCTTGAATTTACTTGCCTTAAACTGTAGGAACTCTGTTTGATACCCTAAGGTTCAGTTATGCACATCTTGATAACAATTAGCACTATTTAAATGAAATCACGTTCAGAAATAAAATACATTTTCCAAACCATTTTTTAATTTTATGTATTCAAACATAAACTAAAAAAATACATATTATATCTTAACTGAAAATACAAGTTTCCTAAATTCACTTATATTTGGAATTCAAAGTTAAAAACCTTTGGCTCCTATTTAATGACGACAGCAACAACATACGGCGTAAACTTTGATATTGGTAATTATGGACTTAATAATCGGAATCATATGCAAACAAGGACGTCAAGTTTGACATCCATTTTTGTACATTTCATATTTTTCGGACAAAAGAGGGAGACATGTGCCCGTTCTGCTCACGATCTTGTTCACCCATCTTTGTCTGGGCCCTCATTAGTTTGGGGGGCGGGAGTGAGGGGCCTAACCCATTATTTATGATATCCTCTGCTATATTTCCGCATCCTTCCACCATTGTGAGAAAATTGGAGATTAATTCCAACTAATCTCTTGAAGTCAATTAGCTGTGGCCTTTTGACACCTCGATTGGTCAGCAGGTTGATTTTGAATTGCCACCTTTTCACCGTGCTTGGATTTCTTGTCTTACCTCGCTTCCCTGACAAACTTTTCCGTCGTCAATGCTTTATGGATTTTTAGATATTAACTGTACACATTTTCTGTGTTTATTCCAATCAGAGACAAAGGTATACATGCGCAACACCATTCGTGAATTTTTTTTACGGGCAATAGTGCACAACCATGGATTGACTTCTAGAAAGAGAAGTCAAACATTTACAATGCTTTCACATTGTCTAGAAATTGACCAAAGTAAAACAAATAAATGCAGTTTTTAGGGCTGTGAACTGGTCGTTTCTAAATAGCCACTTTTGGAAATGCTTTGACCTACCATTAGAAAAATGTGTAAAATATAATATTTTTCAGATTGCGATCAAATTTGAGAAGGCACTAGGTAAGGCTTCATGCCATTGTCTCGCCGGTTTTCCAGCTAAAATGCAAAGGCTATACTCTTTTGCAGGCATTTTATGGCTTTTATTGCAAAAAAAGAACTCAGGCAAAAATAAAAACCTTTTATTTCTGTGTCTTCCAACTCAATTTACTCAATGTTGGTGGCATTTGCAGTGATTATTTCAGTTTGGGGCAAAACATTATAGACATGCCTTTCAAGAGACTAAAATATTGTCTAAACAATTCAAGAACAGCATTCAATTTACTTTGGGTTTGACTTAGATTGGGATTTTAGGCAAATATTACAGAAACGTTAAGGGGCTAATTAGATTTGTGGATTTTTGCGTACACCGAGAAATTCTGGAACCACTTTAAGAGCAACAGTACACTTAGCAATGGTAGAATTGTCTTCTGTTTCCTGGGAGCGGATTGGAGAAATATGAATGAATCATTTACATGACTGATAACAAATACTGTAATCCAGGCCGGTCAAACATACCTAAAGTTGATGTCCTCACGGACTGAAAGTACTCTATGCACTTTTTAAAAAGTATTAACGATAGACAAAAAGTATTAACTCTACAAATAAAAAAACAGAACACAAAAGTTAAATAGTCTTTATTGTCATTATACAGAAGTACAATAAAATTGGAGGGCTTCTCTTTTGTAAGAAAGCGATTTAGAGAGCGGATGGCTAGTTGCACGCTAGCATCAGGTATCCTCAAAAACAGCCAGGTCTCTGTGATTACAAAACAATGAAGCAGTTTCCTACAAGTTTTAGCTCTAGGTCATGGGTAATGGATCTGGTGTTAGTGATATGCAGGCCCGGCAGGTGCAGCTTGGTACGTAACCAATAGGACAGACCTGCAGGACAGCTATTGTTTTCTCTTCCGACGCAGCCCCTGTTCCTTCCAGGACCCGATAACAATCCGCAGAGCACCTGTTGGTGATCAAAATTTCTTAGCTCTCTTCTGACTTTCCCCAGAGTTGGATTTAATTTAAAGTTTGTTTCAATGTAACGAGACGCTGAAATACTAGCTGTACTTGTAGCCGTGCTTCGCAATTTTCTTTGGGTTCACAAATTGACCTTTGCGCCCACCCTAACAGCATACACTGGCTTATGACAGTTGTGCATAAATTCACGCCCACTTATCTCTCTCTCTCTTTCTCTCACACACACACACACACACACACACACACACACACACACACACACACACACACACACACACACACACACACACACACACACACACACACACACACACACACACACACACACACACACACACGTAAATTGCCCCCTTGCTATGTGCTGTCTGCTGTAGAACACAATGCATTATGTATTGTTAAAAATTACAATAAAGAGACTTCAATCCAAAATCCTCAAGGAATGATACCGCGAAAAATAAACCGCAATACAGTGAGGGATTACTGTTTAATATGTATAATTCCTACTTTGCAAAAATGTACTTAATGGGTTTTAGGCTGAACCGTGAAAGGAATTCATTTTTCTTGTTGTCTAATGACCAATGTTGGGAATGCTACTGTCACAGTTGCCATGGCGCCCAATTGGCCCCCACTGTGTGGCGCCAGCTTCTGTCACGGTTGCCCTGGCGCCCAATTGGCCCCGCCCATGGGCGCCGGCTGCAGCTTGTTGACAGATTGGTTCCCTGTCAGTATTTAAACTCTGCCATGCCAGACCCCTTTTGTCGGTCCGTCTGCGAATCTCCGTTTTTACACGGCAAGCCCTTTTTCGCCTGTCCTGTGTCTTTGCTCTTGTTTTTCTCCCGCTACGATCTGTTTGATCTCGATCACGTCTGTTCTCCCGACACAAATAACGATCCATTTTTTATCTCGACCACGTCTACTCTCCTCTTTTGGTTCTCGACTTTTTTCCGTTCCCAACACCGCCATCGCTCGCCGCGGAAGTGGGACTTCCGCGTCTTAGCAACCTACACCCCGCGACCAGTGATCTCCGGATCGTGTGTGCGCTCCTTTCCCTTCTCCCCAATAAAACTGTGAGTAACGTTACGCGAGTGTGTCCTGTTTCTTGTTCTGGCCCTGACAGTACGGACCGACCACAAAATGGACCCAGCGAACGCTCACACCAGGGCGGATTGGGGAGAGCTGGAAACTCCCTACACACCGCAGCAAATGACGTCGCCGCCCTTCAACTGCTGTTCCAGCAAAATCAACAGAGCATGCGGCGTCAGCAAGAGCAATGAATTCAGCTGACTGAGCTCCTGTCACGTTGGTTGTCGGCAATGGCCCCGCCCCCGGGGGCTCTCCTCCTGCTGTGCTGTCGCCTTTCCCTCCCATTCGACCCACGGACTCGCCCGCCATGGGAATTGCTGTGCCTCGAATGGGTTTTCCGGGAGAATTTAGCGCTGATCTGTCCGAGGTCCCCATTGGCGTTTCTGCCGCGGCCGCCGGCCTATCCGCCGCGCACATCGGCCTCTCCCCTGCGCACGTTGGCCGGCCTGCCACACCCGTCTGCTTGCCTGATTCGCCTGTCTGCCTGCCTGTCAGTATTTATTGCCTGCCTGACTACTCCGTCTGCCTGCCCGACTCTTCCGTCTGCCTGCCCGACTCGTCCATCTGCCTGCCCGACTCGTCCATCTGCCAGACTCGTCTGTCTGCCCGCTCGGCTCGTCCGTCGATCTGACGCCCGCCGACCCGCCTGACCCAAAGCTGGTCTGCCGGCCCAGCCTCTCCAAGGTCCTGCTTTTCCATGTCTTCGGAGGCTGAAGTGGGGCCACCCTCCTCTGGAGAGCAATGTGATTTGTTTTTTTTGGGACTTTTGGAGCCGTCCCTTGAGGGGGGGTTCTGTCACGGTTGCCATGGCGCCCAATTGGCCCCCGCCGTGTGGCGCCAGCTTCTGTCACAGATGCCATTGCGCCCAATTGGCCCTGCCAGTGGGCGTTGGCTGCAGCTTGTTGACAAATTGGCTCCCTGTCAGTATTTAAACTCTATCATGTCAGTCCCCTTTTGTCGGTCCGTCTGCAAATCTCCATTTTTACACGGCAAACCTTTTTTCACCTGTACTGTACTTTTTTCTCTTGTTTTTCTCCCGCTATGATCTGTTTCATCTCGACCACGTCTACTCTTCTCTCCTTGTTTTCGACTTTTTTCCGTTACTGCCATCGCTCGCCACGGAAGTTCCACTTCCGCGTCTGAGCAACCTACTCCCCATGACCAGCAATCTCCGGATCGTGTGTGCGCTCCTTTTCCTTCTCGCCAATAAAACTGTGAGTAACGTTACGCAAGTGGGTCCTGTTTCCTGTTCTGGTCCTGACAGACACTTTAAAAAAATAATTACCGTATTTTCCGCACTATAAGGCGCGCCTAAAAGCCTTTATTTTTTTCAAAAACTGATCATGCGCCTTATAATACAGTGCGCCTTTTATATGGATCAATATTAAGTTGCAAGGTCTTGCAACAAAGGCAAGCAGCCGCCGACTAGATTTCTCCTCATAGGCGATGTGGTCCGCGGTGTATGCTGGGATACATATGCCGGTGTTTCATTTCCCAACCAATGTGTCAATCATCATTTGAATCGATCACTATTGGCTAAAGTTATTCGGAGCATTTACAGGCTTGCATAGGCTAAAGGGGCAAAACAAAGCCTGCAATTGGCCGAAAAAGATAAATGTTAATAGCTTGGTAAGTTTGGTTGTCTACAGCATAGAGCAAACATGTTTTACCATTCTGTATTTGTAAATATTTTACTCTCCTGGATTTACTACACTCACGGATATAAGAGGACCATGGTTGCACATTATTCTTCGTACGTTTTTGTCTGTGTTTTTGTACTTTGGTGAGCTACTCGGGGTATATATTTTCCCAGTATCTTGTTTCAGAGTGATTTCGATGTTTCTGTGATGGGTCTTTTTTTAAATTACAGTAAACTCAATTCCAAGTGTTTATTGTCATATGCACAGTAAAGTTGCGAGCGAAAAATAAAGTAGAAACTAAGGAATGGTTGGCATTTCTTGAATCCCAAGACTTTAACCTTCCGAATGATATTTGGAACGATGCATTTGAGTGACATCGTACGGACACCGCATCCGCACGTGTCTACGACACGTATTTGCTTCTTTGCAAGAATTCGGAATGTTAAGGGGGTCATAAGTTTGACTGAACTATCTGACTGTTTTGTCGACGTTCCCATTGTAGCGCCTTATAATCCGGTGCGCCTTATGTATGGAAGATATAGGACCAAAAACTATTTTTTGGGGGTGCGCCCTATAACCCGGTGCATCCTATAGTGCGGAAAATACGGTAGTTATAGTTACCTAGTATTTATTTCAAAAAGCAACCGAGTTAGAAACTTAATTACTTAATATCGTAAAAGTAACAAGTTACCAGGGAAAGTAACTATTTCCGTAAATATTATCAGTAAATAATAATCAACATGTACATAAAGACAGACAAAAACGTACGTAAACACACATGAAAACACGCGCGAGAATGTATGCGAACACGCACAAAAATGTACAAAGACACACACATAAACGTACTTAAATACACAAAATGTACATAAACACACAAAAACGTACTCAAACACTCAAAAAATGTATGTAAACACACAGAACCGTATGGAAACACATACAAAAACAAACACTAAATGTACAAAAACGCAGACTAAAACGTACAAAACCGAATACGCACAAAACACGCACGAGAACGTACGCAAACACACACAACAATGTACAAAAACACAGACAAAAACGTACGTAAACACACAAAAACGTACGTAAAAACACAAAAACGTTACGTAAACACACAAACATGTATGTAAACACACACAAAAATGTAAACACTCACAAAAACGTACAAAAAAGCATACTAAAACATGTGTAAACGTACGCATCATAAAACATACGAAAACGTGCGTAAAAACGCAAAAAAACATATGTAAATGTGCACGAAATTGTACGTAAACATGCACAAAAACTTACTTAAACTTACACAAAAACCTACGCATAAAAAAGGTACGTAAACACACAAAAAATGTTGGTAAACACATACAAAAACGTACAAACAAAAATGAAAAATGTACGTGAATACAGACAAAAACGTACGCGAACGCATACACAAAAACGTATATAAGCACGCATAAATACATATATAACGCACGGCTTTTGACTGTCAGATAAGGTAACGGTGTTGTAATGGCTGAAAAAATAATTTGTTAGACTACCTTGTTACTAAAAAAAACAATGCTGTTGTTTCTAACTTTTTATTATAAACTGGTGACTTTTTCCTTACTTTTATGTTTTTTTTTTTTTTGATTGATGGCCTCTGGGGAGTGAGCCCCTCGCCCCTCAAAGACCCTCATGTGTCCGCTGAGGCAAAGCGGTCTTTTCCCAGTGCTAATGTTGGAAACAGGCCCCGACAACCTCCATGAAAGCAATCTAATAGTCCAAATTAGCTTGTCACTTAACTGGGGATTATAACCCTCGTGGGGGACGGCGGCTGAAATAACTCAGTCATGTAAAACTGAGGAGAAGGGATACAATTGAATATTTTTTATGCTCAAGGGAATCCAAATACAAAGACCCCTCGCGAGTTCGCGCTTCGGTTTTTGCTAGTTTAGTCCTTTGATGGTTTGTAATTGAATTTTCATTTCGCCAAAGTAAATATTTCAAACTTGCTCAAAGGGATTTTTAATTTATAAAAACAACTGAAAAAAATGGGCGTTAAAAAGAAAATCATATTCTGTAGATTACAAGCTGCAAATAGTGAAACATGTGGCCGGAAAGCAGAAAGCAGAGGTGACGGGTCTGGCGTCAGCAACATAGAACTGGAAGACAGAAGCCATGAGACCAAGGATGAAAATGGCATTGATTTTAGTGATTTAGAGTGAATATGAGTGGTTTGGGAAGCATGTTATTTATGCTCAAGTTGTCTGAATCACACTCAATATGTTTTGTTGTGACTGAAATTAACCAGCGTGCCAATCATGTAACATTATTATACCACCGGTTGTCTCTTGTTTTTTAAATTGCCTTTCAAGGTCACGTTTGTTTTTGGTTTTGGGTTTTATCAAAACAATTTCCCCCAAAAATGCGACTTATACTCTGGTGCGACTCATAAGTTTTTTTTACTTCTAATTAAAGCAATTTATGGCCAGTGCGACTTGTATTCTGTAGTGACATAAAGTCCAAAAAATACTGTACTTTTTTTTTTCTTTTACAACGTTTTGGGTTTTGGAGGTACTCTTTGCAGCAAGATGGCGGACAATTATGTCAACTCCCACTACGTGAGGCTCATGTTCTTGTCAGAAACAGAACAGAAACAGGACCCAATCGCGTGACGTTCTCACACAAGCCTTTTATTTTACGGGAAATGGGGAGTCATGCACGTTAGGAAGCTAGTCTGGCTTGGAAGGACAGGAAGCCAGAGACCGACGAGACCGATTCCAATTGCCTGAGTTGATATCAGACTGATGGGATCAATACTGGACAGGAAGGGACAGACAGGATTGACAACAAATCAAGAATCGATAACTAACAGGAGAAACTAGCCGGGAATGAAAACTGGAGAAAATAATGAACAGGACCAAAAGAGACGTAAACAAAACTGAAACCCGAAATTAAACAGGACAAAAATAAATGGGAACAATACCGGACTGAAGATATCAACAGGAAAACAGGACCGAGTCAGAACCCACGTCTTGTGGGGCAGAAGTTCGTTTGACGGGCTGACAAAAAAGCAAGAGAGCGCTGAGCTCAATATAGAAAGAAAGCCAGTCTCTCAACGAGCCGCAGCTGGCACCACACGGGCGGGGCCAATTGGGCACCATGGCAACCGTGACACACACACAGGCTTGGCCAATTGGGCGCCATGGCAACCATGACAGAACCCCCCCTCAAGGGACGGCTCTGGAAGTCCCAAAAAAAACAAATTGAGTGTTCTCCAAAATGGGCTGATGCCCCCGAGGAAGGCGGCTCCACTTCAGCCTCCGTAGGGAAGGGCTAAAGCAGGACCAGGAAGAGGCTAAGCGGGCAGGCAGGCGTCGCAGGCCGGCAGACGGGCATGCCAGGCAGGCCGACGGATGACCCAGGCAGGCAGGCAGACAGACCAGGGAGGCAGACAGACGACCCAGGCAAGCAGACGTGCAGGCAGACGTGCAGGCAGACGTGCAGGCAGACGTGCAGCCAGACGTGCAAGCAGACGGATGATCCAGGCTGGAAGACGTGCAGGCAGCCGTACAAGCCAAGCTGGAAGACGTACAGGCAGACGGACAAGCTAGGTTGGAAGGCATGCAGGCAGGCGGACGAGCCAGGCTGGAAGACGGGCAAGCAGACGGAAGAGGCAGGTAGGCAGACAAGTCAGGCAGGCAGCCGGACAGGCAGACGGACAACTTAGGCAGGCAGACGGATGAGCCAGGCAGGCTGGCGGACGCTTCAGGCAGGCCGGCGGACAATTGAGGCAGGCTGGCGAATGATTCAGCAGGCCGGCAGACGATTCAGGCAGGCCGGCGGCCGATTCAGGCAGGCCGGCGGCCGAGTCAGGCAGGCAGATGGGCGAGTCAGGCAGGCCGACGGATAAGTCAGGCAAGCAGACGGCCGCGGCGGAGAGGCCGACGTGCGGGGCGGGGAGGCTGAGACGTGCGGGCCGGGGAGGCCGACCTGTGCGGCGGAGAGGCCGAAGAGGACCTCGGACAGATCAGTGCCAAATTTTCCCAAAAATCCCATTGGATGCACAGCAATTCCCATGGCGGGCGAGTTCATGGGCCGAATGTGCAGAAAACACGACAGCACGGCAGGAGGAGAATCCCCAGGAGGCGGGGCCGTTGCCGACAGCCGACGCGACAGGAACTCAGTAAGCTTAGCTAATTTCTCCTGCCAACGCCGCACGATCTGTTCAATTTGCTGGAACAGCAGCTTAAGGACGGTGACATCACTTGACAGCTCTCCCCAATCCGCGCTTGTGTGAGTGTTCGCTGGGTTCATTTTGTGGTCAGCCCGTCTTGTCAGAAACAAAACAGAAACAGGACCCAATCGCGTGACGTTCTCACACAAGCCTTTTAATTTACGGGAAATGGGGAGTCATGCACGTTAGGAAGCCGGTCTAACGTGGAAGGACAGGAAGCCAGAGTTGATATCGGACGGATAGGATCGATACTGGACAGGAAGGGACGACAGGATTGACAACAAATAAAGATATTGATAACTAATAGGAGAAACTAGCCAGGAATGAAAACTGGAGAAAATAGGAAACAGGACCAAGATAGACGGAAACAAAAATGGAACCCGAAATTAAACAGGACAGAAATAAATGGGAACAATACCGGACTGAAGATATCAACAGGAAAACAGGACCAAGTTAGAATCCACGTCTTATGGAGCAGAAGTTCGTTGACGGGCTCACAAAAAAGCCAAACAGGGCGCAGCCATTTTTAGTCATTAGGTGAGCAAACCCCCCATTCCACCCCTTAATGCTGAGCGCCAAGCAGGGAGGCAATGAGTACCAATGTTGTAAGTCTTAGGTATGACTCGGCCGAGGCGCGAACCAGCGACCTCCCAGTCTCAAAGCGGGCGCCCTACCATCTAGGCTACCGAGCTGGTAAAGCCTTACAAACTGAACATGGCATCTATTTACTCAAGACTACAGTATATAAAATATGTTGACATTATCGTCTGATGCCATTGGCTGAAATGGGCAAGATGAGATTGGTTTAACAAAGAAAAGTTTTTCAAAATATGTCATTTTCCCGTACGGAAATTGTTATATGGCGTACACAGTTGAAAAAGACCAAAAAACATATCAAATATGGAGAAAACATATAAGTTGACAGGAATTAAATACACATTATTTGATCTACGTATCAGTAATTTCACGTGAATGCCTGTGGTTTTCTTTCATTCTAAGATGCAAATGGTGAAAGTAAGAAAAGGACCGTTTCAAATAAAGTCCAAATGCCTAACACAAACAAAAAAAGCTGAAAATATACGTAGGTGCTTGCGCCATACAGCTTGAAAGAGGCAGTAATGAGGATTTCAACCAGAAGATGGCGTCGGCAAGTGGAATATTTTGAGGTTAAGGACATAACATTTGTAATGAATGAATGAATATATATATGTATATATATATATATATATATATATATATATATATATATATATATATATATATATATATATATATATATATATATATATAGAGAGAGAGAGAGAGAGAGAGAGAGAGAGAGAGAGAGAGAGAGAGAGAGAGAGAGAGAGAGAGAGAGAGAGAGAGAGGCACTTCGAAAATGTTTAAAAATGCATTCACAGCACCAGTTTCATGTTGGTTTCGTTTTTTTTAGTTTGAATTGTCATATTGCTAAAATTTACAGTATTGTTTTCTATTTTATTTTTTTATCTTTTGTGGTCACTATGGCTCAGGATGTAATACAGGTTAGTCATTTTGGTTAATTGGGCCGTAATTTTGGATTTTACATTTATTTTTAAAATAAAATAAGTTTCCCTGTGCTATCTCATAAATAGGAATGAAAAAACACCACGCTTCTGCCACCTACTGATATGGATGAAGGCTACACTCGGCTGATGACTCGAAGAAAATAAAGATACTGAACAATAGCATGCTTTTTTAAAAGATAATATCGGGCTATTTTTTCACAGCACACTAGACAAGATCTCACAGCACATTAGTGTGCCCTGGCACACTGGTTGAAAAACACTTAACTATCACTCGGTTGATATTTGAAGCTATGTTCAGTGAATATTCACATCAAACTTTTCCCCCCAACGACGACACACACGCGTTGACATTTCAACTTACATTCTATTCCCCTTAGTGGCTCCTTTGATTACATATGCAACTCCCAATCACTGTCGGAAATAAAAGTTAAATCCATGCAAGCACTGACGGAATTCTTCAAATGTTTGGAATCAAGCACGGTACAAAATTGGGCTTGTGCGACACCTGAAATGTGGTGTTATCTGATTTCAATGGGATAAAACCTACACCCTATCTTTTGAGCTAATTATGGGACATCATAATTGCCTGTCAATGTCTCTCCTGTTGTTGCTGTGTCGCCTGAAAATAGAATTCCCTTGTGCCCTGACACCTCACAATTCACCTTTTCTCCTCATCAACGCGTGCGACAGCAGGCAAGCTGTGTACCAAGCGCCCCTCCTCTCTTTGCCGATTCCCACATCTATCAACTGCTAATCCGACTTTGGGATTTTACCAATCCGATTCGAAGTTCATCAACATGTCGTCAGTGCAACAAAACGTGAATGGGGGTGTCTAAAACAGTGTTTTTCATCCCCTGGGCCAGGGCACGCTAGTCTGTCATCAGACCTTGAATAGTGTGCTGCGAGAAATTGCCCAATTTTATTTTAGCAAAAAAGCATGGCATCTTTCAGTATTTTCGATTTTTTGGAGTCATCAGCCGAGTAACTAACGTTCATCCCTACCATTATGTAACCCACTTTAAGGTATGTACACCTCTAGGATCTTCTGGGAGCTTGGAGAAACAAATAACCAAACGACACAATTGGAAAAATATAAAAATAGTAAAAACCTTTAAACATTTCCAACAACATAAAATATTTCCATAATATTGGCTCAAATTATCTGAAGAAAATTGAGTGATCTTTGAGTAGAATTTCTCTGAAAGGGGAAAAAATAATGCAGTTCGGGTCTCATCAGTCCAAGTCAAGTCAAGGGAATCCAGAAAGGAAAAACTCTATCACAAGATCACTAGTGGTGAACGGTGGTAGAGTTCAAGCCTCCAAATGAGTGGCCCGCCATCAATCTCGAGTCCAAGGATCCAGTTCTAAGTTCAAGTAAAATCCAATTATGATATTGTACAACCAAAGAATTTTGTTTCCCAAGTATAAAATGTGTAATTTACATTTACAAATGCAGTCAAAATATAACAATGTCAATTTTTACAAAACACATCACCTTGAAGGAAGTATATTAATAGATCCAACAGAGAGCGCTAGGCAAGGCCCACCGTACTTTATGTATCACACGCGGGGGGAAATAGGGCAGTCGAGACAACAGCGAGCAACTCCTTAGTCGCTATTCCTGAAAGCATAGCCGTATCATTGCAAACTTATCTCAAAAGACAGGAGAAAAGGATCTCAATTATTGTATACAAAGTTAAATTCATGGCAAAAAGGTGGCCAAAGACGCTAATAACCTAGTGATGTTGATGATCTATGAGAGAGACGTCAGGCCTGTACCAACTTCACATAGAAATTGATTCTGATTTTTCAGCTCTGGCTGACTCCTACTGCAAATGTAAAGCAGGTATGTACACTTTATTGTTTTCCCTTCTAAAAGACTTTAATGGGTTTTAGATATGTCACCTTACTTTTATTTCTTGGTGCATTTAATTTTATAAAGAAAAAACATTTTTTTTAGGCTGTCTTTACAGATAACTCTTCAAGTTCATAACCTATGAGAAAATGAACCCTTTCCGGAATTTTAGAAGGCATGTCCAGGTTTCTATTTCATAGTAATATACCATATAATATATATTAATGTGGCAGGGAGGCGCTACACATCATGCTGTGAGGCTGATGTTGTAACTGACCCGACAGCAGCATAAACATAATTTAATAAAAACAAAACACTTTCTTTAGAAGAAATAACTTTGTTTCGGTTCCCATCAATCATCTTTACTTTGCGTTCAACGTGATGGTGACACCATGCCTTTATCCACTTCAAATGCTTCTCCAAATTAGTCACAGGCTGAGGGAATGGGAGGAATCTCACCCCTACGAATCTTTCCGGATACTTCAAGTGCCCCAGACACATCGTCGAACCATTTTTGATACAAAATGATCTACGTACAAATGTTTCTGTTTATAAAGCTACTCATAAAACGAAATATATTCCTAAGTAGAGGTACCATTGTACAAGCGTGTGGATCACATGTTATACAAAGACGGCGGTCGTCATCCTCACGATCTGATTGGCTGAGAAGAAGCTCTGCCGAGTCTATTACTGGAATACAAGTTCATTTTTTTCTTCTATACAACATAAATGCTTTTTGAAAAAATAAAGCTCCAATAACTCAAATATAAACGTATAAAATACTTGTAGAAGTACACTAGCTTAGCTTGAAAAGATCATCATGAAAAGAACTTTCTAGAATTCGCTTACCAGGCATTTGGGTCTTTCCTGATTGGAAAGTACGTTACGGGGCTTCCCAGATGTTTGTTGGACTTCTAAAATGATATTTTGTGCGTTTCACGTTTTATAAGAGTTTCATAAGAATTGGCAATCAAAAATATTAGGTTTGCGTACTTTTTTCTCTTGTTTTTAAATCTCTTACGGAGATGTGAGGACTGTGATATCTTTAGCGGTGTTAAGCTCAAGTGATTGTCACAAATCAATTAAAGAGAAAAATACAATACAGAAAAAAATGCAATTTTGTCTCTTTTTTTTCCTTGTTTTCCTTTTTTCTTTTTATCCTTTTCATTTGCATATTTTTCTTGAGTCTTACTTTTTGTCTTATTTCTTTCTTTATTTTATTTTTTGTGTCCTTTTTTATTTTATTTTATATTTCATTTTTCTTTTTTTCTTTTCTTATTTCTCTTTTTTTGAAAAGTAACAAGGTGCGTTTTGGTCACTGTGAGTCTCAGTATTTTGTGGCATGACAGAATACAATGACATCTAGTAAGCAAATTATACACACTGTCCCTTTAACTTTCATATTAAGGCAGAAGGTTCAAACTATTATCTTGGGGGCTTCAATTGGCCCCCGGGCCATAAATTTGAGACCCCTGGTCTCGCTAGATTTCATATGTGTAGGGATACTTTTTTCAATGCAATTGTAATTTTTGCGACCTGAATTATTAATAAACATAGTTACTTTACCTGAAGGAGTAATTATGTTTATTTTGAATAAAAGTTACATATATGTTTAGTATATTTCTCAGTTACAGCCATTAAGCTGGCTCTCAGTGAAAATGGATTTGACAAAGCTACATTACAAGAACAATTACACTTTCAAGGACTTTCACCAATGATAGGAACAATAAAGTAACACTTTTAGGCAGTCTCTATTTAACTCTATTTGTTCAAGAATGGACAGAACTAGTATTGGGGCTCAATTTACACAACTTAGAGTCAGAAATGCTTGCCCTGCATGTGCGGAACTTCGCTGACGGACTGACAAGGCGTGAACGAGAATGACATGCTTAAATAGGAGGATGACTAATTAGGGAACGAGTGGCAGTTGGGGCTGAACGAGTGAGCGCAGGTGAGGGCAATTGGCAAATCATGACAAGGGGCGTCAAACTCATTTTTACAGAAGGCCACTTAATTTTAATGGCTGTTCATAAAGGGACTGATGTAACTTATATACAGTATGTAAGTAAACGTAAATAAACTCCTTAATGTAAAATGAGCTATACAAGTCACATACATTACTGTAGAATTGAAAAAAAGGCACAACACATCCATGTTTTAAATTAAATATAACCAATTCACAGAATCTTCTTGAAACTTTTTGGGATAATGAAATGAAATGATCTGCATTTATATAGCGCTTTTCAAGTCAATGACTTCCCAAAGCGCTTTACATTGTGCTTCACATTTCCCAATAGCGGCCGTGATCTGTGCAGCCATGTAAGGCGCTGACCTGCTTATTGGGGGTATTGGGGGTTCAGTGTCTTACCCAAGGACACTTCGACATGTAACACAGACAAGCTGGGATTCGAACTGGGATCCCTTGATCCTAAGACGATCGCTCTACCTCCTGAGCTACTGCCGCCCCCTAATTATGCATTTCTCCTTTCCACCTATTGGTATTTACATGGGAATACTGGCATAGAGTGGCACCTAGCTATCAATTTATGGAAATTATAGTCGGCAGAAATTGTGGGAAATGTAGTATTTTGTTAAAGCATTATTTTGACCCTGATTTATTAGATGCTCAGACATTTTAATATCTTGCGGGCAACATAAAATGATGTGCCTGGCCAAATTTGGCCTCTGGGCCATGAGTTTGAAACGTTTGAATTTTCTAAACTAAATACATTTTTCCGTTGATGAGGTGTTAATCCAGCATGGTCTGTCCTTTCATTTCTGGGGGGAATAAAGTGACAGCACCGAGTGTTTTATTTTTTTGTGGGGGGGTGGGGTTTGATGCAGCAGGGCTAGATGTCCTTCATAGAAACATTCCACAACATTGCTCTTCAAACTTTTATTTCGTCCTGTCCTCCAAAATGTACTTCAGTCGTATTTTTTAGTTATTTGTTGGTGCCAATGGTCCATTCGAAAACAGCCTTGAAAGCTTAAGACCTTCCGGAAAATATTATAGACTGAAAGGGATACCAAAATTCTAAAAGATACGAATTGTGAGAAAATAGTACATGTTTTTGCATAAATAAACATATATGTCATTTCTAAAGTATTTTCTGAAATAATGCATTTTGAAGACAGTCTTTCTTGTATTTGACTTCCTAAACTGTGATGGCATGTGAAAAACAGCAGCACCCTTTCAAGTTGGTTCACATGTTAATTAGTTGAAAAGTTTTTGAGTGTTTTAAAACGAGTGTTTTTTGACTGTTTTAAGCAATGTTTTCTGGTTTTTGTGAAAAATGTCAATAAGTTGTTTCACAGGCATATAATGTAGCAATGGTACAACAAATGGCAAGCAACAGGGGCATAACCAGCCAGGACAAAGCAGGCTGGCCGGCTGCTAAAAACCAAACGGCGAGGAAAAAAAAACAGGCTAACTGGCTAACTGAAAACATGCACTAAGCAGCCAGGATAACCTGGAGCTCTTAACAAAACAACTACCACGACAACAATCATGAAACAAGCCGTGGATATACCAAATGAGCACGGCAGGCTAGCCTGATCTCTAGAGAACAAACCGCTCAAAAAACGGGAGGTTGGCTGACCAATAGCATGTGGTAAGCAGCCAGGATATCAGGGACCCAACAACAAATACCAAGGCAACAACCACAGACCCAGCCGTAAATATCCAAAATGAGCATGGCAGGCTAGCTGGATTATATAGAGGACCCACCAGGACAGATCGTCAGAAAAAAAAAGATTCATGCTGTAAGTAGCCAGGATAAGTGAGCCAACAACAAAAAAACTACCATGGCAACAAACACGAACCCAACCAGGAGAAAAAACAATAAGCATGGCAGGTTAGCCAGCTAGCGGACTGCTGAATAGAAAGAGATCCTAGACCAGACAAAACTGGAAGCCTTAAAAAGCCCGAATGCTAAAAGGAAGCTATCTTATTCTAAGTGCAAGACATGCTGCAAAAAACACAAAAGGAAACGTAACAATCACATACCTAAAATGCGGCGAAGGCAAAAAAGGAACGTGCGCTGTACAGGACAGCAGGTAAAATTATCTTTTGATGATAAAAGCATGCAACTCTGACAAAATAGTCAGAAGTCCCCCTGCGACACGGTATGCAAGGTAACAATATCTCCAAGCTGAAATGAGCGCTATATATTCGCTGATTACTACATTCTCGTCTGTTTTTCAACGGGACCCAGCATTGTTTTTATTCCTTGTTGTTTTCCTGTGATGTCACAGCTCTATGGAATATGAGGTAAATCGGTAAACTTTGAGAATACTTTGAGAATGGTGCGTAGATATTTTGGGACATATCTGCATGATTGTGGGGAGGAACACTGCACGTTTTGTGCCAAATTGAAAAAAAGGTCTTTTGTATCCCCTTAAAGCAAACTCAAAGGTGGAGAATGTTGACTGCTGTGGTTTGGAGGCAAATGACCTCTGGGTCACGGAAGGTTGTCTTGGTGGCTGCACTCTCGGTAAGGGCGAGCAGCACTGGTGTCGGGTGACGGCTTCTCTGGCCAAATGAGAATCAATTTAATTTTCCTTCCATAGGCACAGAGGATGAAAGGGCCACCATGATCTCACAGCCAGAAGCCTGTGAGGTGGTCTCAGAACATGTATGATAGATTAACAGAAATGGAAATTAGGATAGTCTATAAAAGTAACACAGTAATCCTTTGTTCGCAGTGGTTGTGTTCCAAAAAGAACCCGCGATATTCCAAATCCACAAATTACAAAATTGTACTTGATTACGGTCTTGATGGGCCGTCAGACTGTTGATAAACAAAGTCGTGTCTTCTCGATGTCACCCGTCACCAAAATATGTCCTGCCACATATCTTTGAAAAATCGGGACTTTTTGATTGACACCACACTTGGGCAATTGCAAGTTTTTTTATTTACGGTCCTAAGCCTGTGACAACCCACGAGGGCCTGTATTGAAAAAGAAATGTCATGACCAATTCGGCTAAAAATATTTTTAGCCATAAGTGATCGATTCAAATATGGATTGACACATTAGTTAGCCAATTAAATTCACAATGTAACTTCCCAAATTTTAAGATCTGTATTGAATTTAAAGCCCAAAATAAATGTGCATATATGCAACCCGGGATCCATTTTTAAGCGTGAGTAATACCCAGAATCATGGATAGACTTAAAGAAAGAGAAGTCAAACATTGGCAACTGTTTCACAATGTCTAAAAATTGGCCAAAGTAAAATACAAGAATGGAAAGTTTTAAGGCTGTGAACTCGTCGTCTCCAAATGGACACTTTTGAAAATGCCTAGACATACAATTTGAAAAATGGGTAAAATACAATGTTTTTTTTTTTTTTGATTGTGATCAAGTTTTAACAAGGTACAACAACTAGATAAGGCTTCAAGCTTTTGTCTCACCTGAAAGTTCAGGCAAAAATAGAAACATTCTATTTCTGTGTGTTCTAACTCCTATTCCTTGCAGTGATTATTTCAGTTTGGGAAAAATACTCTGAGTTTTACCTTTCAAAAGAAACCAAAACTGTCGAAGTTCTCCAAACGGTTCAAGAACATCATTTAATTTACTTTTATACGTCTCAGATTGTGATTTTATCCGACTTGTACAGGAACGGAAGGGGTTGAATATTATAATGTACATTGAAACCACAGAACAGACCCTTTTTACAGGCTCGAGCATTTATTTATCTGTATCTGGTATGGGCAGCACGGCGGCGCAGTAGTTAGCACGTGTGCACAGTTCTGAGGTTATGAGATCGAACCTTCCTGTGTGGTGTTTACATGTTCTCCTAGGGCTTGGGTTTCCTCCGGGTCCTCCGGTTTCCTCCCACATTCCAAAAACGTGCATGTCAAGTAAATCGGCCGGTCCAAATTGTCCCGAGGTGTGAATGAGCGACTGAGTTGTCTGTCTGTGTGTGCCCTGCGACTGGCTGGCAACTAGTTCAGGGTGTCCCCTGTCCACTGCCCGAAAATAGCTGGGATGGGCTCCAGCATCCCCGTGACTCTACTGAGGACAAGTGGTACAGATAATAGATGGATGGATGTATCTGGTATGACTGGGACCAGTTAGTTTTTTGTTTGTTTTGTCTTTTTCTGGAGCTCAGTGTATCTGATCTCAGATCATACATTTTAGCAGGGGCCTCCAATCTTTTGCAAGCAAAGAGCAAAATGTAGTTACTTATTAGTGCAACGGTCACCCAGTTTGAAATACATACCTAGAATAATAACTTATCCTGTACTACTTACTATATTGGTACTATGTTATGACCGTGAAAATTATTGAAAGTTGAATGAAGAAAGAGAGAAAATAGACAAGGAAAGAAAGAGTGAAATAAAAAGAGATACAGTGGGACCTCGGTTATCGCGGTTAATGGGTACCAAAACCACCCGCGATAAGTGAAAATCCGTAAAGTAGTGGCGCACCTTAAAAAAAAATTTTTTTTTAATTATTATTTTTAGACCCGGTTAATGGGGACCAAAACTACCCGCAAAAAGTGAAAATCTGCAAAGTAGCGACGCCCCTTCAAAGAAAAAAAAAAAAAAGAAAAAAAATCTCATCTCATCTCATTATCTGCACCGCTTATCCTTATTAGGGTCGCGGGGGGGCTGGAGCCCATCCCAGCCATCTCCAGGCAGTTGGCAGGGGACACCCTGAACTGGTTGCCAGCCAATCGTAGCTGCAAATCACATTAGTTCGCAGCTAGCTGCGTTCTTCATCGACACACGACACCGAGTGATCCACCACTAAGAGTTGTACAGCTGGGCGATTTTACGTCCACCCGGGACGATCGGAGACAAATTCACAACAGGGTTTATACTTGCGCCGCATCGCGGGTGCCGTTCGGTCGGTCCCGCGAGAGAGCCTCTAACCCGCGGTGCGCGTACTTTTGGGCGCGATACGCACGACACCGCGACAAGCTGAGCATGTCGGGGGCTCGGCGAGGAGGCCGGCGCCCGGCGTCTCCCGCTCAGGCCGCAATGGCACCCGAGGGCCGACTGGGCCCGGTAGGTCGGTGGCTGGACGCTGAGTTCGGCCCCGGGTGTCTCCTACCCGGTAGTTGGGGGGACCTGAGGGGTTAGAGGGGGGCGGTGAAGCGGAAGCTGCACCGAAACCGCGCGCTGGGAAACGTGAACGGCGCGCCGTACTAGGGTCGTCGGCCGAGGGGGATTCCCCAGTTACGGGGGTCCCGTGCACGTCCGCCTCCTTTCGCCTGCCGCGCGCGGACGGCCGCCTGTCGTGACGCCGCGCTACTGGGGCCGTCGGACGAGCGGGCTTCCCCCAGTTACGGGGATAGCCCGATCACGCACCTGATCATGAAAATCTGCGAAGTAGCGATGCCCCTTCAAATAAATAAATAAATAAATAAAATTAAATTAGAAAAAATAACCATTACAGACCGCGAAGCTCTGAAGCCGCGAAGGTCGAACCGCGAAGTAGCGAGGTCCCACTGTATAGAGTGAGAGAACGAGAGCAAGAGAGAGAGAGAGAGAAAGGGAGAAGAGAAACAAAGATAGAATAAAAGAGAGAGAGAGACACACAGAAAGAGAGAGTGAGACAGAGAGAGAGAGAAAAGAGCTAGAGAGAGAGAGAAAGTCAGAAAGAGGAAAAAAAAGAGGGAGAAGGGAAAAGCAGGAAAATAAAGAAAGAGAAAAAAAACACAAAGAAAGAGAGAGATAGATAGATAGAAAGAGAGAGTGAAAGAGAGGAAGATGAAAAGAGACCAAGCGAGAAAGAAAGTAGGAGAGAAAGATAAATAGAGGAATAAAATGAGATGAAGAAAGAAAGAAAGAAAGAAAGGAAGAAAGAAAGAGAAAACAAGAGAAAGAAAGAAAACAAGAAAGAAAGAAAGAAAGAGAGGCAGCAAGTTAAAGAAAGAGAGAAAGACATAGAATATGAAAGAAAAAGGAAAGAGAAAGGTAGCGAGTGAACGAAATGGAGATAAAGAGAATGAGAAAGAGAAAGCAAAGAGAGAAAGAGAGAAAAAGAAAGGGAAGATGAGAAACAGAAAGAAAGAGAAGAAAACAGATAAGTATGAAGTATGATTAATTAGACTGTCAATCACAGAAAAAAATAATCTTACTAGAAATCATACGAGAGGGAATTTTCAGAACAGGTCTGCGGGCACTTCAGTTGTGTTCAAAGGGCAGGTTAGAGACCCCTGCATTATAACGTGTTATATAGCATGTTTGCATGTGCTCTACAGAAAATCTCTTCATATACTCTGGGCCATTCTCGCACATCTTTAACTCCTATCGGATTCAGTGTGACACCTGACCTTATCCTCATCAACTAAGCCTTCTGAAACTGAAAGTGCAATATAATTAGGGGGTTAGGGGGCTTGAGTGCTGGGTTTGACAAGCATGTGGTCTTGCCCTGCTAATTTTTCTTCACCGGATGTAGTTTCACTGATGTCAGTGCCTATCTTCCAAAAAACTAAAAGGGGAATGAGAATGGAATTAGCATAGGCAGATTGTTAACCAAAAAAAACTAGTATTTATTATCTCAATAATCTTATAGGGGATTATTCTCCTGAATCATGGTAGGTGCTGGTATTTTGGTAGTACTTACTGAACATGCAAAAAACATATAATCAAAAAGGGTGTGGGGCCTCTCTACCCCTGTTTTTGGGTTTCTTTTTCTTCTCTCGTATTCTCCCTTCCTAACTTTGCTCTCTTTCTCCCCTCTCTCCCTCACTCTCTGTCTCTCTCTGTCTCTCTCACTCTCTCTCTCTCTCTCTCTCTCCCTCTCACTCTCTATCTCTTTCTATCTCTGTCTCTCATTCTCTCTATCTGTCTCTCTTTTTGATCTTTTTTTTCTCCCTGTTTCTTTTTCACTCTTTCCATCTATCTTTTTCCCCTTTTTTTCTCTTTCTTTCTCTCTCTAATTTTCTTTGTCTCTCTCCTTTTCTCTCTCTTTCTCGTCTCCTCTTTCTTTCCTTCTCTCTCTATTCTGCTCTCTTTCTTTCTCTTTCTTTCTGCCTTTCTTTCTCTCTCTTTCTCTGGCTCATCCTCTCTTTCTCCCCCTCTTTCTTTCTTTCTTTCTTTCTCTTTCTCGCTCACCCTCTTTCTCTTTGTGTCTCTTTTTCTTTCTGTTTTTTCTCTCTCTCTTTCTGTTTTTCCTTTTTTCTCTCACTCAGTCTTTATCTTTTTCCCCCTCTCTGTTTTTCTCCCTCTCTCATTTTGTCTCTCTTTCTTTCTCTCTTGTTTTTTGTCTCTTTCCCTTTTTTTCTCTTTCTTTTCCTCTCTTTCTTTCACTTTTTTCCTCTCTATTCTGGGCCCAGTGAGATTTTATTTTCTATAATGGGGGCCCTCCAAATAAAAAGAGTTTGACAACCCTGAGCTAAAAGCTTGCTCCTTTCATAGACTGGAGGTCGAGACTCTGAAAAAAAGCGCAGCAGCAGCTTCGATTGCCGATTATTTGCGACATAGTCCTGGGCTGTCAAACGGCAACATCTGTGTTTTTGCCAACGCTTATGGTTTGTTCTCTGATGGAGTAATTGGTTCCTCGCAGCTGACCAAGGCTGTCACCTTGGTCATGCTTCGAGTCTAGATCCAGATACAAGACGGAGAGGTCGGAGGAGCTAAATCCCTGTGCCAAATCCGTCCGCAGGAAGCTCGCCATTTCGAGGCTACTGCAGATTACAGACTCGACTTGTGCGTTTTCAGCATTTTGATCTCTAACCATTGAGCACATATGAAAAATTGAATCTTACACATTTTTAAAAGTGGAATGGGGTGTTGCGGGAAAAGCTGATTTGCGAGCGTGATATTTTTAGATAGCGTGTCGAAAATGTAAAAAAAAAAAGAAATACGTTGTGTAACACTCGACTTTGTGTTGAGCTTGTGGAAGGCATTACTCTGGGATTCGTCACAAACAAGGACAGAATTCTATACAACTATTTAAAACCTTTTAGATATTTTACAAGTCTAATAGTTATTTTAGTGACATACTTGTACACCTTCAGGATACAGCGTTTTCACTTTTCGTTAGGGGTAGGAAACCTTAGTCTTCTCAAAATGGGCAAAACAATTCAAATATTTCTAACAGGGGTCAGGAACCTATGGCTCACGAGCCATATATGGCTCTTTCATGACTAAATATGGCTCTGAGATTAAATAGAACTTGTCACACATGCTAAGGTGAGAGAGAACTGATGCTCAAATGGTTCGGTTTGGGCCTAAGATCGCTAAATAACCCTTGACATGGAAGCTCATTGAACTATCTACTGTATGTTCATTACTTCTCGCCCAGCACCGTCTGCACTGAAAGATAAATCGTTGGTATCCTCGTTTGAAGTATTTTGTGATTTTTTTTAGAAAAGAACACCTTCTTTAGAAACCATTACTTGGGACAAATATGACACAAAATGAGCCTCAACACTCACTGCAGGGGGAGTAGAATATTTAGTGGTATATTTTCATTGATATGGGACACAGCCTCTGGCATTACTATAATTTCATAGATTTTATCAAATCATCTAGCGTCACACAGTGAAATAAACTGTGCTGAAGAATTTTGTCTGGAGAGCGCGTTTGGGGGTTTTGTTGAATTTTGTCTTAAATATATGGTGTTGGTCTCTCTCTCTCTCAAAAAAAAAATCTAAATATTTCTGCATTTTTGGCTCTTTGGGTCAGAAGTTACCAGACCACGGCTTTACAGTGTTTTATTTAAAGAATTTTCTTTACTATACAAGTAAACAACTAAAAATGATTCACTGTATTGAAATACTGGAGTTACCAATAAACGTTTAAGTCTAAATAACATTTGATAAAAGTTATTTATTTACAGAATAATACACAACACCTGTCATTGTATACGTTTTCCTGACTTTTAATACATGTTTTTGAATACTTTAAATTGTGTACACAGTATAAAATTTTTTCCATGGGAATTTAAAAACAAAATCTTTTTTACTTAGACCGAGCTCTCTCTAATCCAGATCGTTTCGGTCACTGGTAGCAGACAATGTCATTGTATATTGCCAATATTGTCACGGTACACTAACAAATCCTCCCTATATCAAGCATGATTTTTTTTGCGCATTTCTTTTTTTCTATTCTACAAAGTCTGTCTCCCTTAAAAGGGGAATTGCAATCATAAATAAGGGAAGAAATTGACTGAGTTTGACAGGTATGACTATAATGAAATACTAAACATTACCCAAATATTTTAGTCAACAGCATACTTCCTGGATTTCTTAAAACATACTATAATTTTCACTAGAGATTACTGAAATATTCTTGAATATACTAGCAATTACCAAGGTATTTTTCGAAATGACCGTCACAATTCTTGAATCAATCTACTAGATGTGACGAAAATTCGCAAAAATAAAACTTGCCTCCTAAAATTTAGAACGCACTAGTAAACATTACAAGAGTGTGCTGTTACTGAAAATATGTAATTAATATTTGAGCTGTTTTCATATTGTGACAATTATATTTCAATTACAATATTCCATGATAGGAGTTACTCAAAAATGGAGTGCTTCTTAGTCATTTAAAATGTCTAAAGTAAATATGTAGAGCAGGGGCTTCAAACAGATTATAGCTGGGGGCCTCATGCTAAAAAATCTTATGGGGGCCAGGCTAGTATATTTAAGAGAAAACAAGAGAGAAAGAGAAAGAGAGCGAGAGAGAGATAATGAAGGAGTGAGTGAGAGAGAGAGAGAGAGAGAGAGAGAGAGAGAGAAAGAGAGAGAGAAATCCGGCTCCAGTTGTGAATGGTGCCTGGCCTAGGCAACACCAAGTGGACATATTTAAATCTGCAGATCCTTTTTCAACTACTTGTATCTTGTGCTTCTCTCAGTGTTGTCTTGTGGGCTGGGAAACCAATGGCGGGCCTGATCTGGCCTGCCGCAGGTTTTACAACCGTGATGTAGAGGAATCCCCCTTTTTACTTTCATATTATTGTGAGACCAAAATACCCAATTGTATCCGTATCAAAAGAGCTGAAATGATTAACAGGACAATATGCTTAAGAATTTTAACCAAGCCAAACGAAAAGCAGGGAGAAAAAATGAATTCCCTGATTTGCCCATCATCCCTTGAAAAAATGCACTATTTGTAGGCCAAGGTCGACTGAGTCAATTTCTGGTTAATGAAAAACATCAGTGAAGGAATTTATGTGACACAAATGGGACAACAACTAAGAAAAGAGGTCACTGGCTCCCAATTGGGTGCGTTCGTCCTAACCACACAGCTTCACCTCACTCTAGTTTCATGTCTCCCTCTTCCAACACAGCTGCAAATCACCGGCAAGCTCTGTGGAGGTCTTCAACTATTCTACATACAGTGTTGGGCACAATACTTTAAAAAGGTCTTTCTTTATAGTTACTCATTGCTTCTTCTAAAAAGTAACTGAATTAATACTGAGTTACTTTTTAGTAAAATTAACTAAATATCAGGAAAAGTAACTTTTCTGCTACTTTTTAAAAACACTTTAAAACTGTTGTATGTCAATTCATTCAAAATTTTCTGAGCAGTATTTGAGTCTGTTGAATAAAGAAGAACAGACAGGTAGTTGCGTTATAAGACCTTGCCGTACTTATTGCACCTCACCAGCAACAGATTTATCCTCTACTTGAAGTGCAACAAAAAAAACAGTAAACAATATCATAAAGTATCAATGAGCAGTAAACAATATAAAGTGAGTTTAATAAATCAAATCTAACTCTCACAACCTGAGACAAACTGCTCAAGTAGACATAGCCTCCTGTACTTTAAGTAATTTGTTCACAACAAAGGTCAATTGTAAAAGAATATTAATTGAGTTTCTCTCTATACAATGAATCACTAGTCAGACAACTGCTCAAGTACAGATATAATAGTGTATTTCAGCTATTTTCTCAAAACAAAAGTAAAAAGTAAAAAGCACATTGCTTAACACTGCTGTATAAAATAAATAAATCTAACTCTCATTACCTAAGACAACTGGGCAAGTAGAAAACTGCAACTACACTTCAGATATTTGTTCTTGACTACCAAAATCAACAGTAAAACAACGTACAGTGACTATCCAATCTCTCTCTATGCCTGTCTCTATTCATCCTCTCTCTCCATCTCTTTATCCCACAGTTTTGGAACAATTCATGTTTGAAAACGTAGGTACCACTTAGAAAGAACCCTACACTAGTTTCCCCAAATGAGACATTAAGTATTCTGAATTTGATAGCCCTCTTGATTTTACGGTCGGACCTTGTTCTAGGCTCTTGTTATGAGGTCTTCTCCATTGTCAATTTATGTAATAACTATCTAGCGCGCACCAGGACCATACACAACTTTCTTAGACGAATTTGCTGAACTTTTGTCTGAACTGGTAACCTATGTAGACAAAATTATAAAAAAAATTTGGAGGCCTGCCTCACTGAGATAAAAGAGTGGATGTCACTCAATTTCCTGCGTCTTAACTCTGAAAAGACTGAAATGTTAGTTATTGGCCCATCTAAGTCCTGTGACTTATTCTCTAAAACCGCTGTGAACATCGACAATTGCCACATCACACAGAGCTACTCACTTAAAAATGTAGGTGTCATATTTGACCCCGATCTGTCCTTTCAAACACATGTGAAGAAAATTACTAGAACCGCTTTCTTTCATCTCCGTAACATTGCTAAAATTCGTCCTATACTTTCTCAGTCGGATGCGGAAATCATAATTCACGCGTTTGTTACCTCCCGTCTCGATTACTGTAATGCACTACTTTCCGGTCTTCCGATGACCAGACTCAAAAGTCTTCAGCTGGTACAAAATGCTGCACCGAGGCTTTTAACTAGGACAAAAAAGTACGATCACATCACCCCAATATTGGCTAACCTGCATTGGCTCCCTGTTAGCCTAAGATGCGATTTTAAGGTTCTCCTATTACTATACAAAATCATGCATGGGCTCTCCCCCTCATATCTTTCAGATCTGATTTCCCCCTATGTCCCGGCCCGAAGCCTTCGTTCCGAGAGCGCCGGTCTCCTGGTGATCCCAAGAGCCAAGAAGTGTTCCGCTGGTTCGAGAGCGTTCTCCAATCGGGCACCGGTGTTGTGGAATGCTCTTCCCCCTGAGATCCGATCTGCTGCCTCAGTGGACATGTTTAAGTCTAAGCTTAAAACTCACTTCTACTCTATAGCATACGAGTAATCCTAAACTTCTTATATGTAATAACTTGTGAAGCCCTTTGAGACTATTTGTGATTAAGGGCTATACAAATAAAAATGACTTGACTTGACTTTTGACCGTCAGTCACAGTAACGGCAGAAAAAGTAATTAGTTATGTTACCCTGTTACTTAAAAAAATAACGGTGTTATTCCCAACACTGCCTATATATCAAATAAAAATGATTTTTTTTTTTGAAAATGTCAAGGTGGCCGTTTTGGATGTAAATCTCTCTGTCTAGTGAAAATAACTTGTTTTTATATTCCTAAATACAAAAACAATCCTTCTCACACACACACACATAAAACAATGTTTCAATAATCAGTCTAATTATATCTCTTGTACGTTTATCAATCTTATATTCTTTTATTTTGAAGTCGTGCTCATGTGTGTGCTGTTTTCACTGACGAATAATAAACCACGCCCGCCCTTTGGGCGTTCTCTCTTTTGTTCTCTTTCAACCAACATGGAAGCCGTGAGTACTTTTGCTCCTGCTATCACGATGTAGTTTTTAACAATATATGTACTTTATCTGTGTAAATACAGCCACCAAAGAGTCTTAATAATGATTATCTCTGACAGAAAGTGCAAATTAAAAAATTCCAATTTGGACCGGCCAATTAACCTGAGATGCATGTTTTTTGGAATTGGGAAGGAAACCGGAGTTCCTGGGGGAAACCCACGCAAGCACGAGGAGAACATGCAAATTTCACACGAAGGCTGGTAGCTGGATTTGATCCCATGACCTCAGAACTGTGCCGCATCAGTAAATAATGGGTGATCCTGCTACTTGGGGGCTGCCCCACTCTAGCAGCAGGTCCAACTATGCTTTGTATTACGGACAACACACACCACAAAACAATTGATGGATACTCTTATTATATAGTATACTGAAAATGTACAGGAACAGCAATGATGATAATGACAATGGGAAGATGTGTCGTTGTGTCGTTGCTTTTATGGACTTTTTGAACTATGTTACAGGCTTAAGGCGTTCCGGACAAATTTCAACACGTTACCTATTGTTCTCTTTTATTGATGTTTACTATGTTTGTACTATTACCCAATGCTAAATCTATTCCACTCTGGTCATCCTTGTAGGGGGATTACCACTTGTGAGGTCTTTTATCAAGGTTTCCTTTATCCTCACACTGAGGTATTGAGTTTTTCCTTGCCCGCATGTTGGTTTAAGATCAGGCGATGGTGTGATTGTAATCCTGTGTAGTCCTTTGAGACATTTTTTAGTGATTAAGGGCTATACAAATAAATGTGACCTCACTTGACTCGAAAATAGTGATGGTGATAACAATGATGATGATGATGATGATGATGATGATGATGATGATGAAGTGAATGTGCACCCACAGTCTATACTGTATGTATATTTCTGAGGTGTTTGTTGTATGTAAATAGACAGGAGATTTGGCTGTAAGACACAATTATTGACAAAGTATTAAATACACACATTGTGTTGGTTTTTTGACTTGTTGTTTTTTTTATTTCGAACATGAGAATACAAAAATAAAGTTGTATTCATTCAAAATTATATATTCTGAATATTATTAATGCAATTAGTATGACCCAAATATAACTGCTGAGCTTCAGCGGATGCAGAGTGAGGCACGTATTTCTCTTGCCTTGTGGCAGCGGGCGATAGTGAAACCAAGGGTTCAGTCCAAAACAATAAAAACAGTAATAGCAAGCTAAAAGCAAGTCAAGTCCTGCAGTTGTTATCTTCTCATTGCTATCTATTGCAGTTTTAAAAAAATCAAACTATCAAAACCTGAGACAAATGATCAAGTAGAAATAGCCCACAGCACTTCAAATATTTTGTCCCCAACAAAAGTCAACAGTAAAACAATACAAAGTTGTGGTGTCGTGTAATACACTCCCCTTCCTGCGGTGTCGCTGTATACTAATGTGCAGCCTTGTACTTGTGCTTGAGAACTACAGAGGAAGAAGTTAAGTAAACACTCTATGAATGTACCGTCCGTGCCTGTCTGCGATCCTACTACAACCCTACTACATACACAACATATTGGCGACAAGGATGACTTGGATCGGAATCTCACAACCCCCTTCTTTGCTTGAAACCCCGGGTGAGCCTACGATGTTGTACACCACGTGGATTCAGATGTTCGAAAATTACCTGCTAGCATTGACTGCAAACGACATGCCGGACAAACAAAAACGCGCACTACTGCTGCACTGTTTAGGCACAGAAGGGCAGAGAATTTTTCTTTCCCTTCCCGACACTGGCACTTCTTACAAATCCGCCTGTGATGCGCTAAAAACTTTCTTTGTACCGAAGATGAATGTCGTGGCTGAGCGTAGCAAGTTCCGTCAGCGTGCTCGGAGACCGGGCGAGACCACTGCTCAGTTCATTGCCGCATTGAGGGAATTAATTGCTAACTGTGACTTTGACACGTTTGTTGATGATAGGATTAGGGATCAATTCATTGAGAAGATATCCTCTTCGAGGATCAGAGAACGCTTGCTGTTGGAAACGGACTTAGAACTTGACAAAGCGATCACTATTGCTACACAGATCGAATCCGCTATGACAGAAGCTAATGCTATTGCTCCTGTGCACGTGCCCGTCGTCCCTGTGAAGCTCATGCAACAAAGAGATAAAAGGAATCGGAGCAGCACGCATACACAGCGCTCGAGAGATAAAAGGAATCAACACAAAACCTGCTACCATTGTGGCTCCAACTCTCATCTAGCAAATGACCCCAAATGCCCTGCTAAAAATGCAAAATGCAACCAATGTGGGAAAATGGGACATTTTGGTAAAGTGTGCCGCAGCGCAATTCCTGCTCGATCAGTGAGAGAAGTTACTGTCCCAGACCTTACTGTGTGTCATGTAGCCCCTACAGCTGCAGTCCCAAAGCGCCTTACGTGTACAGTTGCTCTCCATGCAAATGATGAACAGTCAATTACTACTGACCTGCTTGTGGACACTGGTTCAGCAGTCTCAATTCTGCCAGAGAGAATTTACAGACATTCATTCATGCACGTGCCTCTCTCAAAGTCTACTGTACGCCTGGTGACCTACATGAAGAAGCCAATTCCAGTGTTGGGCTGTCTTCAACTTACTGCTACATACTGCAACCAGAGTGCACATACTGACTTCTACATAGTTCCTGACGGTACTCCACTACTGGGAATGGACCTGTTCACTGCACTTCGCCTTCACATACAAGATGGGCAGATTGCAACACCTGCCGCATCAGAGATGAGTCACACTGTCAACACTACTAATGCTTTAAGCGTTGCTACAGGTTTTATACACAAAGTTAAAGTGCGTGCTGATGTGCCTCCAGTCCAGCAAAAGCTACGCAGACTCCCATATGCCGTGCGTGACAAGGTGTCGGAGGAGCTGACGAAACTGGAAACTGATGGCATCATCAAGAGAGTCGACGCGTCTGCCTGGGTGTCGCCTCTGGTGGTCGTGAGCAAGAAAACAGGTGGCCTTCGTATGTGTGTGGACTTACGTGAACCAAACAAGGCTGTGGTGATCAACAGTCACCCGCTGCCACACATTGAGGAGGTGTTCACTGAGCTCCGTGGTGCTACAATGACGTGCAGGCATGAGAATAGCTCGCTGGTCTGCTCGACTGCTGTGTTTTGACTACACAATCGAATACAAACCGGGACATTAGAATGTTACTGCAGATTGCTTGTCACTTTTGCCTCTCCCCATCACAGATGACCACGAGGAGATGGAGTTGGAGATGGTGGCTGCTGTGTCTCCTGATTTTGCTGCAGTCACTGCTGATGAGCTCTCCAGTGCGTGTGAGGAATGTCTGGTGCTACAGAAGGTGCGACACTACATGCAGAAGGGATGGCCTCGTACTGCAAAAGGCCTTGACCCCCTCATCGTGCCATACTTCCGTGTGCAAAATGAGCTTGCCTTGCAGAACAGTGTCATTGTGCGTGGCACTCATCGTGTTGTGATACCACAACAACTACAGGAAAAAATGATCCAACTTGCTCATGCTACACACCAAGGGATCGTCCGCACAAAACAAAGACTGAGAGATTTATACTGGTGGCCTGGAATGGATTCTTGCGTTGAGCTCGCCATCAAATCATGCACCACCTGCTTGCAGCATGACAAAACTGCAACCACACTTAGTGCCCCGTTACAGCCTGTGCCTACCCCAACTGCTGCCTGGGAAAAGGTTGCTGTGGACATTGTTGGTCCTATTCACTCTGCACCTGCTGATTGCCGCTCCGCCATCACCCTCATTGACTATTACAGCCGATGGCCTGAGATTGCCTTCTGCTCAAATGTTACTTCTGCCTCTGTTATGACTTTTCTTTCCATTGTGTTTAGCAGAGAAGGTACTCCACAGGAAATTGTTACTGACAATGGCCCTCAGGTCGTGTCGACCGAGTTTGAAGCATTCCTTAGTGACAAGAACATCACACACCGTCGCAGCTCTGTGTACTACCCACAGGCCAACGGTGAAATTGAGCGTTTCAACAGAGTCTTCAAGGACTGTCTACAAACAGCCAACATCGAAGGTAAACCACTGAAAGCCTTCTTCACTGAGTTTTTACACACTTACAGAGCCACACCACATGCCGTAACTTCAGTGTCCCCTGCTGAACTGTTGCATGGTAGACCACTGAATCCAAAGCTTCACATCACAGGTCTTAACTCCATGCGCCCCACTGCTGACAAAGGCAACATGCTACAAAACATACAAAACAAACAACGGAAGTCAAAACAATACACCGACAAACGTTGCGGTGCAAAATCAACCAGCTTCCAGATTGGCTCTGCGGTTCGCATCTGCAAACCTGGAATCATTGCCAAAGGACACTCAAAGTTCACCAAGCCACTGACAGTGGTAGCACAAAAGGGTCCAGCCACTTATCTGCTGTCTGATGGAAAGGTGTGGAATGCTTTCCACCTTGCCCATTTTTCCACCTGAGCTGCTGCTTCAGCGTCACAGCCTGCTGATGCTGATGCTTGCCTCCTGCCAAGCAACCAAGGTGCTGAGCCACCTGAACCTGAAACTGTGCCCTCACCACATCCCTCTCCGAGTGCACCGAGAATACGACATGCTCCTGCATGGGTTCAAGATTACGTGACTTTAAAAAAAAAAAAAAAAAAGACACAGAAAAGATGTGGTGATGTTCAAAAAAAAAAAAAAAGACATGATGAATGTTCATTGTTTAAAAAAATTGTCATGTTTGTTTATGATGTGATCCTTATACAGTCTGCTTAAGTTTACAAGGTTTACACACTTTTGCTTACCGATATTGACAGTATAGTTCCTTACAATATTGCTTACCTTTGATAAATATTTACCTCTAATCTGGTAATGAATATTGAAATGTTCGTTGGGGTTGTCCATCGATTCGATGATGACCATCTTCTTTTATTTGTGAGTCTGCTGATGTTTGAACAGTACGATCCTGGATTGTGGTCGGAGACTCAGGTAAAAGAGGATACCTGCGCAATGATGGTTTTTAAAGTGGCGTAAGGGGTGCGCTTTCCCCAACGCCACTATCTTGATTGTATAGAAGATGGTTCCAGTGGCAAGGGAGACCCTAGACGACCGGCTTCTTTCTACAACTGCAGGCGGCTAACGGGATCCAGGTCTGTAGGAAACCGCTTCAAAGCGTGCCGCCACCAGCTTTTGGGATCACTCTTAGTCTGGACTCTACCCTTCGACCTGTTCGGCTTGGGTAACCCTACCAGGAGTACGAGACTCCCGCCGACATAGCTCTAGGGGTCATGGAGATGCGCAAAGTGCCCCACCACGATAAGGTGGTGATCCGTCGGGAAGAAGATTGTACACCCCTCCTGAATAAGCTCATACTTACAGAAGAGTTATTGCGTATTTCAGATTAATGCTACTGTTTGTGTCCTATTCTAACAAAAAAGGAATATGTGGTGTCGTGTAATACACTCCCCTTCCTGCGGTGTCGCTGTATACTAATGTGCAGCCTTGTACTTGTGCTTGAGAACTACCGAGGAAGAAGTTAAGTAAACACTCTATGAATGTACCGTCCGTGCCTGTCTACGATCCTACTACAACCCTACTACATACACAACAAAAGTGACTATCCAATCCCTCTTTCTTAATAACATTAAAACTGTATTACCCACAATGCCACAATATTTAGTGTGCACGTGCGGCGTGTCCACTAATGTCTACAGTTGTATGTTATGTTTTAATTGTGAGTGACACAAAAGTAAACATTCTTTCACGCCAACACCTTTCGTCTCAATTTATTCAAAGTAATGCATCACTTCTGTGAACGCACTATCAGCAACGGTAACAGCGTTGGAACGGCAGAAAAAGGAATTAGTTAGATCACCCTGATACTGAAATAAAATACTGCTGTTATTTCCATCACTGATGATGAATAGGAGGTTTGTTCATTTGTTTGTAAATCTGACTGCGCCTTACCAGACACGATATCCATCCACATAAAGTGGATTCTGTATTAGCGGCACAAATCAAAGACAAACTGATTATGTCCAACCAATTTTTACTCGATTCTATGCGCATAATGTACCGCCTATAATTTTCATTTGAAGATTCCCTACCGCGCAGTTTACAATACCCCGCAAAAAGAGGAAATGTGATGCTGCTGGGAACACTTATGATAATTGATTTTTCATTGAATGAGTTGTTTTCTCAATTGGTTTACATTATTTTGTCTTACGGGGATTTTATGGAAAATATACCATATGTGAAGTTTTTTTTACCCTTTTGCATGTTAATTTTATTTCATCATATTGGCAAACATGATCAAAAAGAGATGTTTAAAAGCACATTTTTTTAATCCAAGGGTGTCCAAACCTTTCAGAAAGCGGGACAGATTTGGTGTGTTAAGGCCGACTATTCAGCCTGGCATTCTTTGAACAGTCTTTAATGAAATCACCCTCAGTCAAAGATTTGCAGTGCTTTATGATCAGCATATTGACCTCGTAGCTCCCCTTAACATTTTTGTTTGACTGGGAGGGTCTCATGAAAAAGTGCTGCATTGCTGTTAAAACAGTTTCCAGTTGCTACACATTTTCAAAGTGTTCCTTACCATTTAGCTTTTTGTGTCTGTAGGTGCCTCTTGATTATATGTGCTCTCTCCGTTCCTATTCACTCTGTATACATCGGTCTTTAAGTACAACTCTGAGTCCTGCCATGTGCAAAAGTTTGCCGACGACACTGCGATCGTGGGATGCATCAGAAATGGGCAGGAGGAGGAGTACAGAAAATTGATTCAGGACTTTGTCCGATGGAGCGACGCAAACCACCTGCACCCGAACACCACCAAGACCAGGGAGATGGTGGTGGACTTCAGGAGAACCAGAACTCCCCCGGTTCCTGTAACCATCAAAGGAGAATGTGTAGAATTTGTCCAGACCTACAAATACCTGGATGTGCAGCTGGACAACAAACTGGACTGGACTGCCAACACAGAAGCTCTATGTAGGAAAGGGCAAAGCCGACTTTACTTCCTCAGAAGGCTGGCCTCCTTCAAAATCTGCAAAAAGCTCCTGAAAATATTCTATGAGACAGTTGTGGCAAGCGCCCTCTTCTATGCGGCAGCGTGTTGGGGAGGCAGCGTCAAGAAGAAGGATGCCTCTCGTCTCAATAAACTGGCTAGGAAAGCGAGCTCTGTTGTGGGCAAAGAGCTGGACAGCCTAACAACAGTAGCTGAGAGACGGGCACTGGAAAAGCTGCGGTCAATCATGGACAATCCATCGCATCCTCTACACAGCATTATCTCCAGACAGAAGAGCAGTTTCAGCGACAGACTGCTGTCACTGTCTTGTACTACGGACAGACTGAAGAGATCTTTTCTTCCTCATGCCATGAGGCTCTTTAACTCTACCCGGCAGAGTAAAAGCCCACATTAAACCACACCACCTACATTGCATATTATCGAATTTTATTGCAATATGTATTCTGTGTAGCACTATTTAGATATTCTATATAACACGCTACAG
The DNA here is from genome assembly GCF_059441175.1 of Urocampus carinirostris. Taxonomy (NCBI): domain Eukaryota; kingdom Metazoa; phylum Chordata; class Actinopteri; order Syngnathiformes; family Syngnathidae; genus Urocampus; species Urocampus carinirostris. Next base: position 40,826,741 of record NC_142359.1, read on the forward strand.
TGGGCATTTGCACGTCACACTGGGTATTTGTATATTGTATTCTTTTTGCTTTATTAATGTAGTGTTCTCAGCTCAGGGATGCTGCTGGAAATGTGAATTTCCCTTCGGGGATGAATAAAGTATCTATCTATCTATCCATCTATCTATCTATCTATCTATCTATCTATCTATCTATCTATCTATCTATCTATCTATCTATCTATCTATCTATCTATCTATCTATCTATCTATCTATCTATCTATCTATCTATCTATCTATCTATCTATCTATCTATCTATCTATCTATCTATCTATCTATCTATCTATCTATCTATCTATATGTTTTTTAAAAAACAGCCACATTCTATTGGCAAATTAGGGAGACACAGTTATTACGGATTTCGGTGAAAAAAATATTCCAATTTCCATTATTCCTGGAAGCGATGGGCCTCACAGTCAACTTTTTTTGATTTACAGACTGCTATCGGAAAGTGAATAAAAATTCTCACAGAAAAGCCAAGGGCAAGGTGAAATTGTTAATTACTAGTATTCCTTTTTTTTATACAAATTTATTTTGTACTGCCATCAACATTACTGGCATACAACATAATGTTATGACAGAGGCTGCGGGCCAATGAAAATTTGATCACAGGCCTTAACTGGCCCCCAGGCCAGACAATGGACATGACTGCCGTAATCTGTTGCTACTTTTTGCTTTGTATTTTGCAGTCTCGGTACATAGTGGGTTGTAAAGTATCCTGCGATCCATTATCCCCATATTGCTGTGTGTGGGGGCCAGCAGAACGCAATTTTGGCAGCCCTGGCGGTTCTTTTTACCGCTCTTTCCACCAGAAAGTATGGTCACAAACCGTTATCCAAAATTAAATGCACGGTTGTGGCCATTATCCCTTATCACTGGTTGACCAATGATGAGCGTATGGAGAGGCAGAGTGCATTTTTTTCACTTTGGCCACTAAGGTTTGCCATAGTGGTCCACCTAAAATTAACTACACTGTTTTGGCCATTATCCATTATTCCTATTTGATCTTTGCTTAGAGCAGATGCTGAATGAACACATTTGTGTCATGCGTTGTAGCTCTTGTTTCTGTTTTTTCCCACTAAAAATGAATAGCACTTGTTCAGCCATGATCCATTATCCCCACTTGACTATTGTTATGAGCTGGGACTGGCAGAGGGCACTTTTGTTGGGGGGAATGCCTAGAATTCATGGCTGTGGCCGTGATCCATAATACCCAATCAACTAATACTAAGTGCAAGGGCAGCAGATCTTTTTCTTTTTTTTCTTTTTTTCAGTTAAGACCCCTGAAGCGTGCCTTTGTGGTCCCCTCAAATTGAACTGCATTTCTTTGGCCGTGATCCATTATCTCCAGTCGACTATTGCTGAGAGCAGGTAGTGAGGGAGTGCACGTCATGCGTGGTGGCTATATTTTAAGTTTTTTTCCGCCTAAAAGCAGTGGCACCTGTGTGGCTAAGATCTAGTATTGACGGTTGGCTATTGCTGCTAGTGGTAGCCGACAGAGCGCAATTTAAAAATGCTGCAGCCGTTTTATGAATTTTTGCAATCGTGGGAGAGATACAGAGGGTGGGGTTTCTTGCTCGATCAACCAATACCCCGATTACATAATTTGTCCTCCCGTCTGCAAAAATGACCGACATATACCTTAAAATCTTAACAAAATATTTTTCCTCCATATTGCATTTAATTAATTGCAGTTAAAAAAAATCAGCTGATACCTGTAATGTGAATACTTGTATTGTATTATATTGTATTGGCATCGATACCTAGTACCACCCATTCCTTAGCAAAATCTTATTTTTCTTTAAGTTCGTCTAAAACAGGGGTCTCAAAATCAAATTTTGCTGCCCCCAGTGCGATAGTTTGGGGCCCCATGCCTTAATATGAAAGTAAAAGGACTGTGTATTATTTGCAAACTAGATGTCTCTGTATTCTGTCGTGCCACTGAAAATTAGTGCTAAAAGCACAACGGAAGAAAGACAAAATAGGGAGACTCAAAGCCACCAAAGCACACCTTATTAATTTTGAAGAGAAATAAGAAAATCAGGAAAAGAAAAAAAAAGGACCAAAAAAAGAGAAAAATGAAAAAAGCAAATAAGACAAAAAGTCAAACTCAAAAAAAGGAAAAGAAAAGTGAAAATAGTGAAAAAGAGAATACTAAAAATTTGAAAAGAAAAAGACCGAAAATTATATTTTTTGTTTGTTATTATTATTACTTTTTTTTACTTTTGTTTCTCCATTTTCTTTTTTGCTTTTTTCTACCTTACTTTTCTTTTGATTCCAATTTTCTGTTTTTGCCTCTTTTTTATTTCTTCTTCCCCCTTTCTTATGACTTTTAAAATATATTCTTTTACCCTTCTTTTTGTCTATCTATGTGAAAGGCTCAGTAAAAAATATGAAGTAAAAGGCTGCGCTTTTCTCACCTTTAGTCTCCATAGTTTGTAGTCTTCCTTGGACTAATTTTCAGTAGAACTACACATTACAGCGACATCTCGTGGACAAAAATAAAACACCGTCCCTTTAAGAGCAGTGGAATGTTTTTATCACCACTGTTTTTGTGGAAAACCCCATTTAGCCTCACCCAGCAGACCTGACACAATTCAGTTTGGGACTACTGTTCTAAAATAAAGAAAATAAAAGAGAAAAAAAATATTATTTCAGGAAACATCTTGAGATACAGTTGAGCGAGTTCATTTCAAACAACCTTGTCATATTTACTAGTTTACATAAAGAGCGCCGATTTAGCTCAAGGAGTTCAGCGTGCCATCAAAACTCGATTGATTCTTTTAGCTTGTTATGTAAACTCGAGGACATTTCTTTTATGGAAACGTGCAGCTGTCTTTAATAACAGTAATGTTTGTTATGGGATCAGCAATATAAGCTGCGTTACAAGGACAAGCTCGGACGAGCTACCGAAATCCGTTGCTAGAGATGCCCCCTATAACAACGTTTAGGCCTAAACAAAGAGAGCGAGCATAACTTTCCACTTTGTCACCGATAACCCTTTTGTCACACCAGCTCTCATTGACTATAAATCTCGTATGTGTGAAGGAGAATGCCGACAGAAAACAACGTTGCTATCTGCTATAGGTGAATGATACATAGGAAGCTTTTTCAACAATTATCTTTATTACAATTAAAGCTTTCAGTGGCATTCAGTGGCTATTAATGCCAAACGTCCATTTATCATCAAAAGTAACAAAATATTTAAAATCTTAATTTTTTTCCCCTCCAATTACAGTAGATCAGGTACATCCAAAGTCCGGACGGGGGACCAGTTACGGCCACGTTTTTAATGGGCAGCGACCTCTGTCATAAAATTAATAAAATGTGGCCAATAATTGAAGGCAGTATAAAATTTGTACCACAAAAAAAAAATCACAATTTCACCAGATGATGGCAGTTGCCCTTTAGCCAACTTGCCCAAAGCTTTCTGTAAACATTTTAGCCCAATCCATTACTGACATTACGATTTAAAAAAAAAAAAAGGAAAAGTTGACTGTGAGGAAAACTGGAAATTGGAGGATTTTTTTCACCAAAATTCAAAACAGCTGCGTCAGCCCAATTAAGCCAAAAGAGCCAATTCTGGACAAAACATGCTGACTGCAAAAATCTAACTGAAAATGAACACTGTAAAAAAGGTGAAGCACCTGGAAGCTGTTTTAACAGCACAGCAGGGCTTTTTCACACTGCGAGTCAAATTAGAATTGTAGAAAGGTGAGCTATAAGGTCGCAATGCTGATCGCCAAGCACTGAAATCCCTTAACAGAGGGAACTTTTATTAAAGACTGTTAAAAGAATGACAGGCTCTATAATCGGACCTCACACATTACCAACTTACCAAATGTGGCCCGCTCACTGAAAAGTTTGGACACCCCTGCAGTCGACCCTGGGAGACGGTGCCTTACAATGTTCTCAATTTACGGTGAGGAAGAATATATTTTCTGGCTTCTTTTTACGGCATTTTTACCGTTATAAACGTCAACATCAAATTTTTTTGCGTGCCCAAAAACTATCTTTGTATGTATGTAGAGTTCCATCTATAAGATGCCTGTCTGCTATTGGTCAAGTCATATAAAATGCTCATCTGCTAATGGTTTATGTCACTGCATGTAGTATTGGCTATTTTCCTCCATTGAAAATGGGAGAGCATACACTTAATGTTTCTTTGTCATCTTTTTAAGATTTCGGTTTGTTAAATTTGTAAATAATATCTGATGTCTTTGTAATAATGCAATAATTGCAAAATACAATGATGTAAACTACAATTTTTGGGGGAATAATTGTTCTAGGTGCTTCAGAGGCTGAAATAACAACTATTGATTAGTCTTAGACAATATCGGGACCTAAGCCTCTTTACAGTTGTATCGTCGTGCCATAATGACATATATCCGCATCCCGTTTAAGAATGCGCTCATATCCGGAGTTTCCTTTTTTGACGCAGGGTTCGATCCATAGTCCGGGAGAGGCATCCAAAATCGTCACCAAAGCGCTCGATTACTCGTCCAAAGTAACTGTAATTAGCTATGTAAATAACCCGAGAATCCCTTTGAGGTTCGGGCGATCTATATGTCAATGAGCGAGGCGAGATAAGAGGCTGAGGCGGCGAGTAAGGCGCAAACGCAGCTTGTAATTTTGCACGCTCGCACCATCCGATACCAACCCTATGCCAGTAATTACTGCGCTGTTGCCGTTCGACATTTTTTCGGTGTTTGAAAGCTGATCGCTGTCTGTCAAAGACTACATGAGACCATAGACATATAGGAATAGACAAGGCAAACCATACTCAATCTTACAGTGATCGAGTGATGATGACTTTATTCTGTTTATTGGGCACGCTCGGACACTGGTGCATTGTATCACTGGGCACGTTTTGGAGATAAAACAGGAATCCTACAATAACTGCTCGTTTAAGTCCATTCAGAGGTGGACTTGATGGTGTGTTTCGGATTGTTGTCCTGCTGCATTAGCCAAAAGCGTTTGAGTTTAAAGGCATGAACTGATGGCCAAAAGGTATCCTTTGGAATCTTCTGGTAAACACCAAAATTCATGATTTCATCAACCACAGCAAGTTGTTCTAGTCCTGAGGAAGCAAAGCTGTTCATGACTTCACAATAAAGAAGACACTGGCCAAAAATGTCATCCTTGGGAGATTTCCCAGCAGAAAACTACTGCTGTCACAAAAGAACAAAGAGAGTCGTCTTAAATTTGCCAAAAAACATTTTGATTATTCTCAAGACTTTTGGAGACACATTCTGTGGACTGATAAGTCAAAATGTAAACTTCTTGGAAGGTGTGAACCCTGTTACATCTGGTGTAAAAATGGCCAAACATTTGAAAGAAAAACAAAAAACAGTTAAGTATGTTTTTGGCAATTGAGATGCTGTGGTGTGACCTTAAACGGGCAGTTCATGCTAGGAAACCCATCATTATGGCAGATTTAAAACAATTATGCCAAGAAGAGTGGGTTAAAATTCCTCCACAGCCTTTTAAAACACTCATTACCAATTATCATAAACGTTTCATTTCTCTTATTGCTGCCGAAAGTGCCCCAACTTTCTATTAGGTTCAGGGGGCAATTACTATTTCCACACAGGGCCAGCTAGGTTTTGATTTTTTGGTGCCTTAAAAAATGGAATCAACATTTCAAAAAAGCAATTTCATTTCTTTTGGTTGTCTCTGTGTGATATTAAAACTGCTTTAATGATCTGAAACCTCTGTGAGTGATAAATATGCCAAAAAAAAAACACAGACATCAGCAAGGGGGCATATGCTTTTTCCCAGCACTGTGCAAACCTTGGGAAAAATATTAATAAAAATGCAGTATATAACCTTTGGCCTAGCCCCCCCAGAAAATTAGATTATTGTGATGAAGTTCTTTATTTTTTGTAATGCAATTAAAAAGCAAGAATGGCATACACTCTTGATTAATTACAAATCAACTGAAACCTTGCAAGCATTTTATTATTTTAATATTGCCAATTATGGCTTACAGCTTACTCGTATACCCTTTCATGATCTATAAGTGTTTTGAGATAACAATCAGCAATATTAAAACCATATAAGTATATGGTTAAAAATATACTCTAAAATATACTAAAATGTATTTATTTTAGTTGAGTTTTAATTAATCCAGAATGCATGACACTTTTCTTTCTTCATTAAGGTATTTTTGGGTTGTAAAAAGATATCCCCATTGTTGCTAATTTTCTGACACACTGTGGGCCAAACTATTATTGAAATTTGATTACATATGTTTTCACAAGTTTTATATTAAGTAATGATCACTTTTAGAACACAAGGATGCAATTTATGTGATTCACTGGTTAACAAACAGTTAAATCTTTATTAAAACATTCTTTTTTTGTTGCAACCCAAATTAAGTTATATAATTGTAAGTTTAATACAATGCATTTTTAAAATACCGTATTTTCCTGAATGATTATCAAAACATTTCTTCCTGAATTATTTGTTTCATACATAAGTCGCACCAGACTATTAGGTTGCATGAGTTTAAAACTAAAAAGTGAGGGTTGCATTAAAAAAATATCATAAAATTGAATGTACAAACAAACAAAAAAAATAGGTATAATATTAAGAAAATTACTTTATCAACTAAGTTAACTTCATTCATTTGTAAATGATTATCATACTTAGTAGCATTTTTGTAAATATGCATTTTAGATTGTATTTACAGTACTATATTTCCTTTCTACTTTTGTTTTTTTAGGAGCGCCTTTTAGTCCAGAAAATAAAGTCGAACCATTTAGTGTTGATTTTACATTGGGGGCTGTTTTTTTGTTGTTGTTTTTTACTCAGGTAAGACCACTAGGTTTTTTTTCTTTTTTCATCCAGCAAGTTGTTCAAATTTGATTTTCAGTTTAAAATATGTAACAATGTATTTCCATTTAACAGGATGAGTGAGAGACATGTGGCGGTTGGAGGCAAAGGGCTTTTACTTGTCATGGTGCTCACCATCAGTCTCTGGGATGTATCAGAGGGCACGACAGGTAATATATGTTTATTATTTTATTTATTTTTTTGTTTATTTATTCGAAACTACCGTGAAAACACTTTCAGCTCGTTCATTCGTTCATTCATTCATTCATATTTGGTAGATGAAATCTCTGTATACACATTTAAATATAACCTAAATTCCTACAGAACGCCTGAACGGGAGTGGTACGAAAAAAACGTATTCACACTAGATTTCTTAATTTAAAGGTACTGGAGAAATTTAAATATTGGCTTTGAAAGTAACACTAGAAGTACCACAGCTAAGCCATTTGGCTTTTCTAGAGATAATGTCCAAAGGACAACCAACTGTCTGGATTATTTTCACCATTAATCGGCAAATAAGAATAATACTCGTGTGCACAATACAACTCAGTTATGACTCTTTGCATGCTAAAAGGAAGAAAATAATGTTTGTTGCTATGCTATTATTTCAGCATCTAAAAAGCCCATTCCGGGACAAGGCATGCGAATTAGCTTATTGCTAAATACTCCATATGAAGCACATAAGATTTCTTCACTTCTTACTGTAGTTGAGTGACTTATTGAACAAAAGGTCCTGTGCACAAGTTCGTTATGCATATATCAACACCACAACCACCAAATTCCATATGAACAACTCCACCTTGCCACATTTACCGAACAAGATCGGCTGTTGAGTTGTTAGTTTTGAATAACACTGCCTTTTGGCTGTCCACTGGTCATTTCGGAAGGGTAAGAAAATTACTGGAACTTCGAGTGATAAAAAGTGCTTTAATTTGGCCATGAAGAATGTGTACGAACCCTGTGTACAACATTGTCCTCTCAACAGCCTTGTTCTATACCTCACCTGTGCCTGGAATATTTTGTGTAAAAAATAAATAAAACCTGAACAAAACACTCAGCTCAATCGCCTGTTTTACCCGGCTAACAACCCAGATGTTGAACGAAGAAGAAAAGGGAAAAAAAAAATCCCTTTTTCAATACCAAAAAACAAATTTTATTGACAAGGTCCCACAAGTCTATTATTTTTTACCAAGGGTACATGTTTTGAATTCCACAACAGTAACTAAGGCTTTACTAATTTGATTTAATTGTATCGCGTCCATTTCCACTCGATCCCTTCCTCATTAAAAGTGTTGTCAAGCTCTGCAAACCCGGCGAGATCAATTACGGGTGGAGTTGGTGTTTGATGGCGACACACGGCAGCCTGTAAAAGATCCTGGCAGACAGGGTGGCCATTAGCAAGCATGATAGATGCGCACCTGACTTCCCTTTGCTGACCAATTATGCAGCAACACCCGATGGCCGGCAAGGACTGTTTTTTTTTTTTTTGCAGGGAGTCGTCTTCTATACGATCCCTCTGCGATATCTGCCGCGGCGAGCTAATTTCCCCAGTGCGTCGTGTCCGTGGATGTAAATCTGTTGTAAGCATGAAGACATGAGAGCAGCTCAGAACAAAACCAAAACACACCATGTTGATTTGTTTTCCTCTCCTAAAAGAAAGAGAAAAACGAATGTTTCCTCTTTTCTGGAAAAATCGGTTTTATGCTTCTTAAGATAAAAAGTTGGGATTTTGACAAACTAAATCCGGGGCCGGTTATGGCCTCTGATCAAATGTTTACTACCCTGCGGCCTCCATCATAGAATTAATAATATACGCCCCGCCATAATGCGTTCAACTAGTATAAAATACATTTGTACAAAGAAGGAAAAAAAAAAAATCACCAGAAGATGGCAGAGACCGTTTGGCCACCTAGTCCTTGCATTTTGAGAGAATTTTTGGCTGCCCCATTTCTGACATTGCGAATGTATTTTTTTTACCGAAATCCGAAACAACTGTGTCTGCCTAATTTGCTAAGAGACTGTGGCTGTTTTCAAAGAATATAATAGATAAGAAATGCTGACTACAAAAAGCTATCTGGAAACGAACGCTTTTTCACGAGACCCTGCAAGTCGAATGAAAATTCAACAAAAATGAGCTACGAGCTCACGACCCTGATCAACAAGCACTGCAAATCTTTGACTGAATGTGAATTCATTAGACCTTATGAAGACTGTTCAAAGAATGCCAGGCGTAATAGTCGTCCCTCACATAATTTCAGCTTACCAAATCTGACCCGCTTTCTGAAAAGTTTGAACACCCCTGTGCTCTTTATTAACTGGACCAAACTGCACTAAATACTAGTGTTACGCCAGCTATGCAAGCACCAAACACGACTCTGCCCTCATCAGAGTTGGAGTGCTATAGAAATAGCAAATTGATATTTGCCTAATCAGAATTTTATCTCCAAGCCATATGTACTTGTGATAAGAGCCATGTCTGGCCATATGCTCCCGAATCCTGTTTTGGGTTTTTACCTTGGATCTAACACAAAGAGAAAAATCTTTGGATCTGGGATTGTTACCATGGTAAATCAGTTTTTTGTTTCTATTTGGTTTAGACAAATAATACCAAAAAGTAATACATACAAACAAAATCTTTGGACCTAAGGGGCCGGCCACACAGCCGTTTGCGGCTGAATCACGGCTAAAATTTTGCGTTTTTTATTTGCCCGTGGTTGCCCGCGATGGAAAATGCGCAAAATTGGCCAACCCGCTGTTCATCGCAAAACAGACGCCGGCGACTGTTCCGCTTCCTCATCGCGTCATTTCTGCGTCATTTTCTCGTGTGGACCACGAGTATAAAAGCTCCCGAGCCGGTGTTGTGCCCAAATCCAACTCATACGCAACACTAGCCTACCCCCCCACCCCCTCGCGTGAACGCGCATTCTGCTGCGATCGCTTTTGTTGGAAGCGTGCATTGACGTTGGTGACTTTTTCATCCGCGTTAACAAACGCATTTTGTAGAATACGATCGCACTTTATTGTTTAAATAAACGCGTTATATAGACTAGGATCTCCCAATTGTTATAATTAGCTCGCTTTATTGTTTTAATAAGCATTTTATATAGAATACGATCGCTTTTGTTGGAAGCGCAGCAGAATGCGCGTTCACGCGAGGGGGGGAGGATTTACCGTTCGATTACGTTCACAACAAAAACAAAGACGGAATGGTTTAAGTTGTATTACATTCCCAACAAACGCAAGACGAAGTGGTTTTGGTTATATGTTCGCCATTACATTCCCTAAAAGTGAGATAAAACGAGGTAAAAGTGGTTGTAGTAGCGAGGGGATGCAAATCTCGGCAGGGATGCATTTCTCGGATAACACCGGGCTGTAGAAATCATAACCGCTCAAGACACAGTCCCGTGAAGATCAAGATTTCAAGCTATGGCATCATTTTTATTTTATTATCTTGAAAAGAAATGTCAAGAAATAAAAATGGATTAAGACGAGGTCACTACGCTGACGGGGATCCATGTTCACCCCCTTGACGTCTCGAGCACAACTGACGTGTGCTCGGCAAATCGCGCTGTATATACGCGGAGAAAGGCGTTTGACTGTCACACGCGTAACACGCTAATTTCACGTAATAACACCGCGATACAGGCGCAGAACATGCTATTACCATGCTCCACCCACGATTACCCGCTGAAATTTCTCGTCCTACCCATGTGTAACCACGCCCTGGCCGCGGCCAGAGCACGTCGTTCCGCGTCATTTCCGCGTCATTACCTCGTGTTGACCACGTGTGCGGCACGCGGTTTAACACGTGCTCAAACTTTTGAGCAGCTCAAAACTTTTTCGCGCGGCCAACCGCGTGTGAATTTCCGACCGCGAGTAAAGCACTGCTGTATCTCGTCTATATAGCGGTCTCAAAACGTCCAACAGCGCCCAACAGCGTTCAGCCTCGATACGCTCGTGAAAGGCTGTGTACCCGCGCTCTGAAGAATTGAGCAGCGCAAAACTTTTTCGCGCTGCCACCCGCGCGCGAATTTCTGACCGCGTGTTAAGCACTGCTGTATCTCGTCTGTATGGCGATCTCAAAGCGTCCAATAGCGTCCGCCTCACAGGCAGAAATTTCTGGCCGTGATTCAGCCGCAAATGTCTGTGTGACCGGCCCCTTAGGTTGTTATACTTGTTAACTTCAATTTTTGTCAAGTTGGTTTAAAAAAAAGAAAAAAAATAGGAAAAGAGTATCTTTGGTTATAGTGTTGTTACCTTTGTTGCCTTTGTTGGTTTTCTTTTGGTTTTAATTAATAACAGAAAAGTGTCAAATACGACCAACCTCTTTGAACCCGAGGTGGTCACCTTGCTTAACTGCATTTGTTTTAGTGTCCATTTCGTTTTAAAACTATAATATACAGTATAAACTATCACACACAACAAAAATCTTTGGACCTAAGGTTGTTACCTTTGTTCCATGTATTTTTTAGGGTTTTCTTTTTGTTTGGTAAGAAATTATATTTATTATTCAAAAAAATAACCATCCATTTGGTTTAAGATAAAAAAATAAAGATATAAAGAAATAAAAATATGTATATATTTAATTATATATATACTGGTTCTGGGGTTGTTACCTGTGTTAACCCATTTTTTTGAGGTTTTCTTTTTTTTTTATGCTAAGTAAAAGAAAAGAGTAAAACACAACCAAAATTTGGGGGTTTGGAGTTGTTACCTTTGTTGACAAAATGTTTGAGGTTTTCTTTTGATTCGTCAAATAAAAGCAACATATTAAATACACAAATATATACAGAAGTATAAATGTATTAATCATTTGAATTTTTTTGAAGCCTTTGTAGCCACAATACATAAAAATGTTTATTTCACATTCTGTACTATATTTTATTGGGTCATAACATTTAACATTGATTCTGTCAGATCAGAAGACACATATCCATATTTGTTCAATATTAGCATTCATCGCTATGCATTGGTGAATTATTCATAGCGCCATCCTCAAAGACCAATTTCTCCACAGGAGAGTCATGAATGGCGGAAGCCAGTGTTTATGATTCTGTTATCAGCAGTGTTGGGAATAACACCTTTATAAATAACGCCGTTACGTAACGGGGGCCGGCCGGGCACAGGTTGAAGGGACGACGTGGGACCCGCTTCCCATGGGCTCACCACCTGTAGGAGGGGCCAAAGGGGTCGGGTGCGCAGAGAGCTGGGTAGCGGCCAAGGGAGGGGCCCTTGGCGCGACGATCCCCGGCTACAGAAACTGGCTTTTGGGACATGGAACGTTACCTCTGTGGCAGGGAAGGAGCCAGAGTTGGTGCGTGAGGTTGAGAAATTCCGACTAGATATAGTCAGACTCACCTCTACGCACGGCTTGGGCTTTGGTACCAGTCCTCTCGAGAGGGGTTGGACTCTCTTCCACTCTGGAGTTGCCCGTGGTGAGAGGCGCAAAGCCGGTGTGGGCATATTAATTGCTCCACGGCTCGGCGGCTGTACGTTGGGGTTCACCCCAGTAGACGAGAGGGTAGCCTCTCTCCGCCTTCGGGTGGGGGGACGGGTCCTGACTGTTGTTTGTGCTTATGCACCAAATAGCAGTTCGGAGTACCCACCCTTCTTGGAGTCCTTAGAGGGTGTGCTTGAGAGCGCGCCCCCTGGGGACTCCCTCGTACTGCTGGGAGACTTCAACGCTCACGTGGGCAATGACAGTGAGACCTAGAGGGGCGTGATTGGGAAGATTGGCCCCCCTGACCTGAACCCGAGTGGTGTTTCGTTATTGGACTTCTGTGCCCGTCATGGTTTGTCCATAATGAACACCATGTTCAGACATAAGGGTGTCCATATGTGCACTTGGCACCAGGACACCCTAGGCCAGACCTGGGCAATCCGGTCCTGGAGGGCCATACGTCCTGCCAGATTTTGAAGTTTGCTCTTCTTTAACTCAGGTGATACAAATTATAACCTTGTTAGCAAGCTAGCAAGTGCTCGTTAACGATACTGGTGATTGGAATCACCTGTATTGGATCAGAGAAACCTCAAACCTGCCACTCACCAGAGACTTCACATCCTGCCTAGAGAGCCTCGGGATACACAGCCTTATTGACTTCCCCACCCACATTAAAGGCCACACATTGGACTTGGTCTGCTGCTCTGGCCTCTCTACCGTAGTTCGATGATCGACTTTGTCGTCGTTTCGTCTGACCTGCGGCCGCATGTTCTGGACACTCGGGTGAAGAGAGGGGCGGAGCTGTCAACTGATCACCACCTGGTGGTGAGTTGGCTTCGATGGTGGGGGAAGATGCCGGCCCGACCCGGCAGACCCAAGCGTGTTGTGAGGGTCTGTTGGGAACGGCTGTCAGAATCTCCTGTCAGAAGAAGTTTCAATTCACACCTCCGGCAGAACTTTGCCCATGTCCCGAGGGAGGCGGGGGACATTGAGTCTGACTGGACCATGTTCCGCGCCTCCATTGTCGAAGCGGCTGATCGGAGCTGTGGCCGTAAGGTAGTCGGTGCCTGCCGCGGTGGCAACCCTCAGACCCGTTGCTGGTCACCGGCGGTGAGGGATGCCGTCAAGCTAAAGAAGGAGTCTTATAGGGCCTTCCTGGCCTGTGGGAAGCAGCTGGCATGTATCGGCTGGCCAAGCGGAATGCGGCCTCGGCGGTTGCCGAGGCAAAAACTCGGGCATGGGAGGAGTTTGGCGAGGCCAAGGAAGCCGACTTCCGAACGGCTTTGAGGAAATTCTGGTCCACCATCCGGCGTTTTAGGGGGGGAAGCGGTGTGCCATCGACACTGTGTATAGTATGAATAGACACTGTGTATAGTGCCGATGGGGCGCTGCTGACCTCGACCCGGGAAATTGTGAATCGGTGGGTGGAGTACTTCGAAGACCTCCTCAATCCCACCGACACGTCTTCCTCTGGGGAAGCAGAGCCTGAGGACTCTGGGTTGGGCTCTCGTATCACTGGGGTTGAAGTCACCGAGGTGGTCAAAAAGCTCCTCGGTGGCAGGGCCCCGGGGGTCGATGAGATCCGCCCGGATTTCATTAAGGCTCTGGATGTTGTGGGCGTGTCATGGTTGACACGCCTCTGCAACATCGCGTGGACATCGGGGACATTGCTTTCATGACTGGCAGACTGGGGTGGTGATTCCCGTCTTTAAGAAGGGGGACCGGAGAGTGTGTTCCAACTACATGGGAATCACACTTCTCAGCCTCCCTGGTAAGGTCTATTTTGGGGTACTGGAGAGGACGGTCCGCCAGGAAGTCAAATCTCGGATTCAGGAGGAACAGTGTGGTTTTTCGTCCTGGCCGTGGAACACTGGACCAGCTCTATACACTCTGCAGGGTCTTTGAGGGTGCATGGGAGTTTGCCTGTCCGGTCTACATGTGTTTTGTGAACTTGGAGAAGGAATTCGACCGTGTTCCTCGGGAGGCCCTGTGGGGGGTGCTTCGGGAGTATGGGGTACCACACAGTCTTATCCGGGCTGTGCGGTCCCTGTATGCCAGAGTCTTGTACGCATTTCCGGCAGTAAGTCGGATTCGTTCCCGGTGAGGGTTGGGGCCTGCCAGGGCCCTTTGTCACCGATTCTGTTCATAACTTTTATGGACAGAATTTCTAGGCGCAGCCTTGGCGGGGATGGAGTCCGGTTTGGGGGCCTCAGCATTGCGTCACTGCTTTTTGCAGATGACGTGGTGCTGTTGGCTTCCTCAGGCCGTGATCTTCAGCTCTCGCTGGAGCGATTCCAGCCGAGTGTGAAGCGGCCGGAATGAGGATCAGCACCTCCAAGTCCGAGGCCATGGTTCTCAGTCGGAAAAGGGTGGGGGAGGAGGTCTTGCCCCAAGTGGAGGAGTTCAAGTATCTTGGGGTCTTGTTCACGAGCGAGGGTAGGATGGAACGGGAGATCGACAGACGGGTCGGTGCAGTGTCTGCCGTCATTCGGACCCCGTACCGGTCCGTCGTGGTGAAGAGGGAGCTGAGCCGAAAGGCAAAGCTCTCGATCTACCGGTCGATCTATGTTCCTACCCTCACCTATGGTCATGAACTTTGGGTCATGACCGAAAGAACACGATCCCGGATACAAGTGGCCGAAATGAGTTTCCTCCGCAGGGTGGCTGGGTTCTCCCTTAGAGATAAGGTGAGAAGCTCAGTCATCCGGGAGAGATTCGGTGTAGAGCCACTGCTCCTCCGCGTTGAGAGGAGCCAGTTGAGGTGGCTCGGGCATCTAATAAGGATGCCTCCTGGACGCCTCCCTCGGGAGGTGTTCCGGGCATGTCCCACCGGCAGGAAGCCCCGGGGGCCGCCCAGGACGCATTGGAGAGACTATGTCTCTCGGCTGGCTTGGGAACGCCTCGGGGTCCCGTCGGATGAGCTGGAGCAGGTGGCTGGGGATAGGGACGTCTGGGCTTCCTTTTTAAGGCTGCTGCCCCCGCGACCCGACCTCGGATAAGCTGAAGACAATGGATGGATGGCCGTTACGTAACAACGTTATTTTTTTCAGTAGCTGGGTAGTCTAACTAATGCAGTTACAATTCCATTACTGTTACTGATGTCACGGACTGGGGCAGGAAACACAATTTATTAAGGAGAGAAAGAATGCGCGCACACTTTACCTGGGGAACGATGGTCACAGAAGTGAATTGAAATCCAAACAAAAGAGTAGTAAAAATCAAACAAATCAGGCCAAAAAACAAAACGGGATCAAACGCAGGCAAATTCACAGACTAGGCATTTCACAGAGTTTAACAGGAGTCTTGCAGAAGTTTCACATAAGTATCACAGACGCTCAGACCACTAACGGCTCAAAAGACCGCGTTTAAGTACTCCCAAGGAGCAATCAGTCAACGCGTCTCAGCTGGTGTCGATGGGCGGGGCCAATTGGGCGCCGTGGCAACCGCAAAAGAATCCGGTGCTACCCGGCTGGGACCATTTAATCAACTCCAATTCGGTTTTATTTTTTACATTAATAGTTGATATTTTGTTACAGTCGTACACTCTGTCTCTGAGTACGTCATCTCAAGTTATGTTTGTATGTCACTGTGTTCATGTTCTCCCCGGGAAAAAAGTAACTAGCACAGAAAATGCACTTTTCTTTTAAAATTGAAAACGGTATCAAAATTGCAATTAAGGTCAGAAAAGCGAGCCACCTTCATCCGGGGTGAGAGGACGCTGGCGTGTATGTCGCCGCTTCTCACTCCAAAACTTTTCCAAAACTTTTTCGAAGCTCAGATACTTTTTTTTTTTTTTTTAAATCTTTCTTTTGCCCTTCTGTTTTGGACTGTGGGTACTGTGGTTGATGAACCAACGTTTCACCTAATCAATCAAACCCTCGTAACTTAGCTTAAACATACCAGCTGTCACTGCACCGGCCTCTCTCCCTCGTCATGGCGTGCCAAAACCTCGCCGCCTTTGGATTATTTCTGATACTCCTGACGTTCTGCCATCATCCAGCGACAGGATTGCTTCACTATTCTGTCGCGGATCTTCTCCGGATCCGGTGGATTGCACTGGGGCCTCCGCCACCGGAGCTGCTACCATCCTGACATCGCTCGCCTGCCTCGACGCCGCTACATTCACCGCGGATCACGCAGACATGTCAAGTATAAAAACCCCGGCTCAATCACCTCGACCTGGTCCACATCTCGACGCCCTCCCATTAACTGCGGCCGTAGCGCTAACTGCCATACATTAGCCCGCCTAGCTAGGTCGGCTAACAGCACTGCCGCCGTCAAACAAGACACCTCCACCGTCAACTTTGGATTGCTGAACGTCCGCTCACTCAGGAACAAGGGCCACCTCATCCAAGACGTCATCGCCGAACGAAAACTCGACTTCCTCATTTTAACAGAAACCTGGCAACAAACAAACGACTTCGCTGCTCTGAATGACTCTACTCCTCCTGGCTTTGTTTACATCTGCCGTCCCCGTGGCAACGGCCGTGGAGGAGGTCTCGCGGTAATCCACCGCGAGAAGTGGAAAGTCTTGCCTGTCTCCGTCACTGCATCGAGCTCTTTTGAATGCCTGGTGTTTAAGCTCCCCGGACCCTCGCCAACCATTATTGCTACAATTTATCGCCCCCCGAAGCCACATAGTGATTTTATCAATGAATTCTCCAGCTTAATTACACATTTATCCACTCTCTCGCCAAATTTAATTTTATCGGGAGATTTCAATATTCACATGGACAACCCCAACCTGCCACTCACCAGAGACTTCACATCCTGCCTAGAGAGCCTCGGGATACACAGCCTTATTGACTTCCCCACCCACATTAAAGGCCACACATTGGTCTGCTGCTCTGGCCTCTCTACCTCCAAGCCCACTGCTGATGTTTTTCCTGAATCTGATCATGTCCTCCTCACTTTTAACACCGTACTCTGTCTATCTACTGTCAAAACCTCCCGTCTCATTTCTTTTCGAAATACCAAAAATATCAACATTGACACCCTCTGCTCCATTATTGACCGTTCCCCGCCCCCAGAAGCTCTCTCAAGCCCGGATGACCTCGCCGCTCACTACAATGCCTGCCTCACAAATATTCTAAATTCTCTTGCCCCCCTGAAAACCAGGACTGCCTCATTCTCCACATCTGCCCCCTGGTTTTACACCCGCTCTTAGGTCAATGAAATCAAAGAACCGCCAACTCGAAAACCGGCCTCACCATCCATAAGGACATGTACATTACCCATACTGCTAAATACAAGGACCAAATTGAACAAACCAAATCCAGCTACTACTCCGGCCTCATCCTTTCCAACGAAGGAAATTCAAGAACTCTCTTCTCTGTCATGAACAAAATCCTCCAGCCACCAAATTCTCTCCCCCTCCACTTGTACTCTACAACAACCTGCAACTCCATAATGGAGTACTTCAATCACAAAATCCTTAAGATTCATCACCAACTCCATCAAAACCTGTCTGCTCCCTCCCCATCTGAATTTCCTTCTCCTTGTCACTTCTTCTCCAGTTTTGCTCCACCCACGACTGCTGAATTATCCAACCTCATACTCAAATCCAAGCCCACCACTTGCCAGCTCGATCCCCTCCCTTCATCCTTTGTTAAATCCTGCCTCCCTTCCCTGCTTCCTCTCATATCTGCAATTATCCACTCCTCACTCTCTTCTGGTATTGTCCCATCACTTTTCAAAACCGCTGCCGTTACCCCTACACTGAAAAAACATGGTGCTGACCCCAACAACTTTGACAACCTCCGCCCCATCTTCAACCTTCCATTTATTTCGAAAATCCTTGAAAAAACTGTTGCTGCTCAACTCCACTCGCACCTGTCCCTCCACTCTCTCTATGAGCCCTTTCAGTCTGGTTTCCGCCCCCGCCACAGCACAGAGACTGCCCTAATCCATATTGTAAATGATCTCCTCATAGCATCTGACTCCGGTTTAGTCTCCATCCTCATCCTCCTAGACTTGAGCGCCGCCTTCGACACAATCTCTCACTCTATCCTCCTCAATAGACTCTCCTCCATTGGTCTCAGCCATACTCCCCTCAGTTGGTTCCATTCCTACCTCACTGGCCGCACTCAGTTTGTCCAGCTGAAATTCTTCACCTCAAAGCCCTCCCTAGTCACCACAGGTGTACCCCAGGGATCTGTCTTAGGTCCTCTTCTTTTCATCGTCTACCTCTTGCCTCTTGGTCATATCCTCCGCAAATTTAATATCCACTTTCACTGCTTTGCTGATGACACCCAACTCTACCTCTCCTGCAAACCAAACTCCATACTCCCACCTCCCTCCCTCACCTCTTGCCTTTCCGAACTCAAAACATGGTTCACAACAAACTTTCTTAAATGAAATGCCAATAACACAGAATTCCTCCTTCTTGGCACCAAATCCACTTTATCCAAAGTAAACAATTTATCTCTCAACATCGACAGCTCCTTAGTGTCCCCCTCCCCCCCAGGTCAAGAGTCTGGGTGTCATCCTGGATAGCATGCTTACCTTCCACTCACATATCAACACCATCACCCGCACTGCTTATTTCCACCTCCGCAATATTACCAGACTCCGCCCTTCCCTCACCCCCCGCACCACTGCTATTCTTGTCCACAGTCTTGTCACATCCCGCCTTGACTACTGCAATGCTCTCCTCTTCGGCCTTACTCAAAAGTCCCTCCATAAAATTCAGCTGGTTCAAAACGCCTCTGCTCGCATCATTACAAAAACATCTTCCAAGCAGCACATCACCCTCATTCTCCAACAGCTACACTGGCTTCCTGTTCAGCATCGCATCAGCTACTGTTGTGGAAAATAGACTTGCATTTGTAGAATAGATCTGCATACATTTAGAAAGAAATGTAGAAAGACTTGCTTACAGTTGTGAGAGAATGTTGACATCATTTCAGGAAGGTCCTTGGCAGCCTTAAAAGGGCATGGGACCTTCGAGGACTCTCTGAGCAAACTGAGGCGAACAACATGCCCTAATAAGGGTACGACAGCATCTTCCTTGTTGTTACTGAGGACTAGGGCCGCCTTTTGGGTTGTACTCAAATTGAAGCTATAAAAGCGTTGTTATGTCTGGAGTTCTCTGAGTTCTTTGGGATGACGCAATAAAGAGCTCCCCCTCATGACAAGGCCTCCCTGTACTTGATTAAATCACGTAAGAAGACTTAAAAGATTATCGAACCTGCATTTTCTCCTACATTTAAATGGCACCCAACGTGGTACAGTTGGGCAGAATCGACTCAAAAAGGTATGGGCCATTAGTTAGCAATGCTGTTCTCAGTTTTTTTTAAATACCGTGCTGTGCACTGTCCAAGAAGGTTAGCCACCTCATTCGGCAGCTACACAATATTGGTTTGACTAGTAACTACCAGGGTAGCACGGCAGCTGAGTGGTTAGCGCATCCGCGGTAAAGTTCTAAGCTTATAGGTTCAAATCCAAATATCAGCCTTCCTATGTGGAATTTGTTTTCCTCCCACATTCCAAAAACATGCATGTCAGGTTAATTGGCTGGTAGAAATTGTGTCTAGGTGTGAATGAGTGAGTAAGTTGTCTGTCTCTGTGTGCTCTGTAACTGGCTGGCGACCAATTCAGGGTGTCCCCTGCCCACTGCCAGAAGATGGCTGGGATGGAAATACTTAAAAAAAATCATTATACAGAACTACCACAGAAATACCACTACAAGAACGCTATAACAGAAAAATACTACCAGAAAAATATTATGACAGAAATATTACAAAAATATACTACAGTAATACCACAAAATACTATTGCGATACTACAGTAATACTGTGAAGAAATTACACATACTGTAAAAATCTTTAATGAAAATTGTAGAAAACTACAACTGAAATACTATAAAAATGCTACAGATATACAGAAAAATACACTATGAAAATACTACAGAAATAACAACATTTCTTTTATTGATTAAGTACAATAATACTATTGCAGAAATGCTACAAAAATCTGACTTTAGAAATAATACAAAGATATTTAGAAAAAAACAACTATAACAGTAATACTAACTACTAACTAAATATCACCTTTGTGCTTAAAACAGGGGGCTATAATATTATTTTCAAACTTTAGAAATAAATTTGAAGAAATATCTCAATTAAAAAAAGAAAATGGGAAAAAAAAAGAAAAAAAATCCGATAGGCATCTACGATTGGGCCCCTTGGTCAAATTTATTGACACAATGCAGCCCACGACTCTAAATACCTTCCCCCACACACACACACACACACACACACACACACACACACACACACACACACACACACACACACACACACACACACACACACACATACACACACACACACACACACACACACACACACACGCACACCGCAGACACACACACACATACACACACACACACACACACACACACATTCAAAATAGTGCTACATATTTTGAAATGTTTGTATTTAATTGCATTTTTGCCAACATTTCAATTCAACCATTAATTACAGTTCAGAAAGTTTGGTGATACATTCAAGTCTGTCAAATATTATTTAATAAACAGAAAGGATATAATGATTATAACGAACTATTTTATTCACAATACTGAGGGAAAAAAATTAAATTATTTTATCCGACGTGCCCTTTTCTGACCTTGCCTAGGGATAAATTGGCAGACGCTTCCAAGAAGCATTCATTTCCTTGTAAATGAACTGTCTCGACCGACGCTGGTTTTAATTACCTTTTTTTGCTAATTGGTCTCAAGAGTGTTCATGCTTATTTTAAACACAGTAAGGAAATTTGGAAATTCTGAGAAACCAGATAATAATTTTATCCCATTGTAAGCTAAGAAAACTATAATTACAGAAAGTTCTTGAAAGACCAGAGAATTACGATCAAATTGACGTTTATTTTAGCGAAAGTACAGTAGATAACTGGTATACAGCATCCTAGCCTCAGAACGTTTGTAATTTACCCTGTGGAATGAGAGGGGTTTTTTTCAGATCCTTATTAAAACATTTCCCACATAATACTACATCAACAATATAGTATTTAGCATGCCCAAAAATGTTGTGGTGTTTGTTCATATGTGGAGGTATGTCTCTAAGATCCCTTTCTGATATTGATCAACGTCATATAATATACTTATTTGCTAATCGTGTGTATGAGGCATCATTACAATTCAAATATTCTATTGGGTGATCTACCTCCCACAATGCCTTTCTCTCTCTTTATTTAGTTCTGAATCTCATGTGCTTCCCAAAGCTTTGCACATCAGTGAAACAATACTATATATTTTTTTATTTTTTGGAAATAGGTTTGAAATTTTCCAGCTTTGGGTACAACGATGTGTACATATCTAGTGCGTTGTAATTTTTTTGCCTATCTATTGACTGTCTTTTTTCTATTTTTTCTATTTTTTTTATTGTTTTGCCTTGGAGTGCCATGTTTTAATATATGTTGTTATCAAAAACAGTAAAGACAATTAAATTTAATACATGCGGCACAGTTCTGAGGTCGTGGGAACCTCCTGAGTGGGTTCAAATCCAGCTCCCGGCCTTACTGTGCGTAGTTTGTATGTTCTCCCCGTGCTTGCGTGGGTTTCCTCCAGGCACTCCGGTTTCCTCCCACATTCCAAAAACATGCATTTCAAGTGAATTGGCCGGTCCAAATTGTCCCTAGGTGTGACTGAGCGAGTGAGTTGTCTGTCCCCGTGTGCCCTGCGATTGGCTGGCAACCAGTCCAGGGTGTCCCCTGCCCACTGCCCGATGATTGCTGGGATGGGCTCCAGCATCCCCGCGACCCTACTGAGGATAAGCGGTGCAGCTGATGAGATGAGATGAGATGATTTAAGTGCACATCTCGGCTTTAAAAGCGAAAGATTAAATACTTGACTCCTCTGCTAAAGGCTCGAACCTCTCAGTCAGATAAAAAATGCCGAAGCATTACCAGAATCAGAGTAGGTAGCAGTGTTTTATTGAATGACTCTTACAAGGAACTCGGGCCTTGTAATAAAGGAGAGTCCTTAAAAGAAAATAACTCTTTAACTGAGTATTAGCGCCTCAAAGTGATGAAAATGGCGTTGTAAAGCCTCTGAGAGATGCCCTTACGGAACTCCCTTCAAGGCCATCATTGCGATAAGGCAATAACTTACTACAGAGTATAGGGTTAAACACTGACTGTTTTTTTTTGGTGTATTCCCTTCTCCAGCAGTGCAGCACGTCCACACAGGAACTTGCGAAGTGGTTGCCTTGCACCGGTGCTGCAACAAAAACAAAATTGAGGAGCGCTCACAAACCGTCAAGTGCTCCTGCTTTCCGGGACAAGTAGCCGGCACAACCAGGGCTGCACCCTCATGTGTAGACGGTAAGATTTTGTCATGTAACAATTAACCCATTCAATGCTAGCCGAGATTGAGTCACATCCATCATCCATCCATTACCTGCCCCGCTAGGAACACGGGGGGTGCTGGACCCCCTCTCAGTTATCTTTGGGTAGTGGGCAGGGACCCTTCACCGTTTACCAGCCCATCACAGGGCACACATAGAAAGACAACCAATAGGGAAAATTTGGAGTCTCCAATTAAACTGTCATGCACGTTTTTGTAAAATGCGAGAAAAGTTAGGGTGCACTGAGAAAACCCACTCAGGCAAGGAGAGAACATGCAAGTCACATTTATTACAAGTCACATTTATTTGTATAGCCCTTAATCACAAAATGTTTAAAAGGACGGTTTAGGCAACAATTACACCAATTCCTGATCTGAAACCGACAGGCAGGCAATAAAAAACTCAAAACCTCAACGATTGGAAAATAAGAAACCTTGAGAAGGGGCAATCAATGGTAATGACCATAGTGCAATAGATGCTGCATTGAGTAACGATACACAAAACATAGTGAACATTAATCAAATAAAATATAGGTAGTATATAAAATTGTCCAAAAGGTCAGTCAAGTCAGGTTTATTTGTATAGCCCTTAATCACAAAATGGCTCAGTTGACTGCACAGGCCACAATTGATAAAATGATGATTGACATTTTTAGCTGTCTATGGCAGGCTAACATTGATGTTGATAGCCATCCATGCGGGTCTAGATGAAATTGATATTTGTCGTACACTACCGTTCAAAAGATTGGGGTCGCTAGGAATGTCCTTATTTTTTCAAAAGAAAAACACACTTATTATCAATCGATGATATTAAACTACCGGTAATAGGAAATACACCTCATACATTGTTAATGTGGTAGAGGACAATTTTTGCTGCAGATGCTTTTTGGGATTTTTGGAAATATCTACATAAGTGTGTAGAGGCCAATTTCCAGCAACCAGCACTCCAGTGTTCTAATAGTTCTTCTGTTTACCAGAGTACAGAGATCAGCAAAGAGTAGAAAGAGAAGTTGGTGGCCCAGCAGCACAACTAAGCAGGAGGACTAGTGCATTAGAGTCTCTAGAGATGCACACCTCACAGGTCCTCAACTAGCTGCTTCAGTAAATAATACCAGCAAAAACACCTGTGTTACCTTCTAGCAGAAATCTCAAATTCAATTGACTTGGGGAGCCGCCTGAGTTAGGGTGTGGATGACATTGGGCCGAATCGGGTTTTCCACAATAAAACCGCTAATATTATTTTTCCTCTATTCTCTAATATATATGTATGTGTGTGAGAGGTAAGACCTTGGGCCTGAACACCGGCCTAAATTTGGGCCAGGTTTGGGCTTAAAATGTCATTAAACAAGTCGGGCCGGTCGGACTTCTCTTTCGCCAGCTTTCTTCTTTTGTTGTTTTCTTCTGTCATTCTTGGAGGATCAACACAGCATGCACTCACTTTTACTCAAGTAATTATCTCGATAAAGAAAATGCTCCCCAAATTATCAGTTTAACTCAAAATCACTAAATCCAAAGAAATGTTCCTCCTCTGTGTTGGGGTAAAGGACACGCGGCCTGAGTAAAGTTTCGGGTTTATTATGGGCTCGTTCATCAAATCAAGTTAATCCATCGGGTTCGGGTCTATCTACCGTAGATTTCGAACTATAGATTACTGATTATAAGCCGCACCCACCACATTTTAAGAGGAAAAACGATTTTGGACTTACACAAGCCGCACCTGTATATAAGCCGCATGCGCCCACATTAAAAAAATGTGACACAAACACAAAATTAACCCAGACCCGAATTTAAGTCCCGCGATTGTAACTGAATATCCTTCATTAAAGTACACAGTCCAAAAATCACAGCCGGCAAAATGAATGGAAAATGATACCGGTACTTAAGGTTTGATGCAGACCTGCAGAGTCCGGGTCCCGTTGAAAGTAATCCAAGGAAGTGTATATTTCTAAAGGTAAGGGTGGGAAAAATATGTATCGACTATTGTCCGCCGTGTCCACAAACACTCACCTTTACCGTTCCCCACTTCCCGTCAGCCCGCGTTTGTTATGCCCCTTCTTTTTAATTCGCCCGTCCAAAACATATCAGTATAAGTGTCCAAAATAAATACAAATAAATACAGTTGCAAGTACATATTATACATGGTTACACATATTTACAATGAAAGACGGTACACCGAGAAAGTTTTCAAAGCTTTAATAATAATAATATAACTTTCATCTGGGCAGTTAATGGTAACAACACGCTAGCAACACCCTCGCAACACAGTAAACGGGTCTGTTAAAAAAACATACCGTACTTGTAAAAATCACGGTAAACCGTCCTGATCTTCCTCCTTAGAACTGAAGCCATCAAAGTCATCTCCCTCAGTGTCGGAAAGAAACTTTGTCTTATAGACGTCGTCCCACGCTCCCATCCACTCCTGATTCTGTGCCCTCCTCTCCGTCACGCAGCAGACCGGCTTTTCGGAATCAGTTGGTGATGGTGGATTTTTTGATGCTGCCCCACGCTGTCAGGATCCACTGGTTGACTTGCGAAAAAGTTGCCTTTCGCATGCGGCCAGTTTTAGTGAAAGATTTCTCGCCTCTAGTCAAGCCAAGAAGTTGCAGTCTTCCTCGGCGCATATATTCCACCGGTCCAAATCTTCCCTTTTGTACTAGAGCACCGCTGGCGGCCGTTAGAAAAATGACATAAATTGGCCGTATCACTGAATAAGCCGCAGGGTTGAAAGTTTGGGGAAAAAGTAGCGGCTTATAGTCCAGAATTTACGGTATATACCCGCGACCCAGGGCCGGTGGGGCTGATTTTAGGCCCGATCTTAGCTCTAGTGTGTCTTGGGCATTTTCAGCCTGGTGGCACCCATCCCAGGTCTTGAACTGTGGACCTTTCTCGTGATAGGCCAGTGTGCTAACCACTACACCACAGAAATACTACATAGGATAGGATTTTTAAAAGACCCATCAAGATTAAAAATGTAAATCACGATAAAAATTTACATAAGCTGCACTTGCATTAAAGGGACAATGTGCTTTATTTGACCACTAGATGTTGTATTGTGTTGTACAGACAAAAAGAAGTGCTAAAAAGCACAAACAAGAATACAAACTATGGAGACTCAAAGTAACCAAAACGCAGCATTTCTCTACTCAATTTATTGCCCAGCCTTTCACAAAGGAAACGGGAAAGGGGAAATAAAAAAGAAAGGCAGAAAATCAATCAATTCAATCAATGTCAATAATACACACTCCCTTTAAGGGCCCGGTCACAAAGCCGTTTGCGTCTGTATCGCGGGTAAAATTTTGCGTTTTTTTTTTTTTTTTGCCCGGTGTTGCCCGCGGTGGAAAATGCGCAAAATTGGCCAACCCGCTGTTCATCGGTGGTATGCCCGCAAAACAGACGCCGGCGACTGTTCCGCTTCCTCATCGCGTCATTTCCGCGTCATTTCCGCGTCATTTTCTCGTGTGGACCACGGGTATAAAATCTGCCGAGCCAGCGTTATGCCGAGATTTGCATCCCCTCGCTACTACAACCACTTTTACCTCGTTTTATCTCACTTTTATATCACTTTTAGGGAATTTGATGGCGAACATATAACCAAAACCACTTCGTCTTACATTTGTTGGGAATGTAATTCAACTTAAACCATTCCGTCTTTGTATTTGTTGTGAATGTAATCAAACGGTAGTGCACGCCGTATACAAATCACTTTTGAGCAGGTAACATGTTTATTTTGCCTTTTTCTATTCAAATCGCTCGTATTGCATAATAATCTTTACGGTAGAGTGCATAACAGTTCTCAAAAGTGATTTATATACGGTGTGCATTACCGTTCGATTACGTTCACAACAAAAACAAAGACGGAATGGTTTAAGTTGTATTACATTCCCAACAAATGCAAGACGAAGTGGATTTGGTTATATGTTCGCCATTACATTCCCTAAAAGTGAGATAAAACGAGGTAAAAGTGGTTGTAGTAGCGAGGGGATGCAAATCTCGGCAGGGATGCATTTCTCGGCACAACACCGGGCTGTAGAAATCATAACCGCTCAAGGCACAGTCCCGTGAAGATCAAGATTTCAAGCTATGGCACCGAAGAAGCCAATATGTTATTATTGTAATAGTTTTTCATTTTTATTTTATTATCTTATATTATGAAATGAAAAGAAATGTCAAGAAATAAAAATGGATTAAGACGAGGTCACTACGGTGACGGGGATCCATGTCCACCCCTTGACGTCTCGAGCACAACTGACGTGTGCTCGGCAAATCGCACTGTATATACGCAGAGAAAGGCGTTTGACCGTCACACGCGTAACACGCTAATCTCACGTAATAACACCGCGATACAGGCGCAGAACATGCTATGACCGTGCTTCACCCACTATTACCCGCTGAAATTTCGCGTCCTACCCACGTGTAACCACGCCCTGGCCGCGGCCATAGCACGTCGTTCCGCGTCATTTCCACGTCATTACCTCGTATGTACCACCAGTGCCGCCCGCGGTTAACACGTGGTCTAAAGTTTTGAGCAGCGCGAAACTTTTTCGCGCTGCCAACCGCGTGTGAATTTCCGACCGCATGTAAAGCACTGCTGTATCTCGTCCGTATGGCGATCTCAAAGCGTTCAATAGCGTCCGCTTCACAGGCAGAAATTTCTGGCCGTGATTCAGCCTCGATATGCCCGTGAAAGGCTGTGTGACCGGGCCCTAAAGTTTTGAGCAGCGCAAAACTTTTTCGCGCTGCCAACCGCGTGTGAATTTCCGACCGCATGTAAAGCACTGCTGTATCTCGTCCGTATGGCGATCTCAAAGCGTTCAATAGCGTCCGCTTCACAGGCAGAAATTTATGGCCGTGATTCAGCCTCGATACAGATGCAAACGGCTGTGTGACCGGGCCCTAAACTTTAGAATAAAAGCAGGGGCCTCAATCTGTCCTCCTGCGGGCCACAATTGTCTCCTAGGCAGCGAGATTGAGACACCAAAGTGGCAAAGAGACTGGCCAACAAAAGGAAGGGATTATTAATATGGGCAAAAAAATATTGACATTGGACAACTTATTTAATAATTAAAAGTCTTTTTTTTTTTAATGGAAAAGACAAAATCTTCTTGACCCCAAACTTTTAAACAGTAGTGTATATGGCATTCAATGCCAGTCTTAAATGAATCATTGTCTTCTGTGGCAGCATAGATTTCTCCAAAACTTGCAAAATATAGTTTCTCGACAGTAAATGTTTGTTGTTGTTTTTTTTTTATTAATTATTTTTAATTGAAACTGAAAAACCTTTTCACAATCATTTTTCTCCCCAAATCATTTATCTTATTGTTGGAATTTTGGAGGATGATGATGATGATGGTGGCCAGCGGCGGTTTCAGGCGCGGGCTAGGTGGGCAGCACGAGCACTTAAGAAAATAAATATAAGATAATAATAATAAAGGTGCTGCAAGCAAAGTTCACAAAACACTGCAAAGAAGGATTCCAACGTATTTATCTTCAGTGCAGACGGTGCTGGGCAAAGGAGAAAGAGTGTAAAGCTGTGTATCGCTCTGCCCATCCCTACCGCTCCCCCAATCAAATTGCTCAATGTGCTTTACAAGAGCTTCTGGGTAAAACGTTTGTTTTGGCTTTAAGTTTGTTTTGTGAGTTTTCATCATAAAGTGTCTCAATAGTGAACCTAAACTGTTTTATGAACTTCCATATCAAGGATTATTTAGCAATTTACAGCCAAAACAGGGTTGGTTTGTGTGACCTCCTGACTGTAAACTGTAAATAACATTGTATTCTATATAAACTTGCCCAATCCAATGGAAGTCAAATTTTCTTGGCCATGGTTCAGTTATTAGATGTTCTACTTTTCACTAAATATTTATTAACATACAGGTTTATTGTAGCACTAGATAGGACTGCACTAAAAATAAATTCAATGCTGATCTTAAAACACCAACATAAACTCTTGATGGTTTCCTTAAACGACAACTGTCTCTCTTAACATGCTAATATGTTCGACCTGAAGCTCAGCAGTAGCTGTGAGCGACTGTTTTTCCGCCTAAACTCAGGATCCAATTGTGTCTGACCTATTCCTTGACATTTGAGTATTGACATTTTCTGCAAATTAGGGCTGTGAGACACCAGCCTGAGTTTAGCGCACGGCAGGCGTTCTCAGCAAAAGTGACCAGCACTTAACCTTTTAATTATTCCCTTTTTTCCCCTTTGAAATGGAATTACTCTCAACCGAGCCTCCTCCTGATAAATCATCACTTGAGCCTGAGAGAAATGTAAAGAGTGCTTCAAATATTAAGTGTTCCCTCAATGTTGGTTGTTAATCCGTTCCATAACCGCTCGTATTAATCCAAGTAGGAACCATATTAATCTTCTCTCTCTCTCTCTCTCTCTCTCTCTCTCTCTCTCTCTCTCTCTCTCTCTCTCTCTCTCTCTCTCTCTCTCTCTCTCTCTCTCTCTCTCTCTCTCTCTCTCTCTCTCTCTCTTTCTCTCTCTCTCTCTCTCTCTCTCTCTCTCTCTCTCTCTCTTTCTCTCTCTCGGCAAGTTGGCCACCCAAGAAAAAAGGTGCAACACTTCTTTATAGACTTTTCGCGGACGGCTCTAGTCCCCATTAACCACGTAAACCATGGGATTGTTGTACATTCTCAATGCACCATGGACGCCAAAGTTGAACCGCAAATCGGCGGGTGGATACTGCAGTGACTTTGTTCTATGACATTGTGAACATTTTAAAACAATCAATACCCCGCTTAGTTTATTTTTGTATCAAATTCCAAATGGGTTAATTTCCAGACAAAAATTTCTAACTCAATAATCCACCGCTCATTACACAATGCGTATCTCGTTAATTAACAGGTTCAAGGTCAAAGCCGTTCACTGGCTTCTCCGAGTGCCACCATGAAAACAAATGAATAACAGCTAGATTTCAGATGTTTCCAGCCATCATCTCCACATCATTAACCGTTTACTGAAACAAGTGGAGTGAGCTTTTCATAGGTATTGTTTGACAAGGGACTTTGGTGGCGTTTTTAATAACCATCTGCTATAATGTGTACGTTTCAGACCATGTGACCGCTACACAAACTATCAAACATGATGCAAATTGATTCCAGTATCATTTTGCAATTGACTTTATTGTGTGTCAATTACTGCAAACCATCTGCTGCTAAAGCTAAATGAAAGCGTTTTCTGGTATATAGATAATGGCTTTTGTAATTAGCTACACAGCCTATAGGCCATTACCATCATTCTTTGTTGACTACTAATGTTGAAAACAAGATTTGGACCTACAGTTTTAAATAAATAATGGCTTATTTAAAACAATTTGTGCAGGATGCGTGCAGGGTTAGGAGCTGCAGTTGTCACTTTCAAAAAGATAAGTTTGATTTTTGTTCAACAATGTAGTTTAATGATACCAGGATGAATGAATGAATGAATGAAAACTTTTCAGATTCAGATTCAGATTCAGATCTACTTTATTGTCATTCTACTACACGTGTATACAGAACAAAATGTCGATGCATCTGACCCCCACAGTTTCCTTGAATGTACAGATATAAATAAAGTTGTATTGTATTATGGCTACGTATAGTATTTTACCATAGTGCCGATAGTGCAAGAAGAGTAGCTAACCAGATGTGCAAAATGGGCAGTCAGGTTAACAAGTCAGGTACACAGTAACATTAACACTGTAACAATAACGCTGTAATTACAATAGTGCAGAGAGCAATGTGCAAGGAGTGGCAAGCTATAAAAAAAAAAAACTGCCAGTAGTGCAAAAAGTCAGATTAGCAGCCGTTTAGAATTAAGTTAACTATATGTTAGATTGACCATTTAACAGTCTAATGGCCAGGGGGACTAGACTATTGCGGAGCCTGGTGGTCCTGCACCGCACACTGCAGTACCTCTTCCCAGAGGCTAGCAGAGTGAACAGTCCATGATGGGGGTGAGAGGGGTCCCCGGTAATGTTCTTAGCATGGGATAGGCAGCGCTTCTGGCCAATGTCCTGAATGGAGGGAAGTGTAGTCCCGATTATTTTCTCTGCTGTCCTCGTTACCCTCCTCACACTACCCCAGTCGGTAGCGCTGCAGCCTCCACACCACACAGAGATACAGCTGGTCAGGATACTCTCTATGGTGCCCCTGTAGAATGTGATGAGGGAGGGTGGGGGCAGGTGGGCTCTCCTCATCCTCCGCAGGAAGTACAGGCGCTGCTGTGCCCTCTTAACCAGTGATGCAGTGTTCACGGACCAGGTGAGTTTGTTTGTAATGTGCACCCCTAGGAACTTGATACTGCTGACAACCTCCACAGCCTTGTTGTTGATGCAAAGTGGGGCATGGTTGGGCTGGTTTTTCCTAAAGTCGACAATGATCTCTTTAGTTTTGTCAACATTCAGGACCAGGCTGTTGTCCCTGCACCAGCCCACCAACTGCTCCACCTCCTCTCTGTAGGCCAGGTCGTTGTCATCCCTGATGAGGCCCACCACTGTTGTGTCGTCAGCATACTTCACGATGTGGTTTGTGGCGGACCTAGGGACGCAGTCGTGTGTCATCAAGGTGAACAGCAAGGGGCTTAGGACGCAGCCTTGGGGGGAGCCCGTGCTGAGGTAGATGACATCTGAACTGTTCTGACCTATCCGCACTGATTGGGGTCTGTCACAGAGGAAGTCCAGCAGCCAGTTCCGCAGGGGGGTGTTGAAACCCAGGAGTCTCATTTTGTCTACCAGATGTTGTGGGATGATGGTGTTGAATGCTGAACTGAAGTCCAGGAACAGCATCCGCACATGGGTGTTCTTCTCCTCTAGATGTGTCAGGCTCAGGTGAAGCGCAGAGGAGATGGCATCCCTGGTGGAGCGGTTTGTCCTGTAGGCAAACTGAAAGGGGTCGAATGAGGAGGGGAGACTGGAGGTGATGTGCTCTTTAACCAGTCTCTCAAAGCACTTCATTATGATAGGAGTCAGTGCAACGGGCCGGTAATCGTTGAATGATAAGATCTGGGGTTTCTTTGGCACTGGGATGATGTTGGCAAATTTGAAGCATGATGGTACTTTGGCTTGGTCTAGCGAGGTGTTGAAAATGTCTGTTAGTACACAAGCCAGCTGATCGGCGCACTCCCTAAGTACCCGCCCCGGAATGTTGTCCGGGCCTGGAGCCTTCCTTGTGTTGACCCTTCTCAGGGTCTTCCTCACGTCAGATGAGTCCAGGTGGAGTGCTCTTTCGTCCTGATTTGGAACCGCTTTCGCTGCAGGGGTGCCGTTTTGTGCCTCGAACCTTCCAAAGAATTTGTTGAGGTCATTCAGAAAGTCCATGCTAGTGTTCTGCACTGGGGCGGTGGTTGGCTTGTAACTGGTGATGGCCTGAATGCCTTTCCACATATCCCTGGTGTTGGTTGTGCTGAGGAAACGTTCCTGGATTTTTTGACTGTGCGTTCGCTTTGCTAGTCTGATAGCCCGGTTCAGGTTAGCCCTCGCTGATAACAGCGCCTCCTTGTCACCAGATCTAAAGGCAAGGTTCCGTACTTTTAGTTGTTTGCGTATTTAAGCAGTCATCCAGGGCTTCTGATTGGCACGGGTGCATATAGTTTTGTTATTGCTGACGTCTTCTGCGCATTTACTGATGTAGGCTGACACAGAAATGGCGTACTCATCTATATTTATTTTGTTGGTGTAAGTGGCAGCCGATTTAAACATGTCCCAATCAGTGCAATCAAAGCAGTCCTGTAGTGCCTCCATTGCCCCCTCAGACCACACCCTCACCTGCTTCACTGTAGGTTTTTCTCTGGTCAGCAGAGGCTTGTATGCTGGAATTAGCATAATAGAAAGGTGATCTGATGAGCCAAGGTGGGGGCGGGGGGCTGCTTTATATGCACCTTTGATGTTTGTGTAGGCCAGGTCTAATGTGTTCCTACCTCTTGTAGCAAAGTTTACATGCTGATGGAAGTGCGGGAGAACTGTTTTCATATTGGCCTGGTTAAAGTCCCCCGCCGCAATAAAAATGCACTCGGAGTAAGCATGCTGCAGTTCACTCACAGTTCGGTAGAGAACGTCCATTGCCTCCTTCGTATTAGCGCTGGGGGGCACGTACACGGCAGTGATGATGGTCGCGCTAAACTCCCTCGGTAGGTAGAAGGGTCTGCAGATCACCGTCAAAAGTTCAATGTCACGTGAGCAGTGTTTCGAGATTATCTTCGCATTTCTACACCAGTTGTTGTTGGTATAAATGCATAGACCGCCACCCCTGCCTTTGCCGGTGAGCTCGCCGCTTCTATCAGCGCGGAAAGCAGTTAGCCCCACAATGCTAACAGCGTCATTCGGGATAGATGAGTTTAGCCATGTCTCCGTCAGAATTAAAGCACAACAGTTCGTCAACTCGCGGTTCGATGTAAATTCCACTTGTAAATGGTCCAGTTTGTTGTCCAGGGAGCGGACGTTGGATAGGAAAATGGATGGTAGAGGCGTTTTGAAGGGTTTGGCCTTCAGCCGAGCCGTTAGCCCGGCCCGACAACCTCGTTTCCTTCCCCGGTCACAGCGCTTCCGCTTGCCACTTTTATTCGCTGCTTTGTAGGCCGCTGTGTTCTGTTGACGTAGCACTCCGAGGCTAAGTAAACACTCCAGAGTGATCGTCGAAATTTGCGCTGGATTTCTGGATGTTTGCATATCCAGCAAAAAACTGCGATCGTATATTAATCTGCAGTTAGAGTTGTCTTTGTTCGCCCTCATAAACTGAGTCGAAGATTGGGGTTTTTGACTAGAATGTGAGAAACTGTCGGGAGCAGATCCAGCCGCAGCCATAGAGGGCGCCGCCATTTTATATATATATCATATATATATTTATATATATATATTTTATCTCGTACATTAAAATAAAAACAGGACAAAAACAATGAATCAACAACAAAATAATGTCACATAACATGTTCGAAAAGGGGTAGTCAGAAGCAGATGCTTATTTTTCCTACCCCTTTATCTTCCCTATTAAATACATTTTACAAATCCTCCTTTCCTCTTATGTCTAATATAACAAAATCTCATAGGTATGCTTACTACATAGGTCAGATATCAATAATTATAATAATTACAATAATCACAGATTTTATACACTAATCTTCGCAATACCCATCCCTCAACGTCATAATGCGCCTAGTTACCAAATGTCACTGCGGCACCAATGATAATAACAACAATAAAAATAAACATATTATTTATAATAACACTTCTGATATAATAATACCAACAATAACAACAAGTTAACCATAGTTTTAAACGCAGTATTTCCAATCTCACTCATATCCCATTTTCTTCATCCCTGTATTTCGCCAGTAATGCTTTTTTGTATTTAAATTTGAACACATGGATAGTTGGACATTGTTTGATCTCTTCTTGTAAATTATTCCAAAGTTTGACTCCACACACAGACACACACATACTTTTCCTGGTTGTTCTCACCTTTGGGATTTTGAATTTACTACAGCCCCTCAAGTTATAATTTCCCTCTTTCCGAGTGAATAATTTTTGTATGTTTTCTGGCACTATGTTTTTGTTGACCTTAAATAACAGTTGTGAAGTAAAACATTTTATTAAATCATCCAATTTTAATAATTTGGACTGCATGAATAAAATATGATCCCGATATCCTACCCTGTGTATGGTTCTTATTGCACGTTTTTGAAGGATAAAAAGGGGCTGTAGTGAACTTTTGTAATTATTGCCCCAGACTTCTCCACAATATGTTGAATATGGCAGAACTAGAGAACATTACAATAAATACAATGCATTATAATTTAAAATAAATTTGGCTTTATTAATTATTGAAATACTTTTAGATACCTTAGTTTGTATGTGTCTGATGTGTGTTTTCCCACTTAATTTATTGTCTATTATGACCCCTAAAAACTTAATTTCTGATACAATGTCTATTGCGGCGGCAGTAGCTCAGGATGTAGAGCGTCTTGGGATCAAAGGATCCCAGTTCGAATCCCGGCTCGTCCGTGTTACATGTCGAAGTGTCCTTGGGTAAGACACTGAACCCCTAATACCCCCAATAAGCAGGTTAGCGCCTTACATGGCTGCAAGGCCGCTATTGGGAAATGTGGAGAATATTGTAAAGCGCTTTGGGAAGTCATTGACTTGAAAAGCGCTATATAAAATGCAGATCATTTCATTTTGCTTCATTTCATTTCAATTAATTTCGTTGCAACACCATCCATTTTTACTTCTAAATCTTGATTTGCCTCACGATTACCAAAGAATATTACTTTGGTTTAATTTATGTTTAAAGATAATTTATTTATATCTATCCATACTTTTATGTTAATTAGTTCACGATTAATACAGGTTACCAAATCAATATTGTTATCATTTGAATAAAAAATGTTAGTGTCGTCTGCAAATATTACTATTTTTAATAGTTTTGAAACATTAAAAATATCGTTAATATATAAATTAAATAACTTTTGGTCCCAGGATAGAACCCTGTGGTACTCCACAACAGATGTCCAAGTATTCAGATGACTGTCCCATTTTTACATATTGCTTCGTCCCTGTCAAATAACTTTGAATCCATTGCAAAGCCACTCCCCTGATGCCATATCTTTCCAGTTTTTGAATAGTATATTATGATTAATGGTATCAAATGCTTTTCAAGTCAATAAATACCCCGACTGCGTATCTCTTATTTTCTCTACTATGGGTGATTTCTTCTACTGCATCAATAATTGCCATTGTTGCTGATCTGTTTGCTCTAAAACCATATTGACTTTCATTAATCAATTTATGTTTATCTACAAATTGTTCTAGTCCATTACTGTAAAGTCTCTCTAATATTTTAGAGAACTGAGGAAGCAGAGATACCGGTCTATAGTTTGTAAAAATGTGCTTGTTTCCATTTTTGTATATTGGTATAACTTTTGCTATTTTCATTTGATTTGAAAATTTGCCTGTTAGAAATGATAGATTACAGATGTAGGTCAATGGTTTCACAATGCTATTTATAATTTGCGTAACTAGTACCATATCAATGTCTAAACAATCCATAGACGTTTTGTTTTTACAGTTCTTAACCACGTCTAAGATTTCTGATTACGTAACCCCAGATAAAAATATTGTCTTGGAGTTCATTTTCATCAGTGACTCAAATTGTTTACCACTGCACTCTGGGATATTTGCAGCGAGCTTTGGTCCAACATTTACAAAATAACTATTGAAATTCTCCACAACTTGATTAAAATTATAATTTTCGCTGTTCTTATCAATAAAATAGTTTTGATATGCATTACTTACATTCTTTCCTTTTATTATACTATTTAATATATCCCAAATACCTTTGATATGACTTTTGTTATGATGTAATAAATTGGTAGGGTATCATTTCTTGCTTGCTCTTAATATTCCTGTCAATTTGTTTTTATACGTTTTATATCGGGATTCGGCTTCCTCAGTTCTTAGTTTAATACATTTTCTATATAAGGTGTTTTTTTTTTACAAGCATTATATAAACCCTTAGTTATCCATGGACGGTTTACAGATTTATTCTTAATATTAGTTTGTTGGTGAATATTTCCAAAAATATATCAAACGCACGATCCACATCCTCTGTACCATATGTAGCATTCCAGTTTTGTTTAACTAAGTCATCATAGATTGATATAAAAGTCTTTTCAGTTCTAACTTGCTTGTAAACATCCTTAGTTGATTCTTGTCTAGTGAACTTTTCATCACACACTGTAAATACTGGTAGGTGATCAGAGATATCACAAACCAGTAATCCGCTGATGTTTGTAAATTCCATATTATTTGTAAATATATTGTCAATGAGTTGCACTGTGTGAAGTGAATCTACTAGGCCTCAATATAGTTGGGTACAAACTCATACTGTACATCATATTAATATAGTCATCAATGTTTTTATGTTTGTTTGGATTCATTAGATCAATGTTGAAATCTCCACAAATTAATTGTGTTTTGGTGTCTATTGTTCAGCCCAGTTTGTGAAGGTTTCCAGATTTGAGCCCGGTGATCTATATACACACCTGACTTTAACATTTTTCCTTTTTTCATTTATAATTTCTATTGGAATACATTCAAGTAAATCGTCAATGACAAGTGACATGTTTTGTATTATTTTCGATTTGAATCTTTTGTGCACATATATATAGCTACTCCTCCGATTTTGTTTGTTCTATTTTCCGTATTTTCCGCACTATAAGGCGCATCGGGTTATAGGGCGCACCCCGAAAAAATAGTTTTTGGTCCTATTTTTGACATACATAAGACGCACCGGATTATAAGGCGCTACAATGGGAACGTCGACAAAACAGTCAGATAGTTCAGTCAAACTTATTACCCCCTTAACATTCCCAAAGCTTGCAAAGTCGCAAATACGTGTCGAGAACACGTGCGGATGCGGTGTCCGTACGATGTCACTCAAATGCATCGTTCCATCATTCGGAAGGTTAAAGTCTTGGGATTCAAGAAATGCCAACCATTCCTTAGTTTCTATTTTCTTTTTCGCTCGCAACTTTACTGTATATATGACAATACACACTTGGAATTGAGTTTAATTTAAAAATAGACACTCCATTCCATCCATTATCTGCACCGCTTATCACAGAAACATCGAGTTCAGTCTGAAACAAGATACAGGGATAATATAGAAAGCCGAAGTAGCTCACCGAAGTCCTTGTGTTCATAGTAATGTGCAGCCGTGGTCCTCTTATATCTGTGAGTTTAGTAAATCCAGGAGAATAAAATATTTACAAATACAAAATAGTAAAAAAAAGCTTTCTGTATGCCGTCAGCCACGTGCTATACGCATTCATCTTTTTCGGCCAATTGCAGGCTTTGTTTTGCCTTTTAAGCCAATGCCAGCCTGTAAATGATAAAAAGGATCCGCCTCTTGGCCTCCGAATAACTTTAGCCAATAGTGATCGATTCAACTGATGATTGACACGTCATTTTTGGCCAATTGCAGGCTTTGTCTTGCCATTCAAGCCAATGCCAGCCTGTAAATGATAAAAAGGATCCTCCCCTTGACCTCCGAATAACTTTAGCCAATAGTGATCCATTCAAATGATGATTGACACATTGGTTAGCCAATGAAACGCCGGTAAATAAATCCCAGCATACACCGCGGACTACTTGGCATTCGGGGGAAAAACTAGTCGGCGGCAGCAAGTTAGTTGCAAGACTTTGCGAATTAATATTGATCCATAAATAAGGCGCACTGTATTATAAGGCGCATGGTCAGCTTTTGAAAAAAATATAGGCTTTTAGGTGCGCCTTATAGTGCGGAAAATACGGTACATAGTTTAAATTATAGTCGTTTAATTCAAAATTAACACCCCTTTCCTCACTGAACCACTTTTCAGAAACTGCAATCACACTAAACGGGTTCTCAAATTGCTGTAAGCATTCAGTGATGTCATCAAAATTTGTGTACATGCTTCTACTGTTAAAGTGTATTATTGAGAATTTCCCTTCAGATTTAACAAAAGTATTATATTCATTTCCAGTATAATATTTGCAATTGTCTGAGCTAGTCAGGATTGAAGTCATCTAATCTTGAAGTAAGTTCCTTGTATCTTGTTTGTTTTCCTCAAAAATCGAGCCTGTCTTGCAATGTCAGAATTTTTTTTTTTTTGCTTAAGTGTTCATTTAAATAAACATTTGTCCCTTTTAGTTTTTTTCTTTGCTTAAGGATGATGGCCTTCTCAGCTCGTTTGGTTTTAAAACTTACATTTCTCCAAATTTGACACCAAAAAGTATCCTCATGAGTGAAACCTATTCAAACTTTAAAATTAAGAAGAATCAAATTATGGCCTAGCCCTAGGGGCTATTTGTGGCCAATAACAATCTTTCACCAGGAAGTAGCAGATTGTATAAAAAAAAATGTTTTAGATACACTGAACCTTTTTTCCCATTTAAAATTGATATTCAACCCACCCTCAAAATATGCTCAACGAAGAGCAGCATAATACATCGCTGCTATTGTAAAAATACTTACCCCATTTTTCTGTTATTTCTATATTTTGCATGATTGGAACGTTTATGGTTAAAAAGTTAAAAACATGCAAAAAAAATTGGAAGAATCCACCAAAATGTGATAAACATAATTTTGAAATACACTATTAATGACCATTGCCATTGCCCCTGAAAAATACATTTTCTAGCTTATTTAAAATATTGCAAAATGCTGATTAATGTAATCTATGTTGATGTGTGAGAAAAACCTGAGTAAAATAAAAATGAATAAAAAATACAATCAAAGTGTTTTTTATATCATTTCATTTTTTAGTGGAAAAAAATTGACAACTGGTCCACTAGTGATCCCAAGAGCCAAGAAGAGATCAGCAGGTTCAATGTTTAAATCTAAACTTCAAACACACCTCTATTCTATAGCATATGAATAACCTATATTTTATGTTGACAATATCTGTGTATCTGTGTATGATTCGCCCTCATGTAGGTTTTAGATCAGGTGATGGTGTAATAATAGTCTGTGGTTTGCAATAATCTTTGGTCTGTGCAGCCCTTTGAGACTCTTTGTGATTAAGGGCTATACAAATAAACATGACTTGACTTGACTAACTGAAGATGTTGGAGCGGTCAAGCCACTAGAACAGGGGTGTTAACTCATTTGGATAGAGGGCCGAAATTCAAACCACACTTTCGCGAACCGAACAAGATAAACATTTACTGAATACACTAGAACTTGACGTTTTTTTTTAATATGAACATGAAATCAAAACAGACAGAAATATTATTCCAAAACAAACAAACTTAAATATTTAATAACTTAACATACTTTGTTCTCCATAAAAATATATTCCGTCCAAACTCAAAATATGAACAAATATTAATGTAAATCAAATTTGTGAATTTCACCATAATTCAACATAATTGTGAAATAAAACCAGGCAAGAATATGAATCCAGAATATACATAAACATTAAATAACTTTATATACTTTGTTCGGGCAGCCCAGCGGCTGATTGGTTAGCGCGTCCGTGGCACAGTTCTGAGATCTATCTATCTATCTATCTACCAGCCTTCCTGTCCAGAGTATGTATGTTCTCCGCGTGATTGCGTGGGTTTCGTCCGGGCAATCCGGTTTCCTCCCAAACTCAAAAAACATGCATGTCAGGTTATTTGGCAGGTCCAAATTGTCCCTAGGTGTGAATGAGCGAGTGAGTTGTCTGTCTCTGCTTGCCTGCGACTGGCTAGGAACCAGTTCAAGGTGTCCCCTGCCCACTTCCCTAAAATGTCTGGGATGGGCTTCAGCACACCCGCGACCTTACTGAGAATAAGCGGTGCGAAAAACGGATGGATGGACGTACTTTGTCAAAACTACACAAATTCAAATGATTAAAAAAAAGAAAACTGAAATATAAATAAAATGTGTGCCCCCAGGCTGTGA
This sequence comes from Urocampus carinirostris, assembly GCF_059441175.1. Classification (NCBI taxonomy): domain Eukaryota; kingdom Metazoa; phylum Chordata; class Actinopteri; order Syngnathiformes; family Syngnathidae; genus Urocampus; species Urocampus carinirostris. The sequence goes on from NC_142359.1 coordinate 40,866,806, forward strand.
GTTTGACACCGATGCACTAGAAAATATCTGCCCCTGTAATTAACTAATCCCTAATCCTAATCTTACTTTTGGAACCAAAACAAATAGAATCCGTGAAAAGCAGGGTTTTATTAAACTATTTTAGACTTATCATGTGTTTTTACAATTTGAAGACTGACTCAGAAAGTAATTTTATAGTCAATACTGAATACTGTAATTGATTTTGCAAACTTCTCAGGTCACATGAAGAGAGGTTGTAATTAGATATTTTGCGTCTTGGTGCACTGCAGGCCAGACCAAAGTCCAAAGGCCAGACCGGGGGCCAGTTATGGTCCGTCATGAATTTTTTTCACTTGCCCGCAGCATATCATAAACATTAATATGTGGTCTGCCAGCAATGTTAACCACAGTATAAAATACATTTGTACAAACAAGAAAAAATAATGATCTCACCAGATGACAGCGTTGGCTTTCTGTGAGAATTTTAGCCCAACCCATTTCCGACATGGTGACTGTAAAAAAAAGAAGAAAAAAAAAAGGAAAGGGCCACCGCTTCCAGGACAAGGGAAAATTGAGGGGTTTTTTTTGGACTGAAATCCGAAACAACTGCGTCTGCCAAATGTGCCAGGAGATTGTGGCTATTGTCAAACGATATAAAATTAAGGAGCACTGCCACAAAACATGCTTACGACAAAAAGCTCACTGAAAACAAACACTGAAAGGTGATGCAATTTGAAGCTCTTTTCACGACCAAGCAGGGCTTTTTCACAAGGCACTGTGAGTCAAATGAAAATGCTACAAAGGTGAGCTACGAGGTCGCAACACTGATTGTCAACCACTGAAAACCTTTCACTGAGGGTAAATGTATTAAAGACTGCTCAAAGAATGCCAGGCTGAATAGTACGCCCTCACACATTTTTATCTGAGCAAATCTGGCCCACTTTGTGAAATGTTTGGACACTCGTGGCGTACTGGAATTCCTTTGCTCCTCGTGGTTTATGGGGACCAGAACCATCTCAACAAATGCCCCTAACTCAAACAAATACCATAACCCTAACCTGAGCTTCAACCAAAACCCTAACCCCAACATTAATCCGAATGCCAACCAAAACCCTAACCCCAACCTCAAACCAAAAACCTAAAAATTGCCTTAACAGTTACCCTCTAACCAAATAATTTGTATTGGCCACCCATTCCTCTGGCTTACCCAATCACATTGCTTTTGGCGCTTTACTAAAGCTTTCGGGGTAAAAGGTTTGTTTTGGGTTAAAGTTTGTTCTGTGAGCTTTTAACATAAAGGTTTTAACAGTGAAACTAAATTGGCTTCGATATCAAGGACTATTTAGCAATTTACAGCCAAAACAGGGTCTGCTGGTTTGACACCCTGAATTATAAACTGTAGTTAAAATTTTGTCCTATATATTCTAGCCTGAACCATTTCAATTGATGTATTATCTCAGCTTCGCATGTAAGCCACTAAGTTCAGTATGAAGCAATAGAATAGTAATCACACAAGTGTTATTTTATAGATGGCTATAAAAGGTAACACAAAGTTGACTGTTTTTCTCCATAATACTTGCAGCCTCCATCGTGGTGCAAAAGTGGTGGTGTCAGATGCACCCGTGCCTCGACGGCGAGGAATGCAAAGTCCTTCCTGACCTGAAAGGCTGGAGCTGCGCTACAGGGAACAAAATTAAAACCACAAAGGTGAGATTTCCAAGCGCCGTTATAACTTGCTAAACGCGACGTTACGCGCCCGCTCAAAGTCGACACGTTTCCCCCCTGCTGAAATAGCAGCTAATGTTTAGCAGTCGGTGGCCCCTCCGGGGAGCGTCTAATCAATGGGCTGCCATGTCTCCTTAGCACTTCCAAGACACTTTGATCAACCAAACTGGCCAATTACTCGCTCCGATTACCTGCTTTTAACGTAACACGACGCTTGGCTCCTTCGGCGCGTTATGACGAGCCGTAGACTTTGCGCCTGCCTCTCTCCGTCTGCTTAATTATTCAAACTGTCCACACCACACCTGCTTGGAGCTGGCAGCCTGGAGCCTGAGGCTATTGATCCAGGGGCCTGGAAACGGGATATTTATTTAGGTTTGTCACCAAGCATACAGAAACAAGATAAAGAATTGTACCGAATTGGTGATAAAATCTTTCTCTTTTTTTAACTCAAGATTTCTGCAGATCGGGACCAACTTTGGTAACATCACATACTTTACCAGGGACTCCAGGTGAGACATTTTGTTTCATAGCATCTGTTGACACCTTTGTACTATTGATGATGATATTTTGCAGCTTCATTTGAAAAGATGCTAGAACAGTAAGTGCGAAGACAAACTATTAAGAGATTTTGCTGAAGTGACATATTTTCACATGCTTCCCGCAGATCCTTGAAAAGTCTTAAAGCACTTTAAATTTATTATTCTAAAAATAAAGCCTTAAGTGGCAGTAAAATGTCTTAAATCCAATTTTCAAGTCTTAAAAATGAAAACATATAAGATTGATATTTGTTTGAACTAAAAAGTTTTAGTGTTGTCATTGTTTTTCTTTTTTGGCTGTATGTTTAACCTTTTAAAGTAATTTTGTGAATATTCTTACCTAATGATGGATATGGACTAAAACAACAAAAACTATCTGAAAAGCTGCTTAAGAGCTAAATGAGTCAGCTGTTTTTAGTAAGCCAAGCCAAAATAACCGCTTCTCTAAAAAGAAACGAAATATTAAATATTATATGAATCATATACGCAGCCCAAAATGCTGTCAGTACTACATCCACTTTTCTTTAGGTGGGCAGAGAGTGTCTGTAGGTTGGCACTGACCCCTGCCACTCACCCCTTTCCTGATGCCTAGTGAAAGTAGACCAAAATATTTAGATTGTATGCTTACATTGTATATAATACTTACATTGTAATGCAAAAATGAATGAATGAATGAAACATTTATTTTGAACATGACCAAACCAAAACAAAACAACAAATCGGACAAAAAAACACTACAAACAATGTTATTTTAAATGTTTTTAAGGGAAGAAGCACATGCTTATTAAATCCTACCCATTTGACTTAATTAATAATCGTGTCCCACAGTTAGCTCTTCTGTGTATTTACATGAAACAAACCCCTCTCGTATATACATATTTACATTAGCTCTTCTTTATGATCATCATCACCATCACTACTTCCATCACTGTATTTATACAATCAGATTAATTTAGTTTTACCCATCTTTTAACTCTATAATGCTAGTAATCTTAATATCATTCAGTCACCAATAAGGACTATAATGACAATTAATGAGAGTTATCATTGACTTGAAAAGCGCTATATAAATGCAGACCATTTACCAATTGCCATTCACCATTATTATTATATCACTATAATAATATTAATAATAACAATGTTGATTTGCTTACATCTACCTTTTTCTATATCATTCAGACGCCATTTTTCTCCTCTCTGTACTTTGCCAATATTGATTTTTTTGAATATGTGACATTGTTTGAGCTCATCCTGTAATTTGTTCCAAGGTTTAACACCACGTACTTTTCTTGGTAGTTCTCGCCAGTTGGATTTTAAAGTTACTACATCCCCTAAAGTTATAGCGTCCTTTTTGTGTGAATAATTTTTGTATGTTCTCCCGCAGTATATCATTCTTCACTTTGAATAGTAGTTTGGAAGAGAAAAATTCCACTAGATCAAACAGTTTTAATAATTTGGACTGCAGAAATAAAATATTGGTATGATCACAGTATCCTGCCTTGTGTATAATTCTTAATTCACGTTTTTTGAGTACAGAAAGGGGATCGAGTGAACTTTTGTAATTATTGCCCCAAACTTCTGCACAGTAATATAAGTATGGCAAAACTAAAGAACAATATAATAAGTACAGCACAATGTAGTTTAAAAATAGTTTGGCTTTACTAATAATTAAAATACTTTTAGATACTTTAGTTTGTATGTGTCTGATGTGTGTTTTCCAGTTTAATTTACTGTATATTGTAATTCGTAAAATTTGTATTCCTGATACAATGTCTATGGCAACACCATCCATTTTCACCGCCAGGTCCAGATTTGCCTTGTGATAACCAAAGAATATCACTTTAGTTTTATTTAAATTTAAAGATAAGTTATTCATATCCAACCATGTTTTTCGGTTTTAGGTTCACTTGATTAATATAATCATCATTGGAATAGAAAATCTGCAAATATGACTAATTTTAATAGTTTGGAAACATCAAATATATTGTTAATCTATAAATTGAAAAGCTTTGGACCCAGAATGCAACCCTGTGGTACTACACAACAGATGTACAAGTATCCAGACGTCAACTATCCCATTTTCACATATTGTTGCCTCCCAGTCAAATACCTTTGAATCCATCCCAAGGCCACTCCCCTGATGCCATATCGTTCCATTTTTTAATAGTAAATTATGATTAATAGTATAAAATGCGTTTTTTTAAAGCAATAAATATCCCAGGTGCGTATCTCTTATTTTCTATGCTATTGGTAATTTCTTTTACCGCATCAATAACTGCTATTGTTGTTTACCTGATAGCCCAAAACCATGTTGATTTTCATGAATCAATTTATCCTTATCTTTACATTTATGTAGTCTATTACTATTACTGTATAGTTTCTCTAATATTTTAACAGCAACGACGCAGCTTCCCATCTCTGCCGGCTAGTCGATGAAGGCGTTGACATGCCTCATGTCCAAGTCAAGTCACAAGTCAAGTCCCATTTATTTATATAGCCCTTAATCACAAAAATGTCTCAAAGGACTGCACAGGATTACAATTACAAAATTGCACAATTACCTGATCTTAAACCAGCATGCGGACAAGGAACAACTCAAAAACCTCAGTGTGAGGAAAAAAGAGAAACCTTGAGAAAGGACCTCACATGTGGTAATCCCCCTTCCAGGATTGACCAGGGTGAATCACAATTAGCATTAGTGTAAACAGAATAGTAAACACTGGGTAAGATTTTGAAAATGTCCGGAAAGAGCATGACACCAACGACGCCCCCAGCCTGTAAACTAGTCCAGAAAGTCTATGACGGCCACGACGCAGCTTCCCATCTCCGCCAGCTGGTAGATGTAGGGGTTGACATGCTTCAGGTCAGACGCTGGTCCGCTGACTCATCTTATATCGTCCTTCTCCTTCGTATCAGCCAGGCAGGCAGTCGTAAAAAGACAGGACAATACAGAATATGAGGTGGGCATCAATCATAAGCCTTGGAATAGAAGTGTGTCTTAAGCCTGGATTTAAAAACTTCCGTTGAGGTTGCAGATCTTATCTCCGGAGGCAGGGCGTTCCATAACAACGGATGGAGCCTGCAGACTTCTTGGCTCTCGGAGTCACAAGTAGACCGGCATTTTCCGGGCGCAGACTCTGTGCAGGAACTCATGAAGTATAACCTCTGCATCTGATTGAGACAGCATCGGACGAATCTTCACAATAAAAAGAAAGCTATTCTAGTAATATGTTTCACGTGTAACTGAAACGACAGATGACGTTCAAATATAACACCTCGATTTTTGACTGGGTCACCATGGGTTGTATTACATTTGTCTAGGTTCAGGGAGGTGTTTGGGGACAAAACACGACAATGATTTTTTTTTTGGGGTTAAAGCGCACAAAATTAAGTGACATCCATCTTTGTATCTCAGTAAGGCCGGCCTCCAGATTTCTACAACTTAACTGACCAGTTGTCTCCAGTGGCAGATACAGTTGAGTGTCATCATTCGTTTGTAAATATATTTTATAGTTGATTTTTGACTAGTTACCTTAATATCATACACTGTGATGACTGGCAGGTGGTCAGAAATATCACAAACCAATAATCCACTAACATTTCCAAATGGTATATTATAATATAATATAATATATTAAAATGGCAAAATAATTTAAAAGATTTTTACCCAAGCTATGTTGATTGCACTATATTTGAGGCCGACTCAACATATTTTGTCACATTTTTAGCAGCAAATCAGACTTTACACATAAATATGCCAACATTTGATATAGGGTTACGCCACATACCAATTGTGTTGCAATCATACTGTAAATCAGTGGGTCATAAATCACAAAAAAACTGCAACTTCATTGCTTAAACAAGATTCCTAAGACAAGATGTAAACTTATGGCCAAAATAAATATAAGATGAATGACGTCTACCTGAAGCTAGAAATTGGAACTTATTCCACCAGCTATGTTCACACAGGCGCATTTTTTGCAGGGACTTGGTTTGAAGCTTGTCAGCATTACGTTTTTTTTTTCGGTCTTATATTCCAGGTGTATTACGTCCAATAATCCCGCTAGCAGCTTTACATCAGTCTTATTATCATAAACCCAGTTGCTGTCAATGACATAAACAAACACTTCTCACCTACTATGTTTCGCCTCACGAGGTTTCGCATGTGGAAAAAGAATGCTTTATGCATTCAATTAGTACTTGTCGGGCACCAATTAAAATTGTTTAGCTTTTTTGAAATAAACACAAAATTCCTGTGTTGTGATTACGAACATTTCAACCTCTCATGATGTCAAGTCAAGTCATTTTTATTTGTATAGCCCGTAATCACAAAGAGTCTCAAAGGGCTTCACAGGTTATTACACAGACTATTTTTTCAGACTATTATTACACCATCCCCTGATCTGGAACCAACATGAGGGCAAGGAAAAACACAAAAACCTCAACATGAGGAAAATCAAGAAACCTTGAGAAGGGACCGCACATGTGGCATCCCCCTTTCAGGATTACCAGACAGCAAAGAATGTTGCAATCACAAATAATACAGAGATATTGTCCAAGAAAAGTATAGGTTATTCATATGCTATAGAGTAGAAGTGTGTTTTAAGCTTAGATTTAAACATTTCCACTGAGGTTGCAGAAAGGATCTCAGGGGGAAGAGCACTCCACAGCACCCGGTGCCCGGATGGAGAACGCTCTCGAACCAGCGGAACACTTCTTGGCTCTTGGGATCACCAGAAGACCGGCGCTCTCAGAACGAAGGCTTCGAACCGGAACATAGGGGGAAATCAGATCTGAAAGATACAGGGATGTGATTTTTCCGACTATAGTCGGAATTCCGACTTTTTCACTTGCGTAGCAAACAAATCAGACTGTCTCACTCTTTCCTTTATTGCCCTGGGGCACCCTGGTGGCCGTTAGAAAAATTGCATAAATTGGCCACATAGTTGCACAAGCTGCAGGGTCTGAACTGCATTTGAACTGACCTTGCAGTATTTACAAAAAAATCAGGTATGTGGGCAAATTATTTTGTTATTTAAATCTTCTAAAGATGTTAAATTATTAATTTAAGCATGGTTTTGGACAAGTAAATTGCTTAAAACCCAGGAGCTTTGGGGGGGCATCGCCCCCCCCCACTGGGCTCTGCCCTGGGCCCCCAAACCCCCGGCTAGGTTTCAGACTTTTTCTCCTCACCTCAATCACATCCCTGAAGATATGAGGGAGCAAGTCCATGTATGATTTTGTATAATACTAAGAGAACCTTGAAATCACATCTTAGGCTAACAGGGAGCCAATGCTGGTTAGCCAAAATCAGCGTGATGTGATCGGACTTTTTTGTCCTAGTTAAAAGCCTCGCTGCAGCATTTTGTACCAGCTGAAGACTTTTGATTCTGGACTTCGGGAGACCGGAGAGTAGTGCATTACATTAATCAAGATGGGAGGTAACAAACGCGTGAATTATAATCTCTGCATCCGACTGAGACAGTATAAGACGAATTTTTGCAATATTGCGAAGATGGAAGAAAGCCGTTCTAGTAATTTTCTTCACATGTGTTTGAAAGGAAGATCGTGGTCAAATATGACACCTACATTTTTAACTGAGTCACTCTGTGTGATGTGACATTTGTCAATGTTTTTGAGAATAAGTCACGGCATTTAGATGGACCAATAACTAACATTTCAGTCTTTTCAGAGTTAAGACGCAAGAAATTGAGTGATATCCACTCTTTTATCTCAGTGAGGCAGGCCTCCAAATTTCCACAATTTAGTGTGGCAGATTCCTCCAACGGAAGATATAGTTGAGTTTCATCTGCGTAGCAGTAGAAATTGATATTATACTTGCGAATAATATCACCTAATGGAAGCATGTAAATGCTGAAAAGAACACGCTCAGATGTCATTTCGCCATATTTAACACAGTGCGTCCTATCTGAGAGGTAGGATCTGAACCATGAGAGGACGGTTCCTGAGAGACCAATCCGTTTTTCCAGCCGTTCTAGTAGGATATGATGGTCCACTGTGTCAAAAGCAGCACTAAGGTCCAGCAGCAGAAAAAGTGATGAAGCGCCAGAGTCCATTGCCAGTAGGAGATCATTGGTTACCTTTTCAGGTGGCCCTGAATCCTGATTGCATTGATTCAAAAAGATTGTTCTCGGATATGAAATTATTCAGCTGCTGTGCCACTACTTTTTCAAGTACCGTGTTTTCCGCACTATAAGGCGCACCCAAAAGCCTTTAATTTTTTCAAAAGCTGACCATGCGCCTTATAATACAGTGCTCCTTATATATGGATCAATATTAAGTCGCAAAGTCTTGCAACTAAGGCAAGCAGCCGCCGACTAGATTTTTCCCCGAAGGCGAAGTAGTCCGCGGTGTATGCAGGGATTTATATACCGGCGTTTCATTTCCTAACCAATGTTTCAATCATCATTTGAATCAGTCACTATTGGCTAAAGTTATTCGGAGGTAAAGGGGGCAGATCCTTTTTATCATTTACAGGCTCGCATAGGCTAAAGGGGCGAAACAAAGCCTGCAATTGGCCGAAAAAGATGAATGTGAATCACACGTTGGGTTGCACTACGGCATAGAGAAAACATTTTCTACTATTCTGTATTTGTAAATATTTTACTCTCCTGGATTTACTACACTCACGGTTGTAAGAAGACCATGGTTACGTATTATTATTGAACGTGATGGCTGAACTTAGGTGAGCTATGCGACTTTATATTTTCCCGGTACCTTGTTTTAGAACGATCTTGATATTTCTGTGATGAGTCTATTTTTAAACTAAATTCAATTCAAAGTGTTTATTGTCATATGCACAGTAAAGAACCCCGTTTCCCTGCACAATAAAATTCTTACTTTGCTGTCCACACAGTTGCCAGCAAAAAATAAAATGGAAACTAAGAAATGTTTGGCATTTCTTGAATCCCAAGACTTTAACCCTCCGAATGATATTTGGAACGATGCATTTGAGTGATTGGTGACCTTGTACAGTCACTGTTTCCGTATATGTGTGAGACACGTATTTGCTTCTTTGCAAGCTTTCGGAATGTTAAAGGGGTAATAAGTTTGACTGAACTATCTGACTGTTTTGTCGACGTTCCCATTGTAGCGCCTTATAATCCGGTGCGCCTTATGTATGAAAAATATAGGACCAAAAACTATTTTTTGGTGGTGCGCCCTATAACCCGGTACGCCCTATAGTGCGGAAAATACGGTACTTTAGAAATAAACGGTAGGTTTGACACACGTCTATAATTACAGAAGCTTTCTGGATCAATGTTGGGTCGTTTCAGTGTAGGTTTAATAACGGCGGACATAAAAGCCGCTGGAACTACACCTGAGGAGAGTGATATGTTTATAATATTTAGAACTGAAGGTCCAAGGACGCCAAAAAGACGTTTAATAAGTGAACCTGGAAGCGGGTTGAACAGGCAAGTCGTTGGTTTGGCCGTATTCATCACCTGTTTAATATTATCGAGTGACAGTTCACTAAAACGGGACAAATTCCCTGGACACCATGTTGCGCATCTATAGATTTCAGCCCTTTAGTATGTGTTGTATATAATACTGTCTTTAGCAATTTCTTCCTGTATGCATTGAATCTTCTTATTAAAGAAGACCATTAAGTCATGGGCTGAATGGGTGGAACTATCTGGGATAATCTGTAGCCTTGTAAGCGATGCAACATTGTCGAAAATTATTTTGGGATTGTTCTTTTGTGACGCAATCACCTTTGAAAGGTAGGCTGATTTTGCAGAGGAAAGGGCCGCTTTATACTTTAACAAGCTGTCACACCAGGTTTGATGGAAAACCTCAAGCTTGGTGGAGCGCCATTTTCTTTCAGATTTCCTGCATTCTTGTTTAAGGGATCTAGTTTCATCAGTAAATCAAGGCGTGTGTCTTTTAGGTCGTGATTAAAGGACACTTGCCAGGGTAGCATTAAACTCATTCATGAGTGAGTCGATAGAGCCTTTTTATGAAGGAAAGGATGCAACTGCTCCTGAAAGAAGATCGGAGAGCTCAGAAACTGCACCAGTGCTTATATTGCGTCCGCTAAGGTCTATAACCCGTTTGTCGTTGGTTGTTGTGAATAAATCCCCTAAAATATTTACATGAATCCAATCATTTACTGCCAATGACAGCTATAATAGTCAATTGTGGATCTTTTTTACAAATTGTAATATTAAAATGAGTCACATGTTAGCGAAGACAATCCTTGTCCCATTGTGTGTTTAATTTAACTCTCGGTATTTAGACCAAGGAACAGTTCGGTTGAGGATTTTTATTTCGGAGAAAAAAATAAGAAATAAAATGTCAAGTCAAGTCAAGTCATGTTTATTTGTATAGCCCTTAGTCACAAAGAGTCTCAAAGGGCTGCACAGACCACAGATTATTGCAAACCACACACTTCTATGACACAATCCCCTGATCTAAAAGCTACCCGAGGGCCCGGTCACACAGCCGTTTGCGTCTGTATCGCGGGTAAAATTTTGCGTTTTTTTTTTGCCCGTGGTTGCCCGCGATGGAAAATGCGCAAAATTGGCCAACCCGCTGTTCATCGGTGGTATGCCCGCAAAACAGACGCCGGCGACTGTTCCGCTTCCTCATCGCGTCATTTCCGCGTCATTTTCTCGTGTGGACCACGGGTATAAAAGCTCCCGAGCCAGTGTTGTGCCCAAATCTGACTCCTACGCAAAATCCCCCCCCCCCCCCCCCTCGCGTGAACGCGCATTTTGCTGCGATCGCTTTTGTTGGAAGCGTGCATTGACGTTGGTGACTTTTTCATCCGCGTTAACAAACGCATTTTGTAGAATACGATCGCACTTTATTGTTTAAATAAACGCGTTATATAGACTAGGATCTCCCAATTGTTATAATTAGCTCGCTTTATTGTTTTAATAAGCATTTTATATAGAATAAGATCGCTTTTGTTGGAAGCGCAGCAGAATGCGCGTTCACGCAAGGGGGGGAGGATTTTATATACGGTGTGCATTACCGTTCGATTACGTTCACAACAAAAACAAAGACGGAATGGTTTAAGTTGTATTACATTCCCAACAAATGCAAGACGAAGTGGTTTTGGTTATATGTTCGCCATTACATTCCCTAAAAGTGATATAAAAGTGAGATAAAACGAGGTAAAAGTGGTTGTAGTAGCGAGGGGATGCATATCTCGGCAGGGATGCATTTCTCGGCATAACACGGGGCTGTAGAAATCATAACCGCTCAAGACACAGTCCCGTGAATGGCACCGAAGAAGCCAATATGTTATTATTGTAATGGTTTTTCATTTTGATTTTATTATCTTGTTATGAAATGAAAAGAAATGTCAAAAAATAAAAATGGATTAAAACAAGGTCACTACGGTGACGGGGATCCATGTCCACCCCTTGACGTCTCGAGCACAACTGACGTGTGCTCGGCAAATCGCGCTGTATATACGCACAGAAAGGCGTTTGACCGTCACACGCGTAACACGCTAATTTCACGTAATAACACCGCGATACAGGCGCAGAACATGCTATGACCATGCTCCACCCACGATTACCCGCTGAAATTTCCCGTCCTACCCATGTGTAACCACGCCCTGGCCGCGGCCATAGCACGTCGTTCTGCGTCATTTCCGCGTCATTACCTCGTGTGCCGCCCGCGGTTAACACATGCTCAAAGTTTTGAGCAGCTCAAAACTTTTTTGCGCGGCCAACCGCGTGTGAATTTCCGACCGCGGGTAAAGCACTGCTGTATCTCGTCTATATGGCGGTCTCAAAGCGTCCAACAGCGCCCAACAGTGTCTGCTTCACGGCCAGAAATCTCTGGCCGTGATTCAGCCTCGATACGCCCGTGAAAGGCTGTGTACCGGTGCTCTAAAGTATTGAGCAGCGCAAAACTTTTTCGCGCTGCCAACCGCGCGTGAATTTCCGACCGCGTGTTAAGCACTGCTGTATCTCGTCTGTATGGCGATCTCAAAGCGTCCAATAGCGTCCGCCTCACAGGCAGAAATTTCTGGCCGTGATTCAGCCGCAAACGGCTGTGTGACCGGGCCCTGAGGGCAAATTATACAGATATTGTCAACATAAAATAGTTAAAGTTATTCATATGCTATTGAATAGAAGTGTGTTTTAAGCTTAGATTTAGATGGACCAATAACTAACATTTTGGTCTTTTCAGAGTTAAGGCACAAGAAGTTGAGTGACATCCATTCTTTTATCTCAGTGAGGCAGGCCTCCAAATTTCCACAATTTAATGTGGCAGATTCCGCCATCAGAAGATATAGTTGAGTGTCATCTGCGGAGCAATGAAAACTGATATTATACTTGAGAATAATATCACCTAATGGAAGCATGTAAATGCTGAAAAGAAGGGGGCCAAGTACTGAACCCTTTGGAACACCACAGGTAACACTAAAGGGCTCAGATGCCATTTCACCATATCTAACACAGTGCGTCCTATCTGAGAGGTAGGATCTGAACCATAAGAGGACGGTTCCTGAGACCAATCCATTTTTCCAGCCGTTCTAGTAAGATATTATGGTCCACACTGTCAAAGGCAGCACCAAGGTTCAGCAGCAGCAAGAGTGATGAAGCGCCAGAGTCCATTGCCAGTCGAAGATCATTGGGCTGTCTCAGTAGAGTGGTTAGCCCTGAATCTTGATTGCATTGATTCAAAAAGATTGTTCTCTGATAGAAAATCATTCAGCTCCTGTGCCACAACTTGTCAAGTACTTTAGAAAGAAACGGTAGGTTTGACACAGGTCTATAATTACATAAGCTTTCTGGACCAAGGTTGTGTCATGATTGCCGAAGTGAAGACACCAGTGGCAATCGTTTGGTGCGCTGGAGCGCGCTCTCTGATTGGCTGACGTTCTCTTCTTAAGCGGTCAGCGTCCAGACAAGGACATCAGACCGTACTTCTGTGTTCCTGTGTGTTTTGCCAGATTACCAAGTACCAAAGACTACTCTCCTGTTTTGATTCCTGCCTTTGGTTTCGACCTGCTTCTGCCCAGCGTTACGATCTACTCTCCTGCCCTGGCCCTCGACCTGCCCGCTAAGACGTATTGATTCTGCCTACCTGTCACAGAACTGCCGTTCCGTCCAACGCTGCTAGCGACCGACAACCATCGGCTTCCAAAGCTAGCTCTGTCAGCTCAATCCAATAAAGAATCCTTTAAAACGAACGCAATTGAGTCTGAGATTCCATTCTGGGTCGTGACTGAACGGTCTGACCAGAAATAGGATTCAACGAACGTTTCTCACGAGCACCGATCAGAGAAAGGAGCCATGTCGCGTTCGCATTGGACTGAGGTGGAGTTCCGACAGATGCCGAGTGACGTGTCCGCCATTTTCCGACTTATCCGGCAACAACAAGAAATGCTTCAGCACCAGCAAACAAGGTTGGACGCCCTCCCAGAAATGCTTGCTCGTCAGCTGCATGCATCGGTTATGCTTCCTGGTAATTCTCTGCCTGCCGTGCCGCCGCAAGCCCCGCCCCCTCCACTCGTAAATTCTCACGTCATCGAAACGGCGGAGCCGCGAGTGGGCGCGCCAGGGAAGATATGTGGGGATCCCGCCCAGATCCGCCCCTTCTTAGTAAACTGCCGGCTTATTTTCAACCTCCAGCCCCACAACTTCGCGACCGAAGCGGTGAAAGTGGACTTTGTGATAAATAATCTGTCTCTGTCTCTGGGGAACGGCCGCCTATGAGCGGTGCGCGATGGTGTCCACTTCATTTGATCTCCTGGACCAAGAAATGACTAAAGTGTTTGATTCTGGTTCTTCGTCGGTCGATGCCTCCCGTTCGTTCATGAACATTCGCCAGGAAGACGTACCATCGCCGATTACACTATTGACTTCCGGACTCTAGCGGCCCAAAGCCACTGGAATGAGGAGGCACTGGTCGTCGCCTACCTCCACAGTTTAGCGAGCTACCTCAAGTACGAATTGGTGTCCCACGCTTCCCCGGCAACGCTTGACGAAGCAATTGATTAAACCGCCCGGATCGACCGTCGGGTTCAGGCGAGACACCAATAAATAGTCCACCAGAGCCACCCTGCCTCCTGCTCGCCCGAGAGGGTCGACGACGCCTCAAAAATTCAGCAGCCACCCGCGATTCCTCTAGACCCTCCAGAGGCTATGGAAGTGGATCGTACGTCGCTGTCCGTCGAGGAGCGTCAGCGTCGACTCTCTACCGGCCTCTGTCTGTACTGCGGAGGGCAAGGACACCGGGCATCGTCCTGCCCGTCAAAGGGGGGAGCTCACCAAGTGATTGGGGTCGTCCGGTTGGGTTCCATCCATACCCAGAGCCCCCCGACCGGAAGGCCAAGGCTCCAGGGGCACCTTCAAAGTTCCGGGTCAATCCAGTCCCTGTCCGCCCTTGTGGACTCGGGCGCGGAGGTCAACATCCTGGACGCGGCCTTCACCCGGAGTATGGGGTTAAGAGGCATTCCCCTTCCAACCACAGTTCCTGCCCATCTATTGGGCACGGTAACACAAATTACAGAGCAGGTGGAAATGAGACTTTCTGGGAACCACCGCGAGTGGATTAGTTTCTACCTGCTTCCTTCCCCCGGCCAACCGCTCGTCCTGGGACAGCCGTGGCTGGTTAAGCACAACCCTCACTTGGACTGGCGGACAGGGGCGGTCCTGGAGTGGGGGGTTGAATGCCAACGAACCTGTTTTCACCCAACCTCTCATCCTATCCTTTCCAGGTCTCCTCCCGCAACGCCTAATCTAGCTGAGGTTCCCATCAGCTTGCCGGTTCGCCAGTCCTGCTCTCCAGCCCAGTCCGTCCGTTCGCCCGTCTCGACGTCAGTCTGCCTGCCTGCCCGATCCTCCGTCTGCATGTCTGCCTGATGAGTCGTCCGTCGGGGCGCCCGGTTCGCCTGCCTGCTTACCAGCCCACCGGTCTCGACGTCTGTCCGCCCGCCGGTACCGACGTCCGTCCGTCCGAAGTGCGTCCGCCCGCCCGTCTCGACGTCCGTCCGTCCGCCTGCCCTCCCACTGGTCTCGACGTCTGTGTGCCAGCCATCCCGGATCGTCCATCGGCGTGTCTTGAGACCGGTCTGCCATGAAGCCCGCCTGCCAGTCTACCTACCGCCTGAATCTGGACCAACCTGTTCCGCGCCGAGGTCGTTCCAGAGGTTTCGGCTCATCAGTTCTTCCACCTTCAGACCTGTCCCCTGCTGCCCCTTCGGATGCCGGGGAGGGAGTCCCCGTCCACTCGGAGGAATTCTGAGGACAACCATTGATGCTCCTTGGGATTATCGGTGACGTATTTTTTGATTTACTTGTGGATTACCTGTGTTTTCCTGTGACTCTTTCTTGGTTTGCCTGTGATGACCTGTGACCTACCCTTAGATTTTTTTTTTTTGTGTGTCTTGGGACTTCTAGAGCCGTCCCTTGAGGGGGGGGTTCTGTCATGATTGCCGCAGTGAAGACACCTGTGGCAATCGTATGGCGCGCTGGACTGCTAGCGACCGACAACCATCGGCTTCCAAAGCCAGCTCTGTCAGCTCAATCCAATTAAGATTCCTTTAAAACGAACACAATTGAGTCCAAGATTCCATTCTGGGTCGTGACAGGTTGGTTCGTTTCAGTGTAGGTTTAATAACAGCGGACTTAAAAGCCAGTGGAACTACACCTGAGGAGAATAATATGTCAATAATATTTAGAACTGAAGGTCCAAGGATCCCAAAAAGACTTTTAATCAGCAAACTCGGATGCTGGTCAAACAGGCAAGTAGTCGGTTTGCCGGTATTCACTACCTGTTTAAGCTAATCAAGTGACAGATCACTAAATCGGGGAAAAAAAACCCTTGACAGCCACCATGTCGCGCATCTATAGATTTCAGACCTTTAATATGTGATTTATTAACATTGTCTTTAGAAATTTCTTCCCGTATGCTTTGAATCTTCTTATCAAAGAAGACCATAAAGTCATGGGCTGAATGTGTAGAACTATCTGGAATAATCTGTTACCTCGTTAGCGATGCAACAGTATCGTAAAAGATTTTGGGTTATTCTTTTTTGCCGCAATCACCTTCGAAAAATAGGCTGATTTTGCAGTGGCAAGTGCTGCTTTACACTTTAACAAGTTGTCACACCAGGTTTGACGGAAAACCTCAAGCACGCCATTTTCTTTCAGATTCCCTGCAGTCTTGTTTAAGCGATCTATTTTCATCAGTAAACTAAGCGTGCATCTTTTAGGTCGTGATTTAAGCCATAGGGGCACCACAGAATCCAGGACACTAGCCAGAGTAGCATTAAACTCATTCATGAATGAGTCAATAGAACCTTTATATAAAGGAAACAACGCAACTACTGCTGAAATAAAATCAGAGAGCTCAGAAACTATGCCAGTGCAAATATTGTGGCCGCTAAACCCTTTAGTTTCTTTAATCCAACATTTATCCAGCACCTTAAATGTACCTAAATAATGGTCAGAAATAACTGTAGTACACAGTAACACCGTCCCATTTGAGGTTGAATCTGCTCGAGTCAAAACCAAGTCTAGTTTGTTTCCATCTTTATGAGTCGGCGAATCAATCAGTTGATTAAAACCCAAATGTGTCAATTAGAGACCGTAAAGTCCCCCATAATTACAATTGTGTAAAGTCCCCCATAATTACAATTTTGTCTGCATAGGTTACTAGGTCAGACAACAGTTCAGGGGATTAATTAAAAAACCTGAGTATGGTCCTGGTGCGCGAGAAATGGTTACTACATAAATTGACATTAGAGAGGACCGCATGACAATGAACATTCTGGGCTTGTTAACAGAACAAAGTCCTCCCTAGAAGAAGCATCGACAAAATGGTTGATGTTTTATGTTAGATTTTCCATTAATTAATGACGACTAGCACACAGATGTATGTCACTCAGCTTTACCGGAAACTTCAGTGTTTACATTGACAGTTGGTGCCCCCTTATAACCGCACCGGGTGAAACACATACATTGTAACATCTCCCCTTTTTTTTTTTTTTTTTTTTTTTTTTTTTCCACATAGTGCTAAACAAAGTCCCGGAGGTGTGCAGGCCTCCTAACAACCCTGCCGCATCTGGTGGTGGTGACAACAGTCTGGGCCATCTGAGGATCCGGCACAGCAGCTGTTGAGCAGGGTTGAGGTGTGTCTGTGACGTAATCACCACCACTAGGGGCTGAGGTGGGCAGCGCCCCGCTGACCGTCTCTGCTGCTGATGAGACCCCTGGTGCTGGCCTCAGGTGTCTACGGTTGCGTCTCAGCACAGTCCCGTTATCCAGCTCCACCGAATAGGACCTTCTCCGGTCCTGTCGTACCACCGCTGCAGGTGTCCAGACAGTGCGTCCGGCCACATGTGACTGTACTCGCACCCGTTCTCCATTCTGCTGAGGCCGTAGTCCTCTAGCCCCCCTATTGTAATAACGAGCTTGTCTGAGCTTGTTTTCCTGCACAGCGCTACCAGTGTCCACAATCGCAGGTTTAAGCAGACTTTCACACATGGGCAGTAGCGTCTTTGCCCGTCGGCTCATCAGTCTTTGTGCAGGACTGGCCCGGAAACCCTGCGCGGGAGTGTTCCTGTGAGCCAGTATGGCTAGATATGCGTCCGACTTTGCCCGCAGGGCTTTCCCCATTAATCTTTTAGCCGTCTTGACGGCAGACTCTGCCTTTCCATTGCTTTGGGGATATGTGGGCGACGATGTTATGTGTTCAAATTCCCAAGACTGGCTGAATCTCTTAAACTCCTGTGAGCTATATTGTGGGCCATTGTCCGAAAACACCACATCAGGCACACCATGGCGAGCGAAATGTGCCTTTAACTTGTGGATGACTGTGGTGGACTTGGTATCAGGCAGATAATCAACTTCCCAAAAATTTGAGAAATAGTCCACAGTCACTACGTAGTCTTTATTATTAAAGGTGAAAATATCTGTACCCACTTTTGCCCATGGCCTCAATGGGAAGTCATGGCTCAGTAATGGTTCTTTCTGTTGTCGAGTGTCTACTTCCCTGCACACTTGGCATTTCCCTATATATGTCTTAAGATGTTCATGCATACCCGGCCAATACACACATTCTCTTGCTCTTCTGATGCAGTTTTCAATCCCTAAATGTGAGGCATGAATCTTCTCCATAATTTCTTGTCTTAGAGCTGTTGGGATGACAGCCCTTTCTCCCCGAAAGATTACATTATTCTGTACAGCTAGCTCATCTCGCATAGAAAAATATGGCCTCACCTCCAGCTCAACCTGTCCTTTCTCTTCCGGCCATCCTTGCAGTATTCTCTGTTTCAGCACCTGGAGGGCCTGGTCCTGTTCAGTCTCACTTTGGATTTTCTTCGTCTCTCCCCTGAGATGGGTAAGTAATTAATCATATTCACCGTTTCAACTTCAGCTTCAACTGAACCCTCAACTGCACATTCTGGTAGGTATGCCCTGCTCAGCGTATCTGCAACAAGCATCAGCCTGCCTGGAACAAACACTATATCCACGTCATATTTCTGAAGCCTTAATAGCATTCTTTGTAGCCTCTTTGGGGCACTAAGCAGAGGCTTCCGTGTGATGGTTTCGAGTGGTTTATGGTCAGACTGTACCACTACCTTTCTGCCATAGGTGTATTGGTGAAATTTTTCGACTCCAAATAGAATGGCAAGACACTCCTTTTCTATTTGTGCATATCCTCTTTCTGTAGAGGTTAGTGCCCTACTGGCGTACGCTATAGGTTGGCCCCCCTGCAAAAGTGCTGCACCCAGCCCAGTTTCGGATGAATCACATTGGAGAGTGAGTTCCTCCCTTGGATTGTATATTTCAATACTGGTGCTGTGGCTATCATACCTTTTATTGTCCCAAAGGCAGAGTCCTGTATGTCAGTCCATTCCCAGATCACATCCTTGTGTGTCAGTTGCCTTAGGACCTCACAGCTATCCGATAGGTGTGGGCAGAATTTTGCGAGATAGTTCACCATTCCGAGCAATCTCTGTAGGCCCTTAATGTTGGTGGGTCTAGGCATTTCTTGTACGGCGCGTACCTTCTCCGGGTCAATTTTCAAGCCCTCCGATGTCAGCCTGTGACCTATGTACGGAACCTCCTTCTGTCTCAACTTCAGTTTGTCAAAATTCAGTTTGATGTTGCATGACCTGCATCGCTCAAGGAGTCTTTTCAGTTTCTCGTCATGGTCCCTTACTGCCCTGTCCTGACATTCCCCTTCTCCAATAATCAGGATATCATCAGCAATAATGCGTACGCCTGGTAACCCCTCAAGTGCCTCTGTCAGCCTGTGCTGAAACACCTCAGGAGCTGGGCTGATTCCCATCGGCATCCTCCTCCACCTGAACCTTCCGAATGGCGTCGCAAATGTTGTCAAGTAACTGGAGTGCTCCGTCAGTTTCACATGCCAGAATCCATTTTTTACATCACACACCGTGAAAACCCTGGCATTCGCCAGGTCTGGCAGGACATCTTCAATCGTTGGTAACGGAAAATGCTGTCTCTTCAGTGCTCTGTTTAGAGGTTTGGGATCAATACAGATCCTCAGCTTTCCCGATGGTTTCCTAACCAGGACCATGTTACTGATCCAATCTGTGCTCCATCAGAGCCACTGGAGCTCTCCGCTTTGGTAGTTTCACTGGTGCTATGCTTAGATCCACTTCCAGCTCATATGTGCCCGATAAACAGCCATCCCCCTCAAACACCTGTGGGTATTGCTCCCTGATCTGCTCCTTCTCCAGTGTTTGTCCTTTGCCGTCTGCTTGTTGAACTATGTCATCAATGGCCATGATATTTTCTCTCTGTATTCTGACTAGATCCATGCCCTGCACTGCTCTGTTCCCCAGCAAGGGCACAGATGCCTGCCCGTCAACCACCATGAATTCTAGTCTGTACAGCTTCCTGTTTCTCGGATTTCTTATTTTAATCTTGCATTTGCCCAAAGGCTTCAGAGTGCTTTTATTGTACATGACAAGAACCTGTTGCGTCTGCTCCAATTTTGTGTCGGGATTCAGCAGATGTAACGAAAGAATATTGCAACTTGCCCCACAGTCCAATTGAAATCTCACTGACTTATCCCCCAGCAGCATGGTCGCAAACAGTTGTCTCCCCTGCGCATTCTCCTGTCCTTCTGCACGAAGGCTCATAATTTCCTCATACTCCTCCTCAGTTTCTGCCACACAGTGTATTCGCTTAGATTGTGCATCTGACGTTCTACATCTTGAAGCAAAGTGGTTTTGTTTCTTGCATTTACTGCAGACTTTCCCATAAGCAGGACAGCTCTCTTTTTTCCACTCATGTTGTTTCCCACAGTACCTACAGTTCCTAATTGTCTTTGGCCTCACCCCCGCGTCCCAGTAATCTTCTTTACTGCATGCACCTCTTCGCCTACTCCTCCCTCGATTGTCATCACATTTTCCTTCGATAGATCCGCTGCTCTGCATGTTTCGACGCTTCTCTCTAACGTTAGGTCTGCCTCGCGCAGCAAGCGCTCTCTCACGTGCGAGTCCCGGATTCCGCACACTATCTTATCCCTAATCAACGAGTCTTTTGCAGTTCCGAAGTTGCACGTGTCCGCAAGAACTCTTAATTCAGTCACGTACTTATCAATCGATTCACCCGCGTTCTGGTTTCTGGAGAAAAACCTGTATCTCTCAACCGTTTCATTTGGTTTAGGATTACAGTGTTTGTCGAACACCGCTATTAGCTTGTCCAAAGTTTCCTCCCTCTGCTCTTCCGGTCCGAGTGTTGCCCACAACGTTCTTCCCAGTTCCCTGCCGGTTTCTCCAATCAAGTATTTGAACACTTTTACCTTTGTCTTGTCGTCTGACGCAGCCAAAGTTATGTCCACATACAATGAAAACTCATCTTTCCACGTCTTCCAAGTCTTCGCCAGGCAGCTGGAATGCCAATCCAATGTGGCGGGAGGTTTCAAACCGAGTGCATCCATTGTCTTTTCACGTTCGTTGATGCTGTCCTCCGCTTCTTCTTTCACTTCCCTTTCGTCACTCGACATCCGTTAGCGTCTATGAGTTCGACAATACTTCTGACACCATGTTTTATGTTAGATTTTCCATTAATTAATGACGACTAGCACACAGATGTATGTCACTCAGCTTTACCGGAAACTTCAGTGTTAACATTGACAGTTGGTGCCCCCTTATAACCGCACCGGGTGAAACACATACGTTGTAACAGTTGATAACTATTTTTATAGGCAAGGGGCATGGAATGACAAACATGAAACTTAACTGAAATGGGATTTTCCAGTAGGGAGTCACATCTTTACAACGGACTTTTGTTGAGAATGGATCCAACTATATTTTGCTGGTGATATGGTAAGATTATGGCAGACTTATAAGAACACCACCTAGAAACATTATTGGGAAAGCACTGAATAAATGGATACATAAAACATCAAATACGATTCAGCAAGTAAATAGTTAATTCAAATATATGGAGAGGCATAGGGTACAATGATTACAACAAAATTAATAATTATCAAATAATACAACTAAAATAGCTGGAAAACTCACGCAACCATGAGAACATATTCAGTGACACATTTTAATAATCTAATACACTCAATGTATAGTCATTATTGTTTGATATCTTCTTTATCACGTTTTTACTTGGTATTTCAGTCATTTAGTACTCTTTCACTTGTTTAGTCATAGTTAATGCAGTTCTTGATGATTAATTTATTTGTGTGTTATTTTTTACTTCTTAATATATCCATTTATTCAGTTGTTATTTAGTCTCTACAATATTTCAAGTGGTATTTTTATTTGCAGTTAGAAGGCGGCCTTAAGTTTTTATGAGTACTTACCAGAACCTGTCTATACAAAGCAGGAATGTGTACACTAAGTTTGTTATTGTCATAGCCCACCCTCCTAGTATAAAAGTGATTGTCAGTCATGTTGGACTTGTGAATCAAACATCTTTATTCTGTCCAGATTATTCTGAATAAAAACCCCAATGGATCTGCTAACTCCAGACCTTGTTGCCTGTTTTATAACCCAGAAGTAAAAACAACCACACAGAGGAAGTTTTGTCATTACGCTTCAAAATCTATGAAATAATATCTGAATCAATCCGAGTAAAAAAAGAAAAAACATTAAATTTTTCCATACCTAGTTATAGATTCATTTCTCTGAGTTGAGCACTTGCTCATGGCCGACAACTGGTATTTGTATCTATTTAGAAAGCCGTAACAAAAAAGTTGTTTGGCACTCTTGGGAATCTTTTCTTTTTCTTTTGCAACAATAGCAAAGGATCTGCCAGTCAGCCAACTAAGATGGCGCAGGAGACAATTTAATCTAGTAGAGCGCAAGCGTTGAATTTAGCGCCGTTTTTATCTTATGCGGCAGAAAACATTTCTACCTTCAAAACAAAGACATTGAGTTCACCCTCGCTGCTGATCCCCTTTGGATGCCTTTAAATTGAAAGCCAACGCGTAAAAAGGGGGGTTATGAGAATTCAAATCTGGTGGCTCTTTCACCTTCTAAATAAGTGTGAATACATTTGACTTTTAACTCATTCAATGCCAAACGATTCTCTCAAATGGAAAGAGGCCTTGCCACCCAATCTGCCATTTTGACTCCTTTGAAGGTGACGGAGCTATATATTAATATATCTCCATTGCTGGCAAAAATATTCAGGCCAAGACATTTATTAAGTTGAAAACTACTGCGCAAATGTAGTGAGCCCGACGCGGCCACCATTTTGCTTGGTCGCCCAGGCCAAACTGACAACATCCGGGTCAGTAGTCATGGCTTATTGAAAGGTCGCACATGTGCAGTGAATGGATGGAGTCGCGCGTACATATTACGTTATATACAATAGATAAACATTAAAAACATATTAAAAACAATGGAATTAGACTGAATCTTGAAAATGTGACTATGTGTGTGTGTGTGATGATTACTTGCTTATTGAAAATAGAAAACAGGTTAAACAAGTTGATTTCATAGGATAGGAGTCTGAGAAATACACAACTAAAAGTAGCCTACTTTAGAGAAGGCCTACAGAAAAGAGAGGGAAAGCGTCGACCCTTATCTTTCATTAGAAATAAAAAGTCTGTTTCTAGTTCTGACCATTGTTTAGTAGACGACAGATGATAATTGATAAGTTTCTTGAAAACCTTTGAGAAAAAAACGTTTTTGCAAAAGGATGCATTTCAAGCAGAACTTTTGCATCCGTGCCTTTTTTTTTTTTGCATTTG
Source organism: Urocampus carinirostris (assembly GCF_059441175.1). Taxonomy (NCBI): domain Eukaryota; kingdom Metazoa; phylum Chordata; class Actinopteri; order Syngnathiformes; family Syngnathidae; genus Urocampus; species Urocampus carinirostris. The sequence goes on from NC_142359.1 coordinate 40,890,232, forward strand.
TGATACCTCCAACATCTAAACATCAAACTGGGTGCCTTTTGCGCTCATTGTTAAGTGTCCCGATTTGGTCGGGAGACTACCACTTTGGCTACGATTCTCCCGCCTACCGATCTGAGAGCAACATCTAACGATTTCAAAAAATTTATTATTATTATTATTATTATTTTGGGTCGTCGAAAATGTTTTGTCACCGAAAAGATATGTGAACAAAGTTTTGCCGATTAAAATGTAGCCGAATTATCCATAATCTTTATCATCGTCTATTTCGCCGTTCTGCACTGGAAAAAGCTTTGATCAAGACTCAGCAATCATAATCTCTAACCCCACAGGATCTCATTCCTTCGAGAGTAGCAGACGAATAAGCATGGCGGAGTCTACTGGCAATAGCACAACACCACCACATGTAAACATAAAATAACAATAAAGTAGATTGAAAAACGAATTTTATTGTTGTGTTTTCATATAATAGTCACTTCAAAGATTGTCATTGTCTTAATTTGCAATAATGCACCACATATGTTGCATTGAAGGTCGCGCGTCGTGTCATCCATCGCGTCGGAAAAAAAATCTTACGATTTCCCATTTCTGAAACTTAACAGCTTGAAAAAGGTTGGAGACCCCTGATGTAAGCAATGATTTCCATGGACACAAGGGCATTTTGCAAAATAAAGTATTATTGAAAGAACACTGAGTATATGCATGAACGATCCAGGAACTTTGCAAGAACATTTCAGCGCCAGATGTTTCCAGTGATTGCATTTCTGTGGATGTGCACAAAACGTCATTAATCTCTGACTCGACGATGACAAAGGGACTTCGTCATCTTTTAAAGAAAGAAAAAAGCTCTGTCTGAACTTATACAAATATATTAGCTTCTCTCACACACAGCTTCACTAACTACTTGCCGTATGGTTCCCCTACCCACTTCAACCGCTGGATACAGGAAGCATAACAATGAAGTAAGGGCTCCCTTGATGGGTGTACAAATATCTGATAAAAGCCACTCGGGCCTTCTAATGGTAAATTTACTATACTAAAATAATTCCCACGGCAGGTACTTACATATATATGTATACATATATATGTATTAATAATAAGAATAAAAGTAATATTTTTTATGTTTTGGCACTCAGGGACAATGCTTCTGAAAACGAAGAACTATGAGTTAATACCAAATAATTTTTAATTACATTTATGAAAGCTATGTGCTGAAAAAACGATCACCTTTTGTCTCATTGTTCATTCTCTGTCTTGTTTCCAGGTGAATCGAAGGAGAAAAGGCCAATGCATTGAACTTTTCTGTAAATAGACAGAAGTGTATCCCTGGAAAAACTAATTGCTGAACTGGACTTCCAATCAGAGAAGTGGATTCCAATTGGAGGATTTTTTTGTGGAAAGAAGCCTTAGCAGACAACAGATTTGCCCTCGTACAGCTTGTAGTGGATTACATTGGTGACGTTTGCCTAAATGTTCAATTGAAAAGTCATGCGTCTATTTACAGATCTTTTTGGGCGGGACGACGGCAGGAATCGTCACAGACAAATAGAAATGAAATTTTTTAAAAGTATTGTTGCTGGGTAGAGAGTATTGGGGGGGAGGGGGCTCTCAGAAAAGAAGTACACAATGTCTCTGAATTTAAATGTTTGACGTCATTATGCAACAACATTTCTTTATCTACATTTAAAAGTGACTTAGCAAAGGCAATTGCATTAAAATGTTGCACTAATATGATTTGCTGGCAGAAGCTAGACGAAAGTAGCTTGATGGGTTTTTTTGTCATTGAAAATGAAAATTTTCTGGCAGTTTATTCAAACGATCCCCAAGGTTCGAGACAAAATAAAAAATCCACATGAAAAACTTACTTACATGACTGTTTCCAACCCAAAAATGACATTGTCTGAGAAAAGGTGATATCAGTAATAAACAGTGGTTGTGTCATTGATGGTATGCTGTTATTTTTAAGTTTTTATGTGTAAATATTCCAGTAAATAGAATTGAAAAGAATAGAATTGAATAGTTATTTTGTCATTGATTAAAATGCATTGTTGCCAACGAGATTAGATCAGGATAAGCTATCAATGAAATACTCATAAGAATAAAAAGAATATTAGGATAGATGGGCAATATTCACAAGATATTGCTTGTTGACTGGGTTAAGTTGTAAGTGCATTTTAAAATAGTGCAGTGAAAATAGTGCAATGACATTCGTAGAAATATTGTACAAAGATAAGAATTAAATAATCCAATATGAATATAAATCTTCCTGTAAATAGGAAAATTATTTCTTTCACAGTTTTATGTACGTTTAGGGTTCTGATGGCTCAGAGGAAGAAACTGTCCCAGTACGTTAATTTTTGTTTTAAGGGCCCTGTAATGGGGCTATATACTCTAGACTGGGCAGAGAGCAGCAGGTGATTTTTGGGCTGTGTTGAAGATTCTGTGAAGTTTTTCCGTCTGATGCTGTACAAGTCATGTTTGTCTCTTAAAGTGACGCAAAACTTCCAATAATATTCCAGGTATTTTTAAAACAACAACACAATAAAACAGCTTAGTAATAAGACAAGAAGAGAGATGTTTCAGGCCTTTACTTGTCTTATAATGTTATTGTTTATTTTTTTAACTAACCTCTGCCTAATTGTTGGCCACAAGAAAGTCAAAAGAAGAAAATATGAAGGAACAAAAGGTTGATTTGGAACCCAGTTTATTAACAAGGTGCTTTGGGACGGAATTTCCATGATAAAGTGGCCCCATTATTGTCGGACATGGGTGTGCGCAAATAACACATAGAATTTAGTAAGACAGTAAAAGTAAAACATTTTTTTAAATTCTGCCTTCACAACTAATTTATATTGCGTTGCGCAAATTAACCTTATCTAGCATAGGCTGGACACCTGTCGATCACCAACAATAAAATTAATTTGATTATTTTATCTATTTATAAAAGAAGAAGAATTGTATGTACTGCGCTGCGTAGAATTTCTTGTGCCCAGAGATGTGAGACCAATGCACAATTTCACAGACACACAGTTTAGAAGGAACTTAGAACTTGAAAAAAAACAAAACAAAACCATATAACACTACAGTAAGGGTTCGGTGAATGCTCATATGATACTGGTGGGATTCGATAACTCCAACATGGTTAAGAACCACTAATTTAGATATGACGTTGTTTCATCATAATACATGTATTACATATAAGTAGTTCTTACGAGATCCTGTATTGATTTTGATCTAGGGCACCGGGGGTTTAAAACGTAATGGCTACACAGGTTTCTTTCTCCTGGTATACGCCAATTTTTTACTTTGCGAGCCCCACCGCAAAATGGGTAATGGGGACCAGAACCACCTGCAAAAAGTGAACATTCTCAAAGTAGTGTCCCAATTTTTCCTCGTTAGAATGGACATTCAGAGAGAGCAAGAGAGCGAAAGAGCGTGAAAGCGAGAGAGAAAGAACAAAAAGAGTATACTGTATAACAAAAAGAAAATTAAGCTGAGGACTTCAGTTTGAATGTAGCTGTTTTTCTCAATTCTAATTCACAAGGTTGTTAACCACAGCCTTTTGCGCAGTGTGTTATCACAAGTCACCCGTTTCGAGTTGCCACTGACATGAGTCATTTTCAGCTCATATGTAGTTGACTGCTATTTCTGTTCCATTGAAGCTCAATATCTGGAGCGTACCTGCTGCGTTTGCCAATTACCGCGTAAACGCCCCGTTTAAAAATAGCGAGCACTTCCTTTTGTGAAAACATCGAGCAAGTTCAATCAGCTGCATTGCTTTGCAGGCTTGTCACCTAAGAGGGGACACCCGTGATATCAAATCAAAAAAGAGAGGTTTGCTGCGGAGGGTATGAGAATAAAATGGGAGTGAGTCAATTCAAAAATGCACACGCGCTCGCTCATCCCTGCCGTGTCCCCGGAGGAAATTGTCTGTTTTCCTGCCAGTGTCACGTTGACCTCCCCTGAGCCCAATGTTTTCTCTAAAAAAGAATTAATCCTTCTAAAAAATAACTTTTTTTCTTCGGTTTATTGATCCTACCAAAAAGCGCTCAGAGAGGACTCACTGACTCACCTCAGAAGGCTGGCCTCCTTCAATATCTGCAAAAAGCTCCTGAAAATATTCTACGAGACAGTTGTAGCAAGCGCCCTCTTCTATGCAGCAGGGTGTTGGGGAGGCAGCGTCATGAAGAAGGATGCCTCTCGTCTAAATAAACTGGCGGGGAAAGCGAGCTCTGTTGTGGGCACAGAACTGAAAAAGCTGCGGTCAATCATGGACAATTCATCACATCCACTACACAGCATTATATCCAGAAAGAAGAGCAGCTTCAGCGACAGACTGCTGTCACTGTCTTGTACCACGGACAGACTGAAGAAATCTTTTCTTCCTCATGCCATGAGGCACTTTAACTCCACCAGGTGGAGTAAAGGCCCACATTAAACCACACCCCCTACATTGCATATTACCGTACTTTTATTGCAGTGTATATTTTATGTAGCACTATTTAAATACTCTATACAACACGCTACAGTGGGTTTGTATATTGTATTCCTTTTGCTGTATTATTGTATTGTTCTCAGCGAAGGGATGCTGCTGGAAATATGAATTTCCCTGCGGGGATAAATAATGTATCTATCTATCTATCTGATGAAGCACCGAAAGGGCTTCATCTAGTCAAGTCAAGTCAAGTAATTTTTATTTGTATAGCCCTTAATCACAAAGAGTCTCAAAGGGCTTCACAGGTTATTACACAGACTATTTTTTCATACTATTATTACACAATCCCCTGATCTGGAACCAACATGAGGGCATGGAAAAACTCAAAAACCTCAACATGAGGAAAATGAAGAAACCTTGAGAAGGGACTGCACATGTGGCATCCCCCTTTCAGACAGCAGATGATGCTGCAATCACAAATAATACAGAGATATTGTCCAAGAAAAGTATAGGTTATTCATATGCTATAGAGTAGAAGTGTGTTTTAAGCTTAGATTTAAATATATCCACTGAGGTTGCAGAACGGATCTCAGGGGGAAGAGCATTCCACAGCACCAGTGCCCGGATGGAGAACGCTCTCGAACCAGCGGAACACTTCTTGGAATCACCAGAAGACCGGCGCTCTCAGAACGAAGGCTTCGAACCGGAACATAGGGGGAAATCAGATCTGAAAGATATGAGGGAGCAAGTCCATGTATCCTTGAAATCACATCTTAGGCTAACAGGGAGCCAATGCAGGTTAGCCAAAATCAGCGTGATGTGATCGGACTTTTTTGCCCTAGTTAAGCCTCGCTGCAGCATTTTGTACCAGCTGAAGAATCTTGATTCTGGACTTCGGGAGACCGGAGAGTAGTGCATTACAGTAATTGAGACGGGAGGTAACAAACGCGTGAATTATAATCTCCGCATCCGACTGAGACAGTATTGGACGAATTCTAGCAATGTTGCGAAGATGGAAGAAAGCGGTTCTAGTAATTTTCTTCACATGAGTTTGAAAGGACAGATCGTGGTGAAATATGACACCTACATTTTTAACTGAGTTACTCTGTGTGATGTGACATTTGTCAATGTTCACAGCAGTTTTTGAGAATAAGTCACAGCATTTAGATGGACCAATAACTAACATTTTGGTCTTTTCAGAGTAAAGACGCAAGAAATTGAGTGACATCCACTCTTTTATCACAGTGAGGCAGGCCTCCAAATTTCCACAATTTATGTGGCAGATTCCTCAAACGGGAGATATAATTGAGTCTCATCTGCGTAGCAGTGGAAATTGATACTATACTTGCGAATAATATCACCTAATGGAAGCACGTAAATGTTGAAAAGAAGGGGGCCAAGCACTGAACCCTGGGAACACCACAGGTAACACTAACACGCTCAGATGTAATTTTGCCATATTTAACACAGTGCGTCCTATCTGAGAGGTAGGATCTGAACCATGAGAGGACGGTTCCTGAGAGACCAATCCATTTTTCAGCCGTTCTAGTAGGATATTATGGTCCACTGGGTCAAAAGCAGCACTAAGGTCCAGCTGGACAAAGACCAGGAACCTTCCCGTGGTGTCCTGCGAAGGGCTCTCTCCCGGGGGAGCCTTACGAATCCAAATCAACCCACTCAGACTTGCGCCGTAGGAGGCGCCCTTTTCCATGATCGGAGCTGCATCGCCCGTCCTGCATCTCCGGTCACTTCTTCTTAGGGCGGGCGACATCGAGAGCAACCCTGGCCCCCAGTCCAAAGTCAAATGCCAGTGGTGCTTTCGAACCATCCGCTGCGACCACACCCCAATCACCTGTACTGCCTGCCCACGGGGCTTCCATAAATCATGCACCGGACTTCAGAGGCTTCGTATGCTTGGTTTGTTTGGGTCACACCCCGCCATGCCTGGCGGCACAGGACAGTCGCAGCCCCCTCTCTGCATCAATTCTACCGTATCTATCATCCCTCCTTCATCATCGCTTCCATCTGCACCATCATCACATCCTCCTTCATCATCGCTTCCTGCTTTGTCTACCCCAACCGCTCCGCCTGAAGGGACCAAATGCTTCTTATGTTCTCGAGTCATACGGCGTAACAACGCCCCCCATCAGTGCGACTCCTGTGATAACTGGGCGCACAGATCCTGCACTAAGGTCAGCCGGTACAACAAATCCCCGCACTGGACTTGCTCCAACTGCCTCAACCCAGCGATCTCTTTCACCCAGCAATCGTCAACTGCTATCCCCCCAACCCCCTCCAGCTCTCTACCCCGCCAACCAAGCGCCAATCCCCCAACAAATAGCGCCATCACCCAACACCCAACTGCCCCTAACAAGAACTGTCCCGTATGTAAGAACTAACTTCCCATCCCCTGTGCCCTCTTCTGCTGCACGTGTAGTAGAGGATTCCACGCTCGATGTGCTCCCGAATCAAAGTCCGCAGTTGACGTCATGAGGGGTGCTAACTCTTGGATATGTCCAACTTGCTCCAAACCACAAATGCCATCAGCGGGCGCACGGTGTGAAGATAAAAAGGCGCAACTTCCCCCTCAATCCCAATCCCACCTCACCATCCTGCAGTGGAACTGTGACACCCTTGCGACAAAGATCACAGAACTAAGGGCCCTAACAAAAAGACTCCGCTGCGATGTCCTGCTACTACAAGAAACAAAACTTGGCTGTGAGGATCCCACCCCATTCCTCCCGGGCTATAATGCCATCCGCCTTGACCGCCCCTTCAGTGGAACCAAAAACCACAGAGGAGGTGGCCTCCTTACGTACATTCTCCATGGTATCCCATATTCTGTAGCCCCACCAGCCAACTCCGGTCCTGCTGAAATGCAACAAATCCTCATACCCACTGCAAGGAGGTCCCAACTCTCCCTTACCAATATTTATGCCCCCCCCTGCCTCATCCTCTTACGCGGGCCCACCGAACAGCCACGCGGCGTGGCTACCTTGTCTACCCACGGTCCGGGGCCTAATATGCGGAGACTTCAACGCCCACCATCTTTCCTGGGACGACCTTTTACAAGCCGATACCAGAGGGCAAGCCATCTACGACTGGCTGGAAGACAAAGATCAGTATCTCCTGAATGATGGCTCCCCAACACGCTACTCCCATCACCTGGAGAGAAGTAATCTAAGCGCCCCAGACTTAACAATCGCGGATCCGCTTACCGCGGAATCCTGCAGCTGGACCCCACTCGTCGAGCTCTCCTCTGACCACCTGCCGCTCCTGGTTAAATGGAAAGAGAAGTTCAAAACCGAGCCGGAAAGGCGCCAAGTCACACCTAACTTCAAGAAAGGGGATTGGGGGAAGTACAAAGGAGCTATTCTTCGAGACCTTCCCAACATTGGTCTCTCTGCGCCCCCAAAAGACTTCCTCAACGCATTCACCGACCTCCTCAAAAATGCAGCGGAAGAAGCTGTCCCCAAAAAAGTCTGTTGGAGAAATACAGGTTCGAGAATTAATTAATTCTTCTCGTATGCGTTCAAAGAAATGCAGGAATGCAGATTACGTAAGAGGGAGTTTTTTGCTTTTTTTTGCATCTTCCACGTTACAAGAAAACTCAGAGAATCTTAGACATAACAGAGCTTTTATAGCTTCAAAGGAGTAAAACTGAAAGGGGGGTTCAGCCCCGCGAGAGGGCTTACGTAACTTCTTCGGAAATGTTTTCGCCTCAGTTTTCTCAGAAAGTCTTGGCGGGCAAAATGCTTCCCTTAAGAAAGGTGTTTCGTATCTTTCTTCAGAAATGTTTTTTCCTCAGTTTTCTCTGAAAGTCTTGTCAGGTCAAATGCTGTACTTAATTCGTCTGCCAAGACTTTTCCCTTAAAGTCTGATGTCAGCACGTCTCTTTTCCATAACAAGTCTTCAGCCCAAACAACATTCCTTGGATGAATGGGGAATTAAAACAACTCATCAAGGAAAGGAATCGGCTAAGACACAACCTGAATGCGGCTACCAGAAAGACCTACCTGCAGAAATGCAGAGAAGTAGCAGAGAAAACTATCGAGGCTAAACGCACTGCTTGGCATCTCCACCTCCAAAAGATTTCGGAGACCAAGGACTCCAAACAAGCTTGGGCCGTGGTGAAGTCACTATCCAGTCTCCCATCACGACAAACCAATAAATCGCTCAAGTATAACAACCGTGAATATGCCTCAGACAAGGCCAAGGCGACGGCTTTCGTCATCGAATACGCAAGAGTGAGTGGGCGCAAGAGTGATAAGTCGAGTAGGAGGACCGTACGAGGGCTTTGAAGAGATGCGTGTGGACTACAGGGTTCCCCTCGGCAATGGCTCAAGTGCCCATTTACTCTTGATGAGCTACGCCGTGTACTCCACCAACTCAAACCAGGAAAAGCTGCTGGCCCGGATGGAATTGCCCCTGAGATGCTAAAATATCTGCCCCCAGCTGCACTCCCCATCCTTCTCCAACTTATCAACACCAGCTGGACCACACAGTGGTGCCCCCAGTCCTGGCGCACAGCGGAGATAATCCCGTACCACAAAAAAGGCAAAGACCCTCAACTCATCGGGGGTTACCGTCCAATCGCCCTCTTTTCAACAATCAGCAAAACTATGGAACGACTCATCGTGAACCGCCTGTCAAAATGGCATGAGGATCATGGGATTCTGAGCCCATGGCAGGCAGGCTTCCGGAAAGGCCGCTGCACCACTGACCAATGCCTCAGATTGTCTCAATTCATCATGGATGGGTTCCAGTCAAAACAACGTCTGCGCTCTATTGCTGCCTTCTTCGATTTCAGCAAGGCATATGACCAAGTGTGGCGTGCCAATCTCCTCCAAAAGATGCTGAACATTGGCATACCTCTCCGGTTTGTTGAGTGGACTAAGACCTGGTTCACCAATCGTACGGCACGTGTGAGGGTTAATGGGACTACGGGACGCTGCCGGACGTTCAAAGAAGGCCTCCCCCAAGGCTCGGTTTTATCTCCACTCCTCTTTACCATCTACATCAACGACCTTCTAGATTCTTCCGAATCCTCCACCCTCGTCTCCAGCTATGCTGATGACTTGGCGCTGGTCTGTAGCGGCCGTAATAAAGAAGAAGTGGCGATGAGACTAGAGTCAGAGGTGGCCAAAGTCAACCAATGGTCCACTATTAATCATCTCACGCTCAACACGGCGAAGTCAGAAGTCGCCTTCTTTTCCATGGACGCTGCGAAATCCTCTTGGTGCCCAAACATCACTGTAGGGGATTCGAGACTCAAGATGAATCCTACTCCTACATTCCTGGGGGTTGGATACGATAGCCGACTGACCTTCAATGAGCATGTCCGGCACTTGAGCCAAGTCATGAAGCAACGATCCAATCTCCTGCGACAACTGACCGGCACGTCTTGGGGATGGCGGCCCTTGGAGATGCGGACGATCTACATTGCCACCGTCAGATCGCTTGCTGAATATGCAGCTCCTGCCTTGGCACCCTGGGCCTCCAACACCAATATCCAGAAACTGGAGAGGGCACAATCGGACGCGGCTCGAGCAATTACGGGCCAACTTCGATCTACTCCCATCGACGCTGTCCTCCATGAAGCCCAGCTCCCACCGCTCTCCTCCCGACTTCAGCTTGCCAGCCTTAGGAAAGCTGATGAATGGTTCCACCTCCCTCCCAACGATCACAGGAGAGTACTCCTCCAAAAGCACGGTCCTAAACGCCTCAAGAGAGAGGACTGGGGTAATTCCACAACCCCCATTTTATCCTCTCTCAACCTCACGCCAGTTGACTCGGAGTCTGTACATGACCCTAATATTCCGTGGCCTCTGGCGCCCCCACCACCCATCCATTTCACCCCCGTCCCATAGTCCGCATCCCCTGCCCAACAACTTGCCACTGCAGAGGAAACACTTGCGGATCTGGGCCCAACCGACTTGTATATTTTCACCGATGGTTCCACCCTCAACGGTACGCCTGGTAACCCCTCAAGTGCCTCTGTCAGCCTGTGCTGAAACACCTGATAGCACCTAAATGGCTATCAACAGCCCTGATTAGAGACCCTGGTTCATCTTTAAAGGCAACACACTAATCCACTCCTGGCAGGCGCCAACCGGGGCTTTTAGCAGTTCTTTTCAGGCCGCAAAGTCTGCCATGATCGCTGCAATCGCCTGGCTAGACCACAATAACGACTGGTCCTCAAGCCTCCATCATCACGGATTGCAAGTCCCTCTCTCCAACCCTAATATAACGGACCCCTCCCTCCTGTCCCTTAACTCCTCAATTGCGGCTTTCTCCCCATCCAAGAGCATCCGACTTATCTGGGTCCCGGGTCACTGCAACCTCCCGGGTAACGACCTTGCAGACGAGCAGGCTAAATTAGGCTCTGCCCTCCCTCAACCTGCCGCCCCGCTAGACCCACAAACTCGGCTCGCCATTATTCGCAGGAGCTCCTTCGACTTCGCACGCTTCACACACTTCCCCGCACGACAACCCCGCTTCTGCTTTCTGTCTTTACGGCGCCTTCGTCGCTTCGTAGGTGGAGTGGCTGACCACAGAGATCCCGGAACCCTTTGTAGCTCGTTTGGGATATCAAAGGCGGTATAAAAAGTGCCCAAAAAGTCAAAATTTAGACGCCCACCCAATTGAATAAGTTCCTCCCGACTATAAGTCTTATTGGCCACGCATGTGTCCAAAAAAGAAAGCAAAAAAGACAAGAGAACGGTAATAAATAGAAGATTAGCTGGAGATCCATCATGTGCGCCGCCATCTTGCATCTAAAGAACAAGGGGCTTTCTATTTTAACCATGGCAGGGTACTTTCCTCGAAGCTGCATTACATTTTTGAAGGGTGGCTTGAATGGTTCAGGGTTGGTACGGGTGCTTAAAATCCTTGAAAACGCGTCACCTCCTGGGAGTACATTGTTCTCTTGGTTAAAGTTGACCAGTGCATCCTATACCTAAATAGGGCACTATTAAATGTGTATTTGTGCAACGATTACGTATCAACTGTGTACATTTATCATTGGCCATGCAAAAAAAAAAGATAAGGTGGCATTCTCAGTGTTAAAATGTGGTGGGAAAAACTTCCTGCAACGGAAAATGTAAGCCACATATTACCCAACACATCAAAAAACAAATATATTTGCGATGTACTCAAGATTAAAAAAATAACATGTCCTGATAAATACAAACGCAAAATTAAAAGTCAAATATGTAATTTGCACATATATTCATGGCTCTGCAAATTACACTTAATTTCTTTTTTCATTGGTCATGCAGAAATTGTCTTTGAAAGTCTAAAAAGTGCTTGAATTTGGCCATGAAAAATGTGGAAGAACCCTGTTTTTTATCTCTATGAATTTAAAGCTAACTTAACAGCAACTTTTATAACAGGGGTCTTAAACTCAATTGATTTGGGAGCTGCCGGTGGTCAGTTATGGGTTGGGCCCAAAACTTTTATAAAAACATCCCACTATTTCAAAAGATCATTCATTAAAATTCCTTACAAAATCTAAGATCTTAAAATCAAAAAGAAAAAAAAGAAAATTAATCCATAATCCATTAGGGCTGAGTTTAACGGTAAAGTGTGTGACATTCAGTGCCTTCTAATGTCACGCAGCGGAGCGGGAAACAGGAAATGAGGACCCATTCTCGTAGACGTACTCAAAATTTATTAGGGGAGGATGAGGAGGGTGCGCACATCCAAACAAAAGAAAAGTTGTCAAAAACAAACAAACGGATCAGACCAAAAACAAAACAGGATCAAACGCTGGCAAATTTACAGACTAGGCATATCTCAGAGTCAAACAGAACTTGCAGAAATCTCACAGAAGGTTCAAAAAGTTAAACAAGTATAACAAATGCTCAGGCAAAGCACAGTTAGAAGGAACGCATTTAAGTACTCCAACAAGCAATCAGTCAATGCGCTTCAGCCGGTGTCCATGGGCGGGGCCAATTGGGCGCCGCGGCAACCGCCCCAGAATCCAGCGCCACCTGACTGGGACCGACGGGGCGCCATGGCAACCGCGCCCGACATGACACCTAATATGAAAAAGTCTAAAATAATATTGATTTAAATACTGTACCATATTTTCCGCTCTTTAAAGCGCTACATTCGAGAGCCTGGGGTTACCGCATTCGTTAGATGGTGCGGTGCTAAAGAGAACTTCAACAAAAAAGTCAAAAAGGTCAGTCACATTTTATAGATTACATACCAGCTTTCTGACAACTCATTTCACTCTTAAATGAATAAAAAGCTGTTTCATTATTTTCTCCGAGGTAAAGCATTAATATTTTTGTGACACATCTTTAACATCATTTAACTATCTTTTAACAGCGGCAAGCAGTGTTCCCTCTAAGTTGCGCACGTGCGCAATTGCGCACTGCTCGCACATTCTCAGCGCACAAGAAAATCTAGCCAGCGCTCAAAATTACTAATTAAGAAGCGACTCAAGTCAAAGTTACAGTGCATGAAGGTAAAAATACACGGGTTCCCTTGACGTTGTGTCCTAAATGCCGTATTTTGAAGTCGAGTCGAAGGAAAACGAAGTTGAGTAAAGTTAGTAGAGTTTGTCAGGGAACCGGCTTCTTCGGCTCGGCTCACTAAAAGGAACCGTCTCTTTCGGGTCCTTAACGGCTCTTTGGGTTGTTTTTGCTTCTTTAATCCCAACATGACCAAATATTATGTAAAATTATGCACAAAATGACTTAAAGGAAGGGGGGAATAGAACAAAAAAGAAAAAAATACCAAAATGAAAAAGTAGTGAAAAGCTGAGAAAAAAAGAAACAAAAGGAAGAGAAAAAAGAAGGAAAAATTTAGAAAAAAGCCAGAAAAAAAGGAAAGAAAGAAATGTAGGAAAACAGTAAATAGAGAACAAAAAGAAAAAAGTAACAGCTCGGAAAAAATAAAAACAATGAGAATTTTTTTAAAGGAATTAAAAAAAAAGTAGAAAAAAAAATAAGAAAAAGTTTGTGTTGCATTCAAATAATTTCCAATTATATCAAGCGAATCTTGTTGCCAGCATTGTACTTCCACTAAAAAATGTGATTAAGTACAGTTCTGTATCTTACAACCGACTAAATAAGCCCCCAAAAATGTTAATATTTTGCGACAAAATATATCAGGAAATAAAAACAAATGGATATCTTGTGAACGAATTGTAAGAACAAATGACGGTTGTAGGCCGTACAACCTTTGCAATAGTACATGAGTCAATTCATTCACAAGAGAAAAATAATTTTTCATTGCCAGAAACTCAGCAAAATGTAACTTGATGTCAAGTTTTGGACATGTCTGATAATTAATTATCTTGCCACACTTGGGATTATAGTTGCTCACTGTTGTTTCAAGCGCTGCTCACCGACTTTGTGTGAACGCTCAGAAACGTGGAAAATTAGAGGGAATATTGGCGGCAAGGTATAACATTTAACTTTTCCTCCTTTTAGTAAACACTTAATACTGTTACGTTAAATTAAGCATTAGAGCAATGCCAGTATAGTAACACACGTAATAGTGCAAAGCAATAACAAGAACAGTAATAACTCTAAACTAATAGAATAATAGCTTTAAACTATAAGTTGTGACCACACAAAACAAACATGTAAATCTAGCTTTCGCAGTTCTTCATCTAGAATCCCTTGAATCTTCTTCCCTGCCCGAATTTAAGAGCTGGGCGAATGCTGCATCCAAAACGCTCCGTCTCTTCAAAGTCGTCATTAATAGGGGCAGTGTTGCTGTTGTTGTCTGGCAGTTCAGTGAATATTCCTACCTTCCTGAAAGCTCCGACTGAAAGCTTGTGACTGATACATCAGCCCAGGAATTTACAAAGGGCCTTTACAAAAACACACAAATCGAAATGAAACGTCGGTATACATATCCCAAAATGCACCGCACGCTACTTCTTCTACAGAGGAATATCGAGTCTGCGGCTACTTACCGTTGTTTCAGACTCCTGCTATACTGTATATGCATAAGCACACAAATTGTCATGAAATTTGGATAAATTATAATGAGGGTCACACTCGAGTTGTCTGTGTTAGCCTGCAGCTAGGTGGTTAAGGGATCCGTCAGCCCTTAAAAACATAATAGTAACACATTAACAAGTTTGTCGCTTATTTTGGGTGGTCAATAAATTATATTAACAATACTTTAAAGTATTTAAAAAAATACTTTAATTAAAGAGTCGAGTTTATTCATTTCAAAACTTATCTCGCCTTTTTGGAGCACCACATACGTTTTTAGAACATTTTAACCAGCGTAAGCACAGCCCAGAACTAGCACAACTAGGGTGTTTTGGGGGGTGCTCATGCAGCCAAAATTCAACCCAAGCACCCCCAAAAATTATAGCATTTTAAAAACTTTTTTTCCATAATAAAGGACAGGATAGACTTAAACGAAAGGAAAAACGCTAGCTAAAAAACAAACAAAAACAAAATGTAAACAATGCAGCATCCAAAATACTCCAGTTCCTTGGAATGGTTCATTTTTGAAATATCTGTAGCATTACTGTAGTTGTATGTTTGTATAATTGTGTAGTATTTCTGTAGTTATTATCTTGTAGTATTGCTGTAGTATCATTGTAGTTTTTCCGCAGAGCTATTTTCGTAGTTTTTCCATCGTAAAATCTTTGTATATAGCTGTAGTATTTTTGTAATTTGACTTGAGTTGTACTTTTGAAGTTTTTTTTTTAGTATTTCTGTTATAAAGATGTGGTATTGCTTTAAATTTAATTTTGTAGTATTTTCGTAGAATTTTTGCAGTTATATTCCTGTAGTGTTTCTAAAGTATAATCTTTGTAGGGTATCTGTAGTATTTTTGTAATATTACTTGAGTTGTATTTATGTGGTAATTTAGTAGTATTTCTGCAGTCAGAATTGTGTAGTATTTCTGTAGAATTTCTTATGTATTTATTTTATTTATTCTTATTTTATTTTATTTTATGTTCTTTTATTTGCTAGTATTTTTCCATAGTATACTTTTTATTACTTTTAGTACTTTCAGTTAGGCGTATTCTGTAGTATTTATACATTTTTATTCTTTAGGTTTTACGGTAATATATTTTTAGTAGTATGACTGTAGTATTTTTGTAGTATTACTGTAGTTGTATTGCGTAGTATTCTCTTGTAATATTTTTGTAGAATTATATTTGTAGTATTTCAGTCACAATATTTATGTAGCAGTATATTTGAGTCTTACTGTAGTGGTACTTAAGTCATTTTTTTGTAGAAGTAGTTTGAAGTATGTCCATACTAGTATCTTTGTAGTATTTCTTTAAAAAGTTTTTAAAAAAAGATATTATTGTACTGGTATTCTTCTGGTATTTTTTAAATATTTCTGTAATCATATTTTGGTATCATGTTATTACTGTAGTGGGCAGCACGACAGCGCAGTGTTTAGCGCATTTGCGGCACATTTCTGAGGTCATGAGATCGAACTTTCCTGTGTGGAGTTTGCATGTTCTCCCCGTGCTTGCGTTGGTTTCCTCCGGGCACTCCGGTTTCCTCCCAAATTCCAAATGCATGCATTTCAGGTTAATCGGCCAGTTCAAATTAGGTGTGAATGAGCGAGTGAGTTGTCTGTCTCTGTGTGCCCTTCGACTAACTAAAAGCCGCATGTGCCTACATTAGAAATGAGATATTCACAAAGGAAGACGGCACACAGAAAGAGTTTTAATCATATACAGTACCTTAACCCCTTATCGTTCCGACGGCCTGCTGGTGGGCCGCCGGACTTTTGATAAATAAATACGTGTTTCTACGATGTCTCGAGTCACTGAAATATGTCATGCCACATATCATTGGAAAGCTTAAACTCTTGGGATTCAAGATATGGCCATTTCAAAATATACTCATCAGAGGAACATCATGATTACTGTGAAACAAGATACCCGACAGCTATAAAGCCGCGGTAACTCACAAGTACATCCTCTTGGCCGTCTTCAACTTGTTTGAATGTCCCTGAAAATGGCTTTTTTACATCAAGGACAATCCATAGAATTCATCCATGTAAAATATTTACTCAAAAACACATGAAATTTCTGTTTCTTTGCTTCTTCTAATTTTTTTGTTTCGCTCCAAAACTCCCCTTTACGGATAAACCGACTGGTAAAATTATTCCCGATATGGTAGTTAGCCCTCCGCTTTCGAATGATCCTTTTTTTCCATGATGAGGGTCTGTTCATTCTAATTTTTTTCATGCAAAAAGCACAAAGCTACATTTAATTAGCATCTCCCTTGACACATCCATTTAACCTGTCTCACTCTTACCTTTACTCCATAAATTGGCTGCATCATTGCATAACCCGCAGGGTTGAAAGCTTGGGAAAAAATGTCGCGGCTTATAGTCCGAATTTTGCGTTAAGCGCATTTTGTGCTAATTAGTTATAAAAAGTAGCTCGACGCTTGAACAGGGTTAGAGACAGGGCCGTAACCCCGCAAACGCACATAACACGCACTGCGTATGGCATCAAGTGCCCAGGAGGGAACCAAATGGAATCAGGGTCGTGGAAAAAAAAAAGTTTAAAGTGTTAAAAGTGTTAATAAAATGCACATGGTTAAACAACACAGAAGCAGCATAAACCAAATTTCCAGAGAAAAGGGGTGAATCTGCTTTGTGTCCAGGCCTATCTCCAGTCTCTTGGTGCACCCATCCCCTCCTATTGGTATGTTCGATTATGCCTCATTCGTAATTTGGTGAAAACCGGTGCGAACATGGCCTCAAAACAAAAGTCTGGAGCAGAGAAATGAAAAAAAAAAGGAGAGGACGCTCATCTGTCGCTTGCTGAGTCAATTTTAAAATTAAAAAGCTCATGATAATACTGTATTTCCACACCCATTTGGCGCACTGTTTTAAAGGGCGCGCTCTCCTTAGTTTGAATTATATTTTGTCGCCTCATTTGACGTACTGGCCTATTGGACCATAAAGCAATGTGCTTAGGGCACCTAAATGGCTATCAACAGCCCTGATTAGAGACCCCTGGTTTAAACACTTTTCACAATAATATGTGACAAAAATCACAATATTGTTTACATACTGGAATTTTTAAAATAAAAATAAATGAAATGATCTGCATGACTTCCCAAAGCGCTTTACATTGTGCTTCACATTTCCCAATAGCGGCCGTGATCTGTGCAGCCATGTAAGGCGCTAACCTGCTTATTGGGGGTAATTGGGGGTTCAATGTCTTACCCAAGGACACTTCGACATGTAACACGGACAAGCCGGGATTTGAACTGGGATCCCTTGATCCTAAAACGATCGCTCTACCTCCTGAGCTACTGCCGCCCCCAAATATTAACTTTCAAAACTACACAATAATTATATTTATACTTGGACTATATAATGACTTTTCTTTAATCTGACATAATAAAAAGAAAAACAACAATATGTATTTTTCATTCTGTTTGAGTAAAGTTATATTATTTGAAATTTAGTAATTGTGTACTTGACTTCAGTGAAAAGAATGAAAGGGGCTCACAAGAACTGACGTATGGCTTAGCCAGTCCCCCTTTACTCACTCCGACAAAGATTGAAGATTCTGTAAGGAGAACCTACAGGATTGTCGTTGTAGTTGACATTTCACAGGAAGCAATCAAAGCTTATTCGGCCCAGAAAGATCTCACTTGAACTACAGACGCTCCCCTACTTATGACCATTCGACTTACAATACAACAACAAAAAATTCTGGGATGTCGAAAAATATCCAGACTTTGCTGTAAGTAAGATTTTGGATTGTGTCCACCTTTTTCAGAGTACAGAACACAACTGTAGTGCTTCCTTTTGCTGCTACCGGTGAGTGGCGCTGTGAGAGGTCACCCAGCATCCATCTGAATGTCATGAACAAAAACGGACTCTCGGATAGTTTCAAAAGTGCTTTTATTTGAAAGAGTTGTTGGAGCTGGCTTGGGACGTCGGCGCTTGTCGGTCGTCAGCCTCTTCGGGTGGAATGGCAGCTCCGTGACGGGTGGACAGACTGTACAGCTTAGCAGGTAAGTCGATGACCGGGGCGGGAGAGTATGTCGAAAAACGTGAAACGGAAACAGGTCAAAAACGGAAGGCAGGCATGAATCAGGCAAGAGGAGTCATGGGTACCTTGTAGTCTGGAGAAACACTCATGGATACAAAGAGTATACCCGGACGTCCATCTCTGGACGCAGACCGCTTAAGTGGAGAACGTCAGCTATTCAGGAAGTGCGTTCAAGCGTGCCAAACGATTGCCCAAGGTGACTTCACTTAGGCAATCACGACAGAACCCCCCCTCAAGGGGCGGCTCCAGAAGTCCCCCCCCAAAAAATTAATCCAAGACACGTCACAGGGAAACACAGGTAACCCAAGGAAAAGAAGTCACAGGCAAACACAGGCAAGTCACAAGTAATCCCAAAAAAATATGTCACCGATAATCCAAAAATGAGTGTCCAGTAGTCCACCGACAAACCACAGAACGTCCACAGGTACACCACCGGCGATCCCTAGGCACGGATAAACAATCCACCGGTCAGAACAGAAAAAAAAAATCCACAGGAAAAAAGGAAAAAATGTCACATTACAGTACCTCTCAGAATTCCCCCATCGTCGGCATCCGAAGGGGCGGCAGAGGGTGGGTCCGCAAGCGGAAGGGTTGCGGTATCGGACCCTCGGGGACGACCACGGCGTGGTGCTGGTTGGTCTGGATGTAGTTGATGGAACTCCGCCACGAGAGAACGGTCCAGGATCTGCCGGGTGGGGACCCATGACCTCTCCTCCGGACCGTATCCCTCCCAGTCGAACAAGTACTGGAATCCCCGACCCCTGCGTCTGGAGCGGAGCAGGCGACGCACAGTGTAGACAGGTTCCACTTCCAGAAGGCATGGAGCCGGGGGTGGAGGCGTTACGGGGCCCAACGGGCTCTGGCCAAAGGGCTTGATCCGGGAGACATGGAACGTGGGGTGCACCCTCTTAGACCTTGGCAGGCGGAGACGGACCGCTGAGGGGTTGATAATTTTTTTCTATGGGAAACGGGCCTAGAAATCGAGGAGCCAGTTTCCTTGACTCAACCCTCAGTGGCAGATCAGCGGATGAAAGCCGAACACTCTGGCCCACATAGTAGTTCGGAGCAGGATTCCTCCGTCGATTAGCCCCGACTGAATGAGACTTGCCTGCCCAAAGGAGTGCGGACCGGGCCCGAGCCCAGGTTCGTCGACAGCGGCGGGCGTTAGCAGTAGCGGACGGGCAGGAGCCTTCCCTTCCTCGCTAGGGAACATAGGGGGTTAGTAGCCATATACGCACTGGAAGGGGGACATTCCCGTGGAGGAGCTAACCAGGGAGTTGTGGGCATACTCCACCCATGTCAATTGCCGAGCCCAAGACAACGGTTCACGAGAGACCATGCAGCGCTGTCTCCAGGTCCTGGTTAACTCGCCCTGACTGGCCGTTGGACTGAGGGTGGAAACCCAGTGAGAGGCTAACCGAGGCTCCCAGCAGATGGTAGAACTCCTTTCAAAAACCGGACGAAAACTGGGGACCCCGGTCTGAGACAATGTC
The DNA here is from genome assembly GCF_059441175.1 of Urocampus carinirostris. Taxonomy (NCBI): domain Eukaryota; kingdom Metazoa; phylum Chordata; class Actinopteri; order Syngnathiformes; family Syngnathidae; genus Urocampus; species Urocampus carinirostris. The sequence continues at coordinate 40,910,183 of NC_142359.1, forward strand.
CTGAGGGATGCTATGTAGGCGAAACTCGTGTTGCTGAACTGCCAGCGCAGTTTCTTTGGCGGAGGGGAGTTTGGGTAGTGCCACTAAATGGACCATCTTGCTGAACCGATCCACAATGGTAAGTACGGTCGTCATCATCTCAGATACTGGCAATCCTGTCACAAAGTCCATGGCGATATGGGACCACAGCCGGCGGGGAACCGGCAGAGGATGTAATAGGCGGCCGGGCGTTGGTGAGAGGCTTTGTTCTGGGCACATACTTGACAGGCTGATACGTATCCTTGTACATCTTTGGCCATGGAAGGCCACCAGAAACGTCGGGCCAAGAAACTGTGGGTCCGAGCCGACCCCGGGTGGCAAGACAGGCGAGAATTGTGCCCCCATTGAAGGACCTCAGACCGTAAGGGTTCGGGGACGAATAGTCGGCCCACGGGACTGGAGCTGGGACCGGCTTGATCTGGTAGCGTCTCTCTGACTCGGGCTTCAATATCCCAGAAAACAGCCGCTACCATGCGGGAAGCCGGGAGAACCGTTGCAGGACCCTGAGGTAGCTCGTCGGGCTTCTGGAATTGCCAGCAGAGGGCGTCGGGCTTCACGTTGCGGGACCCGGGTCTGTAGGACAGGGTAAAATTGAAACGGGTAAAGAACAGGGACCAACGTGACTGACGTGGGCTTAGTCGCTTAGCCGATCTAATGTATTCCAAATTTTTGTGATCTGTCCGAACTAAGAATGGCACCGTTACCCCCTCCAACCAATGCCGCCATTCTTCCAGCGCTAGCGTGACGGCCAACAACTCACGATCCCCCACATCGTAGTTGCGTTCGGCCGGGGATAACCGCCGGAAAAAGAAGACGCACAGGTGCATCTTCTGGTCCTTGTCTGACCGCTGGAACAGGACAGCACCAACTCCCATATCTGGGGCGTCCACTTCCACTACGAGTTGGCGTGCAGGGTCAGGTACCTGGAGTATAGGAGCCGTAGAGAAATGGTTCTTTAGACAGTTGAAAGCCTCATCGGCTGCGGGGGACCACCGGAACGGCTCCTTTGGGCTGGTGAGGACCGTGAGGGGAGCTGCCACAGAGCTGTAGCTCCTGATGAATCTCCAGTAAAAGTTGGCGAATCCTAGGAATTGTTGAAGTTTCTTGCGAGACTCCGGGACAGGCCAAGAGGTAACTGCTGATACTTTGGCAGGGTCCATCTGAAGGCTCCCCTCCGACACAATATAGCCCAGGAATGAAACAGTCTCAGCATGGAACTCGCATTTCTCCGCCTTAACAAATAGAGAGTTCTCCAGGAGACGACGGAGAACGAGCTGGACATGTTTTTGGTGCTCCTCGAGGGACTTCGAAAAAAACAAAATATCATCCAGGTACACACATACAAAGCGATTGAGCACATCACGTAAAATGTCATTAATCAAGGATTGGAAAACAGCGGGGGCGTTGGTTAACCCGAATGGCATTACCAGGTACTCGTAGTGGCCGGTGGGTGTGTTGAACGCTGTTTTCCACTCATCCCCCTCCCGGATTCGGACCAAATGGTAGGCATTTCGCAGGTCAAGCTTAGTGAAGATCGTGGCCCCATGTAGAAGTTCAAAAGCAGAGGCAAGCAGTGGCAATGGGTAACGATTCTTAACCATGATGTCATTAAGCCCTCGATAGTCTATAGAGGGCTGGAGCGACCCGTCCTTGTTTCCGACAAAGAAGAACCCCGCCCCCGCTGGAGAAGAGGAGGGCCGAATAATACCAGCCGCCAAGGCATCGGAAATGTACTCCTCCATTGCCTCTCTCTCGGGAACTGACAAGGAGTAGAGGCGGCCCCGAGGAGGAGCGGACCCTGACAGAAGGCCAATTGCGGAGTCGTAAGGTCTATGAGGCGGTAGGGAAGAGGCCTTAGCTTTACTGAACACTTCCCGTAGGTGGTGGTAGCAAACTGGGACTTTGGACAGATCGCATGGAGCCTTTGGGGAAGTGGAACGGTCAGGATTAGGAGCGGCTCGCAGACAGGTTTGGTGACAGTCCATGCCCCATTCCAGTATTGACCCAGTACGCCAGTCAAAGTGGGGGTTGTGTTGGACCAACAATGGGTGGCCCAGAACAAGGGGTTGGCTCGGGGAGTGAAGTAAATGGAAACGGATCTTCTCTCGGTGATTTCCAGACAACTTTAATTCTATGGGTCCCGTTATTTAAGATACGGTGCCCAAGAGGCGACCATCTAAAGCTCGGGCTGACACCAGATTAGGAAGGGGTTTCAGGGGTATCCCTAGTTTGCGTATGAGGGACAGATCAAGGATATTAGCTTCAGCGCCAGAATTGATCAGGGCAGGTAAAGTCTGAGGTGAACCGGGAAGAAGGAGATGGGCCTGGAGGACCGGTCTATCAGTCTTGGGGCACGAAACTAAAGCCGAGCTCAATCGGACGTCCCCTATGTCCGACGAGCGTTGGCCTTTTAAGGGACAATTGACCACTCTATGACCTTCGCCGCTGCAGTAAAAACATAGCTGTTCGGAACGCCTTCGCTGGCGTTCTTCGACCGAGAAGGAAGTACGATCCACCTCCATCATCTCATAGGGGGTGGTGGATGCGGTTGAGGGGTTCGGTACATTACCAGCTTCTTGAGCTGGCCTGGTGACGAATCGGCTGGGACTTCCCCTCTCCTGGCGTCTCGCCTGAACCCTACGGTCGATCCGGGCGGTCAAGTCAATAGCTACGTCAAGCGTTGCCGGAGGAGCGTGGGATACTAATTCATCCTTGAGGTAACCGGCCAAACTGTGGAGGTAGGCGTCGACCAGCACCTCCTCATTCCAGTGACTTTGGGCAGCTAGTGTACGTAAGTCGATATATATATATATATATATATATATATATATATATATATATATATATATATATATATATATATATATATATATATATAGTTATATATATATATATATATATATATATATATGATGTCGGATACGCCCTGCTTCTGAGAGGACAATAGTCAACTGGACCTTGGTTTGGTGGAGTTTACTTTAAATTGAGTGTAGATCTTCCATCGAGGGCCGCTCAGCCAATTTGGTGTTTTCCAACTTCAATTGGTTAATTTTTGCAGAAGCGTCTTTTAAGAGTTTCGCTTGGGTCTGCTTCTCACTTTCAGCTGTGGTGAGGGCTTCGCGCAAATCCCGTTTACTTGGAGAGGGCTCGAACTTATCCTCAGAGTCTTCAAAAGGCAATGAGTGCTTAGCGGCCTTTTTCGTTTTCTTCTTCAGAGTGGACGAGTTTTCCTTGTGTCTCATCTGTTTGCTTTTTTCTCTTCTTTCTATTTGCCATAATTACCTAGTAATGACATAGTAACAACATAGTAAGTTGTACAAGATAAGTGAATATTTCAGAAATGTAGTTCAAACAATAGTGGCAAAAATGCCCTAGACAAACATCGTTGGTTAACGTTCATCTTAGGTAAATGTAAAAATCTCTCTCTATCGCTGTCTTATTTTTTTAAATCCCCTGTGCAGTCATTAGAAAGGAACAACAAAAGAATTTCTTCCTTACCATATGTTCCATGGCGCCTATAATCTAATGAGGCTTTGGTAATTACAAAGTGTACCGGGGGAGAGGAGCTCATCGATTCTCTGGGAATAGAAATTCCATTACAGACATGCTGTCAAGTCTTGAACGCTTGCTAGTTTCATTTCAGGTAATTGCTATACCCAACAATAGGAGTTTTTATGGATAGCGAGGGCAACTCATGCGATGCTGATCGAGGATTCCTTCAAACTTTAATGTTTTTCTTTTTATCCAGGTAACATGATTTTAATTCATCTGAATTGGTAAAGGTTTTTTATTGACATTTTGTTTTATCCTTTACTTCCATTACCTTTCGAGAATAAAGTACTGTATACCTATGGGATATGGTGACCCCGCCTTATGGCGTTTTTGGTTTACGTTGTGGAATATAATGTTTTTTCAGTCCCTCTATGGCATTTTCCCCACAATATGACATCATGAATTTACATCAAAAATCGCTACCCTTGCTAAATTGCATGCCTCGAGTATTCCCACTGTCGGCAGCTTGTTGGATGTTGCTGCACAAGTTTAGCCAGTACTTGCTGGCGCAATGTCTTATGGTCCTCTGGGCGTTGTTCTTTGCTGTGTTCAAGGCGGCAAGATTGCTGGCTGACAGCTCCTTTTTGTAGTTGATCATTGTGCTTGGCCTTGATGGCTGGTTCCATCACAGGGAGGCTTTCCCCAAACCAGTCAGGGTTGCATCAATTTTTCTTGCCTAATGTAGACAAAGCTGTTCTGTAAACGGTGCCACGCAGAAAGTTCCATATCTCTTGAGCAGTCTCAGCTGTTGGCTGGTGCCTCAGGGCCTGTTCGCAAGAGTCGACAGACTAGCTGCAGACCTCCGGGTCAGACTTTAGTGCAGCATTGTTACATTTTGTGCTGTACACTTGTGAAGCTTTTTCGGCATGAATCTCACTTTGCTGCAAACCTAGGTGTGGTCCGTATCGCAGTCTGCACTGTGAAAGTTGCGTATGGTGAGTATGCTCTTCAGCTGGGCGTTTCTTGTGATGGTCAGGTCCAGTTGGTGCTATATTTCACTCCGCTTGTCGATATTTGCTCGAAGCACCAAGCACTGATTGGAGCAGGCGGACTGTGGCGAATCGGCACCCCACTAGCCAGGGGCTGTCCGGCTTGAGGTGGGTGCTAGCTGACCAATGGGATTAAAAAAGTTCTTCCACCGACAGAGGCGAACCAGTAGCGTCTGTATCCTCACGCCAATTGGATTGGACTTATCACTCGTAAGTGTTTGCCTCCCGTGTTGATTTTGCCGCTTCCAGCGGCACAGAAGTGGCCTCTTTGGGGCGCAGTAACCTGGCAAGGTGACTCAGGGCTGCCCAGACTCCAAAATGCCCCTCTCCGCCTTACTGGTGTGGTCCAAAGGAATGCAGAGCACTACATTTTGCACAAGGTTGTCAGCAGAAGCTGCCAGAAGGGCGACATGTAGTCGTCCTAGCTGCCTTAGGGGCCCCACTCCGGATTTACTGAGTTTACTTGAAATGAGAGTTTTTCCTCTCCTAAACGTATTTGCAACTCATGTTGCAGGCTCAGCCTGCCCATCTGGTTATACCACCGGGAAGTCAGTCGCACCCATACAAAACTCAGTGTAAACAGGGACGCCACGGGAAGGCCTTGCTATAGACACAGTAACGTAGGAGAGGCCATATGCGATGACCTACTGACTGGCAAGCCAGGCAACAGCCATGCGGCAATCACTACATCTGAAATTGAGAGGTGATCGAGTTGTGCTTCACTCTTTCCTGTAGTGAGCGGGACATCACAATCCCCACAACATCTAGCAGGCAAATAAAACACATTGTCCCTTTAACTTTTACATTAAGGTGGGGGCTTCAAACTGACATCCTGGGGGCAGCAATTGCCGTGAGTTTGAGACCCCCTTTTCTCTCTAAAGTGCCAGAGAGAAAAAAGTCTTATCCATGAAAGCCCGTCATTTTAATAGCTGGCACGTTTTTAAGGCGTGTCACAATTGAACAAATATGTCTTATCACTTCTGCCAGTTTTTTTTATGTCCTGAAGGCGTCTGTCAGATGGATTTGAGCACGCCAGCAAATTGGTGACTGAAAATGTTTAAGCAAATTCTGACTGTGAGGTTATTTACCATTTGAATGCGATAACACATTAAAGGTGGATAGAAGAAGACATGGTAATAGTTTCTGCGCAGGCAATATAACAGATCGATTGAAAGATCTTCAACTTTGGAAGAGATTTTTGTCACGTTTCGACCAAACTGCAGAGAAGCCTGAACCAGGCCAGGGGTGCTATAAAAACGGTGTTTAAAATCCCTTCATGTTCCTGTAAAATTCAACTAAAATTCCAATCCAAGACGTATGCAAAGTAAATTGAATGCTTGGAGAATCTGGACGGTTTTGTTCTCTTTTGAAAAGTAACACTCTGATGTTTTGTCCCAAACTAAAATGATCACTGCAAATACTACTAACATTGAGTAATCTGACATTTAAACACACAGAAATTGAAGGTTTTGAATCTTGCCTGTTTTTTTTGGGGGGTTTTTTCCAACTAAATGCCTGCAGATGCGTGTAGCATGTGCATTTTAGCTAGAAAACAGGTAAGACAATCGCTTGAAGCCTTGTCAAATTTGATTTCAATTTGATAAACTAAACATATTATGTATATTTTTCTAATGGTAGTTCTAGGTGTTTCCAAAAGTAGCCATTATGAGACATTTAACAGCCCTCAAATATTTGCAAACGTGTATTTTACTCTGGCCAATTTTTGTTGTAAATGTTTGATTTCTCTTTCTAGAAGTCGATCCCTTGTAAAATTGAGTAAAATTACATTAGAGTTTCTTTGACTAAATGATAGGTCAATCCGCTGACTGAAAATATTGAAACAAATTGTGACTGCGAGGTGATTTACCATTTGAATGCAATAACAAATTAAAGTGGATAAAAGAAGACGGGGTCTGCACAGAAAAAATAATAGTGTTTAAAACCCCTAATGTTCCAGTAAAATTTGCCTAAAATGCCAATCCAAGATGTATCCAAAGTCAGTGTCTGAAAAAACGTCTGCCCGGACGCCCGGTGTGTGCATCTTTTACGTTGGGCATACAACTTACAAAACGTCTCTGCCAGGCGGACAACTTTTTTAAGGAAAAAAAAAATGAACGACAGATTTTTCCTTCAAATCAAACGTTTGCTTTATCCCGATTTCGAAATCTTCGTTCGGTTTGAAATTTCACTTCGTTTGGCATTTTGCATACTCGGCAGCCAATCAGAAGCCTGCATCGAATTACTTCCTGCTTCTGGACTTTCCCGAGCGTTATAAGGTCATGCATTTGCATATCATTTTCCAAAGAAGACGCACAGAGAACACAAGAAAAATGGATAGGTGATTAGAAATCAAGCCAAAACCTCAGCCCCAGAAGAAATATTCAAAAGAAGCTCAAAAGATTCATGACGATACAAAATGTAAACGTACATTAAAAGCATCGAGGAAAGAGGAGTTTACGTGGCTTGTAGCAGACGACGCAACGCAAACATTGCATGAATGAAGATGAGTAAATACCGGTACATGTAGATTTATAATAAACTTAATTTTAAAGTGTTGCTCTGTTATATATTCTGATTATCAATCCTTTCCAATACTTTGTAACAATGTTTATTCCTGCGACTAGTCGTCTTATTGTGTTACAAGTTGTTATGGGGCAGGGAACTTTATGGCTGGGCAGGCCACTTTTCATAGTTGTCTGCCCTGGTGTCCGGTAACTTTTTGTCATGAGTTTTAGACACTGCCAAAGAAAATTGAATTCTGTTCCTGAACCGTTTGAAGAATATGGACGGTTTTGGTCTCTTTTGAAAAGTAACACTCTGATGTTTTTTCCAAAACTGAAATGATCACTGCAAGTGCTACTAAAATTGAGTAACCTGAGGTTGAAACACACGAGATTGAAGGTTTTGAATCTTGCCTTTTTTTGCAATCAAATGCATGCAGATCAGATAGATAGATAGATAGATAGATAGATAGATAGATAGATAGATAGATAGATAGATAGATAGATAGATAGATAGATAGATAGATAGATAGATAGATAGATAGATAGATAGATAGATAGATAGATAGATAGATAGATAGATAGATAGATAGATAGATAGATAGATAGATAGATAGATAGATAGATAGATAGATAGATAGATAGATAGATAGATAGATAGATAGATAGATAGATAGATAGATAGATAGATAGATAGATCGATCGATCGATCGATCGATCGATCGGTCGGTCGGTCGGTCGGTCGGTCGGTCGGTCGATAGATAAGTTAAATGACTAACCTTACATATATGCACACATAACCATTTCCATAACAAAATGTAGTCACTTGCCAGTCTAGGTTAAAAAAAACACTAAAAATGCTGTATATATAAAAATATATTAAAAAGGAAAAAACACATACTTAAGAAAGTTATTCATCAAGTGTTGACATTTATTGAAGTGACCAAATACAGCAAAAGTCTCAAACTCGCAGCCCGTGAGCCATTAGCGGCCCTCAAGGTAGTTTGGGGACCCTGACATAATATGAAAACTTAATGTTAGGGTGGCCGGTGCGAGTTTGAAAGGGATGCGTCATCTGAGCTAATTATTTAGGCAGCACTCAAAATGTACTTACCAATGCAGTGTTTTTCAAACTTGTTTGAGCCAAGGTACATTTCTTTCACTGAATCTTTCACCCAATGACACCTAATGAGATGTTGCAACACATCAGTTGGGTGATCCTCCTCAAATTTGGCTTGTATTCCGTTGTTGCCACTCGAAGCAACTCTTTCACATGGGTGTCAGTCAAAACAGATCGATGCTTTGATTTCACATGTTTCAGGGTGGAAAACACAGACTCGCAGACGTACGTTGACCCAAACATCGACAGGATCTTTAGCGCAGCCCGTTTGATGTTGGGGTATTTTTCCATTGGCACACGTTTCCAGAACTCAATGGTCCCTTCCCTGAAAACAGCTTTCAGTTGATCCTCTTCACAAAGATCAATCATCTCCAACTCCGCCGCAGCCTCATCTGTGACGAGCGGGATTTTCAAACAGTCCATTTCCGCATTAAATGGGTCGACAAGGAACGTAATATGTGGTCTTTTCAGTTGTAGATCACGGAAGCGGGTCACAAAGTTTTCGTGCAAGTTTTCAATCAGCGTTGCATACCTGTCTCTTTTCTTTTTCAGGGCGGCACTGGTGACATGTTCACTGGCTTTCAGAAGAGTGGGAAAATGCGTTAAATCTTTTTTTTGAATTTGCGTCTTGAACAGTTTCAGTTTGTTGATAAACGCAAACACACATTGCACGAGGTCAGGCAGCATTTTTAACTTGCCTTGCAGGGTCAGGTTTAGTCTGTCCAAGTGCCACAGCATGTCGACCAAAAATGCTAGATCCATAATCCACTCGAGGTCCGAGAGCTGGGGATAGTCCTTGCCCTTCTCTCCCATGAACAGTTTCACGGCATCCAAAAGCTCAAAGAAGCGAGAGAGCACTTTGCCTTTTGACAGCCACCTCACAGTGCAGTGCAGCGGCAGGTCACCTGGAAGCCCTTGGTCCAGCTCAGCGATGAGACTCCTGAATTGCCTGTGGTTAAGAGCGTGTGTGCGGATGTAGTTCACGATTTCCATCACAGGCTTCATGACGTTGTCTGAATTCAATGATTTAGACACGAGTTGCTCCCTGTGGATGATGCAATGGAAATTCCAAAAGTCGGGAAATGTTTGATAAGTTTTACATAGCCCCACAAGCCCGTTCGCGGATCCGATCATGGCCGGCGCTCCATCCGTGGCTATTGCAGTTAGTTTTGCTATGGGCAGGTTCGCTTTTGCAAATGCAGCCATCATCGTTTCTTTTACATCTATGCCACGGGTTCTGTCTTTCAATGGCACAATATCAAGGAATTCTTCTTTGATCATACATTCGTTTGACACAGACCGTGCAAAAATTGCTAACTGAGGCTTATCTTGTATGTCACAACTCTCATCCAATGCCACACTAAAATACTCACATGCTTGAAGGTCAGAGTGCAACTGTGATTCAATAGCAGTGTTAATGTCTGATATTCTGCGTTCAACAGTGTGGCGCGAGAGTTGGACATCTGATATGCTTCGTTTCAGTTTGTTGTCTTCAGGAGACAAGATTTCAACAGCGTCATTAAGGCATTTTTTTATGAAGTCCCCTTCACTGTATGGTTTTTTAGCCTGTGCGATGTTCCAAGCCAGTTGATATAAAGCAAGAGTTATGGTTTTTGAGTGTTTTGTCAATTTTTTGAAAAACTGCATCTGCATTTCTGCCTGACTTTTCAAAGTGACCAACCTCTGCTTGCGAGGTTCAGTCCCTTTTGGAAATTCCTGGTCGATGTAAGGATGGATTGAGTTGAAGTGACGCTGAAGATTTGAAGCTTTGAAATGCCCCAATAATGCCTGACATATAAGGCAGAATGGCTTGCCATTACGTTCAACAAAAAAATATAAATTCTCACACTCTGTTAAAAATGTCCTGTTCTCTTCTTCATATTTTCGTTTGGCTGTGCATTTTTTCCCTGCCATTTTGAGAGCGCTTGAAACAAACTATTTACAACTCAAATAATCTTGCGCGTTTGGCATCACATCAGACGTTATTCTTCTTCTTTTCAATTCAAACTGGCTCACCCGGTCAGCGCGCCACCTAGTGTAAATGAAAGCCAGCCAAGCAGTTTTCAAGCTTATCATGTGAAAGCCCCTGAAGACCCAATGAGTGGATCCCCGAGTGCAGGTAACAGGCTAAACTAGCAGCTGTTTGTCGGCTCGGACTACGTGCTGGGACCCTGTGTGTACTATTGATGAAGTTTGGTGCAGTTCTGAGCATTATTTGTGGCTAATAGTGGCGTTTGCGGTCGGACAGTGGCTCCGTACAGCGCCGTATGTGGTGATAGTGCGGTATTTGCTGAAGTTGGTGGATCTCGTGAATCTAGCGGTCGGGTAAATTAATCTCTTGAGTGGGGTTGTTACGGTGTGTTTGACCATCGTTTACACTTATGCATTACGCCAGAATATCGCTTAAAGAGCCGCATGAAATCAGCCAAAGAGCCGCATGCGGCTCGAGAGCCGCGGGTTGGCCACCCCTGCATTAGGGGGATATGGCTATAGATAGATTTAATTCAATTGGTCAATAAATTGTTTGTTAGAATAATCTATTTTCCCACCCATATTCGCTACACATTTTACAAGATTTTTTTGCTGTACTTCCACCTTGTAAATTAAGGGAAGTGAGTCTGGTGATGTGGTGAAGCCTTATACTAAAAAACATTGAAACAATGAACGCCACCAACAGAAACTGGAGCTACTGAAGCTCTCAACAAGATTAAATAATGAAAAAAATCGAGCCAAAAAGATTTTTACCAATGAAAGGTACTACAGCTTTCAAGGACACTATGGTACGGCGTTGAATGCATCCATAGGCAACACAATGAGCAGGCATTCCCTTAAGAATTTTTTGGGCTCCGTCCACATGTAATGTAAGATTCTGATGGTCTGACCCGACTAGCTTAGGCTCGAGTAAGGCACGCAGATCAAAGGGACTTCCTATTGTTCTGTATGCATTTTTTGTTATTTTTTGCCTCTGGACAACTGAGGTTTGTTTTGTAATCTTTATTGAAAAAAAAGTCAAACACACTCCATTTAAAAAATTGCATTGCAACGTTGCATAAAATTTAACCAATTGTACAATGAAACAAATACAACATTTTAAAGAAAAATAAACATGCCAGGGGGAAACGAGTTACATAGAATACCAAATTATTTACAAATATTTTTAGTTCTAATAGCCTTTTGGTTGAGAGAAGGCTTGATGGAAAATATATTGTTCTATTTCACATTGAAAAGTAATAAAGGATTTTTTTTCCTGTGAATTTAACATTCACCTAAAATGATAATTAGATTGACAACAAAGGTTGCTTTGGCTTTGATCTAAATTTATCAGTGTCAAATAATCCAATCACAATGTCTTTCCAAAATATTTCAAACCCATTGTCAAACATTTCTGTGGCAGTATCTACGATGTACCTGCCATTTTCAGTGTGATGTCATTTTATGGAAACACGTTTTAACAAATGTACCTAACTAAAGGAAAATGAAACATAGTTTATCTATCTATCTATCTATCTATCTATCTATCTATCTATCTATCTATCTATCTATCTATCTATCTATCTATCTATCTATCTATCTATCTATCTATCTATCTATCTATCTATCTATCTATCTATCTATCTATCTATCTATCTATCTATCTATCTATCTATCTATCTATCTATCTATCTATCTATCTATCTATCTATCTATCTATCTATCTATCTATCTATCTATCTATCTATCTATCTATCTATCTATCTATCTATCTATCTACTGTTTCTATTCACTAGTGATAAGTGGCTACAGTCAAGAGCACACTCACATTCACCAAACATTCATTACCCTTTGCTCTTCCCAACCTGACACCAAGCACAACAAGGGACGAGGTGCTGTGCCATGCAACCCTTCATTAGCAGAGATGTCGAACAGCATACTCTAATATAACCCCTCCGCAAATGTAAAAAGTTTATAGCGAAAGGAAGGGAGTTGTATTTGGCATCTATGGATTTACAGAAAGAATATGACAGAATAGATTGGGAGGCATTGTGGCAAGTGTTGAAGATATATTTGGTGGGTGGCAGGTTGCTGTATGCTTTGCAAAGCTTTCATGACGAAAGTAGCTTGTGTTGAAGTGGGGACTGAAGTGAACAAGTGGTTTCCGGTAACAGTGGGTTTGAGGCAAGGGTGAGTCGTATCACCTTGGCTGTTTTGTTTGTATTATGGATGGAGTGGTGCGTGAGGTGCGTGTAAGAGCAGGGAGAGCAGGTATATGTGAGGGTGGGTTACATGTAAGCCAATTGTTTGAAGATGACGCTGATGTGGCGGCTGACTCTGCAGCAGGACTGAGTTCTTTGGTCGTGGAGTTTGATAGAGTGTGCAAGAGAAGAATGCTTAAGGTGAATGCAGTCAAGAGTAAGGTAAATAGGTGTTTGAGAGGTGGAAAGGTAAGTGTAAACTTGCAGGATGGAGATGCTAAGTATTTGGGTTTGTATGTGGCCGCGGGTGGTGGTTTGGAGGAGGATATGAAGAAGAGGGTGGTTGAAGGGTGCAAGGCAATGGGTGTGCTGAACGGATTTTTAAAATGTGGAGATCTGCAAATGGGTGCAAAGCGAGGATTTCATGAAGGGGTAGTGTTACCAACAGTATGGCTCAGAGGCATGGGTTTTAAGAGTAAATGAGCGTAATTGGTTAAATGTCTTTGAAATGAGATATTTGCCTAGTATGTGTGGGGTGACTAGATAGGTTAAGGAAGTATTGTGGTGAGAGAGCTTGCTGAGAGGGTTGATAAAGATGATCTGAGATGGTTTTGACTCATGGAAAGAATGGATGGAGGTTGTTTGACTAAAAGAGTTTGTATTGCAGATGTGGTGGAATATAGAATGAGAAGAAGGCCCAAATATGGTTGGATGGATGTGAGGGCGGTAAATCTAATGGATGCAAGAGTGTGGATAGATGTGAATGGCAAACGATAGTTAAGAATGAGTGATATCGATGCATTCCCAAATTGGAACATGTTAATATTGTATCCTGAGGCCAATGTTCCCTCTAATTTTCCACGGGTCTGAGCGTTCACACAAAGTCGGTGAGCAACGCTTGAAACAACAGTGAGCAACCATAATCCCAAGTCTGGCAACATAACTAATTATCAAACATGTCCAAAACTTGACATCAAGTTACATTTTGCTGAGTTTCCGGCAATGCAAAATTATTTTTCTCTTTTGAATGAATTGACTCATGTACTATTGCAAAGGTTGTACGGCCTACAAACGTCATTTGTTCTGACAATTCTTTCACAAGATATCCATTTCTTTTTATTTCCTGATATACTTTGTCGCATAACATTAACATTTTTGGGGGCTTATTGTCGGTTGTAAGATACAGAACTGTACTTAATCACATTTTTAGTGGAAGTACAATGTTGGCAACAAGATTCACTTGATATAATTGGAAATTATTTGAATGCGACGCAAACTTTTTCTTCTTTTTTCTGTTTTTTTTTTTCTACTTTTTTTTTAATTCCATTAAAAAAATCTCATTGTGTTTATTTTTTCCGAGCTGTTACTTTTTTCTTTTTGTTCTCTATTTACTTTTTTCCTACATTTCTTTCTTTTTTTTTCTGGCTTTTTTCTAAATGTTTCCTGTTTTTTTCTCTTCCTCTTTTCTCAGCTTTTCACAACTTTTTTCTTTTGGTATTTTTTTTCTTTTTTGTTCTATTCCCCCCTTCCTTCAAGTCATTTTGTGCATAATTTTACATAATATTTGGTCATGTTGGGATTAAAGAAGCAAAAACCACCTGAAGAGCCGTTTAGGACCCTTGTGCGCTCGCTAGATTTTCTTGTGCGCTAAAAATGTGCGAGCAGTGCGCAATTGCGCACGCACGCAACTTAGAGGGAACACTGCCTGAGGCTCTCCTGTATTTGGTCATTGGGAATTTAAAAATCAATAGAAAGCACATTGTGGTAGGCAGAATGGAGTCCTTCTCAGCCCATGCAAGTGAGAAGTCTCTGATTAGCAACTGAGATGGATTTTTGGCCGCGTTCTTTCCCTGAATCATTTGTCACCATACAAGCTCGAGTTACACGAGCATGAGACGTTTTGCAAAAGAATCGTTTTACTCGGACATCCAACACTAGAAACCTTTTATCTGCGTGTCATTCCTTACCATCTTTTCAAGAGGGGGAAAAATAGCACATCACCCGGCGGGGATGCTAAGTAAACAAAGGCTTCTAATTAAAGGATAACGTAAGCACCACCGTTGCACGGCTGATACAAAAACATTGCCAAATTAGATGGGGAGAGGTAATAAAACTCCAATTAAAGGTGCCTTGTGGTAGGTTACTGTAAACAAAATGAATCACAACTATGGCGGTTGTTTCAAGGAATGGCATTTGTCGTCATATTTTTGCAAATGGAAAAAACAAAATTCCAGTGTAAATAACATCAAATGTGATTGTTACTGTTGAATTTTTGCTCGAAGGCACAACAGCAACCTGTTCCAACTTTGATTCATCACGTTCTAGTCAAGCCATGTCAAGTCAACTCATGTTTATTTGATAGCCCCTAATCACAAGAAATCTTAAAGGACTGCAAAGACCACCATCATTTTTGGATCCATATCCATTATTTTATGTATTTAGATCAAATCTTTTTATTTAAAAAATAAATAATTAGATTAATGAAAATGAACTACTTCCTTAAAAAATAAAAAAATAAATGATTTTAGATAAGTTACATAAATAGACAAATGTATAATCTCATCTCATCTCCATGCTGTACCGCTTATCCTTATTAGGGTCGCGGGGACAAATGTATAATTCAATAAAATTCTTCTATTAGATAGTAAAGTTTCTCTATGCTAATCTCTACAAAAGAGATACATGTTACAAAATACCATTATGACTAGGGCTGCAACAATGAATTAAATAAAGGTGATATAAAGCGTGCCCTGTGACTGGCTGGCAACCAGTTCGGGGTGTCCCCTGCCCACTGCCTGAAGATTGATGGGATAGGCTCCAGCAACCCCGCGACTCTAATGAGGATAAGCGGCTCGGATAATGGATGGATGGATGGATAATATAAAGCGAATTACTCCACAGAGGAACTTAAAAATGTGTTTTTTACACATGAGTCAGATTGACAGCCTTTTATGGGGTTAACGGAAGTAACAAAAGGTGCTCATTAAAGGGAATAGAATAACAAGTAACAATAACACAGTCCATAAAAAAATGGACGGATAGATAATTACTACAAATTACCTAATAATAAAGGATTTTTTGGAGAGCAGTGCGGACGAGCATGAAGTCAACGAATAAGCAAGAAAAAGGAAAAAGAAAAAAGAAAAAGATGAAAGAGGAAAAAGCAAGAACAAAGAAAAAGGTAGGAAAAAGAAGAAACAAAAGGAGAAAAAAACAAAACATAAAAGGAAAAAAAGAGCAAAAAAGAAAACAAAAAAGAAAAAAATAAGAAAAACAAGAAAACATAAAAAGCTAGGGGGTAAAACGAAAAAAATAAAATAGGAAAGTGCAGAACGAATTAAAGAAAAGCTTGGAAAAAAGTAGTATAATACAGAGGAGAAGAAACAAAAGAAGAAGAAAAAAAAAGGAAAAAAACAGGAGTCTCTTCTTTTAATATATTACAAATAATAAAAACATTTTTTAGAAAATCTATTATACTACTAAATTTGGAAAAACATTTATCATTTTCACTCTGCGTGAACTTCTAACTCATTTAAACTGTTTAGTACTAAGTGTTAAAGTCAATCATTATTATGACTATTTCGAGGCCATATTTGCACAGATAAAATACATGTATATGGTTTAATTCGACATGATAGTGGGAGCAAAAACTCACGCGCCTTCTTGGCTGAGTTCCCGAAAAGAGAGAGGGAAAGTTTATTCGTGACGTCATGGGAATCAGTACAGAGCCAGAACACAACTTCAAAATAAAAGAATACAAGATTGATAAAAGTACAAGAGATATAATTACACTCATTGTTGAAACGTTACTTTATGTGTGTGTTTGTATGAGAAACATTGTTTTTATATTTAGTAATATAAAAACAAGCTAATTACCTTGAGACAGAAATTCAAGAGATTTACATTGAAAACCTGACATTTTCCCCCTGTTGTTAATCTCGAAGAATTTAAAAAAAATAGATTGGTAATCACACGGAGAAGCAAAAAACCTTCAAAAAAGGAAAAAACTTTCTCGCCTCCAAAGAATGTCTCTTTCTGGAAAAACAGGATAAAACAAAAACGGACAAAAACATACAAAAGTTGGCCAACTAAAACGAACAAAAACATAAAGGTGAAAAAGTTCAAAAGTGAAGAAAAATCTCCAGTTAAGCAATCGTTAACTCTATGGTCATTGATGGAGACCGCGAGAATTAAGATAAACAGAATGAAAAGATCCCCAAAATCATTTTCGAAACTGTAGTTTAACTAGTTAGGCAAGAGGTTAGAATGCATGGTGCCAATTTATCAAAAAATTGTATGCATAAACAAACCTCCAAAACCCTTAAGAAAAATATTGGTTTAAATTATAGCAATGACAACCGGCATTGATAAGATGTGTGGATGTCTTACTATAGGAATAAAACCCAAAATCAAAAACATATCGCCTGTTACCCTGATTGTTCCTTCATTAAGTTTGAGACCTAATGTTGAAACACATCAGAAAAACCTTGATAAGATATATTTTCTTATCATAATACGTTCATTCTATGATCTGATTCATGTGAAAAAAACTTTATTCTCTTATGTTGGCTCAATTGTAAAGTTTTTTGACCTAGCAAGTATGTGTTAGAGAATAAACAAAAATTTCAATCAAAGAATCAATCAATTAATCAGTGTTAATTTTGATTAACCCAGTAACTATGTTTATAGTTGTGGGGTCCGATGTGTAAGTATGTGAGACTTGTGAAATATCTGGTTATTATCAATGAAAATGTGTGATATGTGGTAGGCTGACACCAATGTAGCAAAGCAGTCCGCAAAGTCCAAAGTTTTCAACAAAACAATAGCAGAAATTGAACCATAACTCCTTTCTTTCCACTGTTTTTTAGGTGTCTTATTTTGGTGCTTTTATGACCATTTCTCTAGATATCATTGTAGAGTCCAATAACTATTCTTTCGGGAGAACAGAATAGGGCATTATTGGCGGCTTTGATGCCGTTTTTCATGAGCATGGCCACCGTTAGGATCCCCACACCTCCTGGCGTGATGACGTGTTGCTTGTAGATGATAACGGCCTCGATGCGGACATGTGTAGCTGATGTCGAGAGTGCTGGCACACTCCCCAGAGTCCTGACCGCTGCCCTTGGGAAGAAGTTAAGTTTGATGCTCCCTGGGCTGACAGAACTCCGTCATCTGATCAGCAGGGGTCACCTTCTCCTGTATGGATGAGATAAGCATAAATCAATACCATAGAACTGAATATTCAGGGAAAGCTATAGATGGAAAAAAGAATAGACTTAAAAAACTTCTTTTTTTTTATAGTTTAATCTATGCCTTTCTTCCCCCCTATTGAGACTTTCATGGCTCAAAACAAATTAAAAAAACAACAAATTCATTTATAGATTTGTATATTTTCTTAAGTTGTCTTTATATTTATTATAAGTGAAAATCAAAATCCCCACTATAAGTTGCCCTATCCATTTTGAGCATTTTATCCCAAAATTCCAACTCGAAGATAAACAATTTATTTTTAAAATTGTTAGTTCTAAATTTCAAATTTTGCTTTTTCACTAAATCTAGTCACTGAATCAGTTTAACCATTATCTGTCAGAATCGTTAACCCTGATTTAAGCGATTGAGTGTTTTCTTTTTTGTGGATTGATCATATTCGAAAAAAAATTTGTATGCACTTTTTATTTGCATTTTCTTTTGATTTTCAATGTGTTATCTTGCTGCTGGTCATTCCCCTCGAGGCAGATGACCAGGATAGATTGTTAAATTATCAATTTAACCCAAGAAAAGACGTTTTTATTGTTATGATTCACTCTTTGTTTTGCCTTTTGTAAAAATCATAACCTATGTATTATCTTTTCAGTAAGTAAATTTGTTCAAAATAACAGTATTTTGCAAAGAAAGCAGGTAATTCACGCTCAAAGTGAATGATTTTGCCAAAAATGAAAAATACCATCCCAAAATGTTCTCAATGTGGGCGATTTTCTAATGGTGAATGGTTATTTTAATTGATTTTTGTTAATCAATTTGACAAACATTGTAATTTTGTTATATTACAACATTTCTTTTGTGTAATATTTTTTCTATCCATCCAAATTTCGTAATTTGAATCTCAAAAAACAGTTATATGGAGACCTTATTCAGAAGACAATTTTTCATCAATTGCAGACATAACTAGGTTTTAACTCTTATTTTACTGAATGTCTCAAAACTTCCCCCCTGAGTTAAAACCCAAGTTCACTTTCTATGAATACGAGTGAAATAAGACACATTTATAAATTTGCAAGATGAATTTATCAATCTTCCTCAAATACATTTACACTTTGTATTAACAAGACTCTATATAACTTCAAGCAGACGTATTCTTGAATGTTGTTGTCTTTTAGTCTTTTGATTTGCTTATTCCACATTACATTCACCATTTGAATGTTGCTTTTGGCCCATCAAAAATACTTTTTCAAAAATGTGTCCATGTCAAACACAAAATGACTTTATTGACTTTTCTGTCAATTCCACTGGCAACGACTGCAGGAATCTCCTGTTAGCTGTCTGAAAAGCAGCTGGGATGTGCCCCCATCACCCCCTTGGCCTCGCTGTTGATGAGCGTAGCTGGGATGTGCTCCATATCACTCCCTTGGCCTCGCTGTTGATAAGCGGCGCAGATAATGGATGTCTGATGTCTTTGTCTCTTTCAGCAAATGATTTTTGTCCATGACCTCTTTTTTTGACGGATTGATATGTCCTTTGGAGAGTGCACTGACTTTCAAAAAGAAAATAAAGTCTTTTTGTGAAATTCACTGGCACTTAAGAGTCTCGTTAATTCCATTGTGCTTACGTAGTGGGATTTTTTTTTGTTGTAAATTGGCCGGATTATTCAATGTCTTAAATTTTTCTCTAAATTTAAGTACTAGTAGACATTATCTTAGTTTAATCAATTTCTATCTATTTATTTCCCATGCAATTATTTTTAAATTAGCATGATATGTCTCGAAATCAACTAATCCGTTACTTTTATTTCCTATGAGCCTCTTCAAGATTGATCAGTTTCTCATTGTCTTCTAAAAATGCTCTTCCATAGACACTGTTTCCTTTTTTAACTTAACCAAACCATAAGTCAGTATTTGTTACACATTTGTTTATCATTTGTCAATCGTAACACTCATTCTAAAAAAATATTCAGTGTGTAATCAATTGTCCTCCCAATTGTCCTTTGGGCTAAATTTGTCAAAATTCCAAACCCTCACACTATCTAAACATCAAAAATCTCAAATGATCTAAAAAAAAAATCTCAAAAAATGATATTGATTCAATATACAGTAAAGCAATACATACTTGTCACTTATGAATTATCTTGTTGAGTCGTATTTATTTCATTTTCATAATCTTTATTCCGCGCAACAATCTTTGTTTTTACGCATTAGTCTTTATTCTATGCAGCCCTTCGAGATCCCTTGTGATTAAGGCTATACAAATTAACATGATCTGGTCCGACTATTAATACTTTTTTTCTCATACAAACACACACATAAAGTAACGTTTCAACAATGAGTGTAATTATATCTCTTGTACTTTTATCAATCTTGTATTTCTTTTTTTTCCTGTTTAAAAGAAAAAAAATGATTCAGTGACTGAAATAGCTTCAGCTACGTTATTAATGATTTCTAGTCTCGAATTTTTCTTTTCTGTGTTAATTTGTTATCATTTTCAAACTTCTTTCAAAATTTTGATTATTTGAAATGGTTCAAATGACCTGCATTATTTTATTGAGAGTAATCTATTATTGAATACGAGAACAACTAAGGAAATAATCTTTACATATTACGCCTCTTTTGAATTTGTCCATTTACGAACGAGAAGATGGACATTAAAATTATGGACGGTTTTGTCATCTTCATTGCTTTTTTCATCCCTGTTTACCAGGAGCAAAACTACATGTCTTAAAGTTATTACCCTTTTGCTATTCGCATATTCAACAAGAAATGATTAGTTCGGTTTCCCTTTAAGTTGTCATTATCATTTAGTTACTCTTTAACAAAGATTTAACGCATTACAAGGCTTATCGTTATTTTGGTTTTGCTGTATGAGTTTTTATTTTTCTGCACGCCGATCTTAGCTAATGAGATGTCGTCGCTTCGAGATTACGTCATTGGTGTTGGTAATTCTTGTCGAGCGAAGGTCAGTCTTTTTATTAGACAAACTGCTTTTTTCCCTGTTCAATTCATCAAAGAGAGCTTGCTTTTACGGCTCATTTGCTTTGATGATTGATATCACAAATTATGTTGTACTAAGATGTTAAAGAAGGAAGTACAGAAAGTAGAAAAATGGAAAAAGACAAGCCTGTTATTCGCAATTACCATCAACAAATGCAGAAAATAAATTAATAATTCGATGATCAAAACTGAATGAATACGCAGATATCTACTATATTTGTCACCGATTCATAACTTCGATCTTTGTATCACTAAATTTCAGGGGTACATAGATGGCTGCCTAGTTCTATAAATCTTTTAGCAAGTTAGTGCACGGAATCCAAAATTCCTATCATATTATCATTATTGATAGTTCAGTTTTAAAATTGTTTCATATATATATTATATATGTGTGTGCAGCACGGTGGCGCAGTGGCCAGCACGTGTGTGGCATTACTAAGGACCTGGGAACAGGTGTGTGTGTTCACAACCAGCCACTGGACCCCTGTGCGGAGCCTGCATGCTCTCATTGTTTACGTTAGTTTCCTCCGGCTATCCGGTTTACTTACCTCTTTCAACAACATGCATTTCAGGTGGACTGGCTGGTCCAAATTCTCCCTACGTGTGAATGAGCTAGTGAATTGTCTATCTTTGTGTGCCCTGCAATTGGCTTGCAACCAGTTTAGGGTGTCCTCCATTCGCTGCTCGATGACCGCTGTGATGGACTCCAACATTCCTGCTCCCCCACTGAGGACAAGCGGTGTAGCTGATAAGATGAGATCTACTTATCATAGTTATGGTTCATACCAGCCGAATATGAACACAAAACTTTTCTGCATCTCACCTGTAACGCCTTTATTGTTGACATATTCCTTTAATATCATAAAAATTGGTATTTCACTTACCATTGTTCATCCCATGTAATATCTTCATTATCGTTATTAGTGCTACCTTTCCCTGATCCCATTTTCTCCTCAGCGGGTTGTTGAGTCCAAATGAGACAAGAACCAAAATTCTAAAACTCAAAAACATCGTTAGTGCAACACTTTTGCTGTAAAATCAAACTTTACCTGTTCCTTTGTAGTGTTTTCACGATAGTTCCCTAACAATATTTCTGTAGTCTATATTTCCCATCATGGCAACGAAATAGTGTAGTGTTCGATAGTATGTCTATGTTCATATGCCTTCAATTAGATTTTCATCCTTTAAATAATTTCCGTTAATTTTTATAGCTTATCTATAAAAATACTGTCACATGTTTTGCACAATGCTGACAACTTTTTTTTCACACTACGATGACTATTCACCAAATGCATATTACACAAACCTCAACTGTATGTAACATCTTACATGCAAATATTTTGGTGTAAATATTGTATCAATTATAACTATAACCTTATCTTCTCTGTTCCTTTACCTCACTTTGAAGATGGATTGTCATGCCAAATTTCATTGTCAGTCACAATATGTTAACCCATTTTGTAACTATGTCAGTAAAGGTATATTCTATTCTATCATAAATGGTTTGCATTTATATAGTGTTTTTCAAGACCATGAGTAACTCCAAAAACCTCACATAATGTGTTGTTTTTCACTTTTTTCGCAAGTTTTCCATACCCAATTTTCAGCAAATTATTTTATTTAAGTAACTTTTCCCTTTTACCTTTCACCTTCTAACACTCTTTTTAGCTTACCAGTTCAAATGTAAAAATGACGTGTATTGATCTACAACGAGTCATTTTATCATTTTTATTCCACTCAATGAATTTTCCCTCCATATTCATTGAAAATAAAGTATTTATTCGCTCTTTTTCAGTAATTTTGTATAAAAATCCCTTACCTCAAATTAATCCATTCCAATTCGCTCAATTTGATTTTCCCCCCGTTTTTACAGTCCTTAATTTTCTAATTTTGAACTGAAAACCGGAATATTATATCTTTATTTTTGTTATTGTATCTTTAGTAAGTGTTATTCTGGCATTAACTTCTTTTAACGCATCTAAAATAACTCAAACATAAGTTTTCTAAACTTACCACTCCTAAATTTATCGTTTTCCAATTGAAAAAAAAAAAAAAAAATTGGGACCGAAAAAAATATTTATTTGAATCCCTTAGGCACTCGGACGTTATGTTGCACACCCTTAGCGTCAAACGCCGATTTACCAAAAAACGAACGTTTTCGATTCTTAACGAGATGTGCTCTCGGTTCCACCCAAAAACAACATATTTTAAACGGTCTTACTCTTTAAAAAAAACGTTTCGAGAACTTCCGGTGGCGCAATGAGGTAGACGGCAGCAAGGAAAGTAGCTCTGACAAAAATCACTAAAGAGTAATGTAATACTTACTTGGAGAAAGACAGAAAGGGTACAAATTGTGACCCGTATTTATGAGAAATTCTTCAACAAAACATGGTCAAGAAGGGGAAACTTGTGGAGGAAAAGGGCGCTATGGAGAAAAAGATCGAGGGAGCAGAAGGAATGTCATCGGTTGACGAAGGACGTGACTCGGCCATCCTCCATGAAGTCCGTAAATTACGGCAAGAACACACGGAAGCAGCCCGGGACAACAAGATTGCGATGACAAGACTGGAAAAAAGCATCGAAGAACTTCTGGAGCGCACTGGGTTGCTGGAGCGGAGGGTGGAAAGCATGGAGGAGCTACATGCTAACACGGAAGAGCGAACGTCAAAACTAGAGCAATTAACAGTCTCCTTGCTCCAACAAACCACCAAACTAGCAACAAAGTGTGAGGACTTGGAGTCGAGATCACGACGGAACAACATTAGGATACATGGGATTCCCGAGGGTGCCGAGAGAAAAGACACAATCGGCTTCATAACAAACTTTATTAAATCGAACATTCCGACAACCGAGCATATGGATGTGCGCATTGAGAGGGCACACCGCTCACTGGGGAATACGTTTCAAGGTAAAGCACTGCCACGGGCAATTATCGTACGTTTCACCGACTACGTAGTGAAAGAATCCGTCATGAAAGAAGCATGGAAGCAGAAGACAACGTACGAAGGCAAGACCGTTTACTTCAACCAAGATTACACCACAGAAATCCAAAAAAAGAGGAAACAAGTAAGGGACGTTATCAAAAAGTTAAAGGAAAAGAACGTAAAGGCACAATCACCATATCCCGCCCAGCTGAAGATGTTTTTGGACTCAGGAATAAGAACATTCTCTACACTGATGGAGGCAGCAACATTGCTAAAAGAAATGGGGATCGAAGTGGAAGAGGACAACACGGAGACACTGCAAAAGATGTTGTCAAAGAACATTTGGACCACAGTGACCGGAATCGAGAGGAAGACAAGGGAACACCCCCATCATAGAAGGTGACTTACAAGCTCCTATGGAGCAAAACGAAGCCATATTCGGATTTGGGGAGAAAGAGTAAGGACCATATATGCCCTTTCTATTATAAATTCAATAAGTTAGAAGTAAGTTAAATACCAAGTAAAATTGTTATCTTTGAATTAAAACAATGTATGTATATATATTGGCATAGAGCTACTTTAAAATATTTAGTTAGTTATAACTATGGACGACGGTACAAAAGTTGTTCACGCACTGAGTGCATATTTCCAGGAGGGTAGCCACAACTCTCCAATTGGACTCTTGGAAGACATGGGTTTTTTGTTTTTGGGTGTGTTTTTTTTCTTTTTGGTGGGAAATTATGTGTGCTTGTCAATATGTTTGTTAGTAATTTGGTTTGTTTTGTCAATGGAGGTGTTAGTAATTAATGTAGTGTTTCTGTATGCTTCAAAAATCAGTGAGACTCAATACAAAGCATGAGCAATCTAAATATTGTTTCATATAATGTACATGGGCTAAACCACCCCATCAAGAGAAAAAAGATATTGAATCAACTCAAGACATTGCAGAGCTCAATAGCCTTATTACAAGAGACACATTTGACCGAAATTGAACATAAGAAGCTAAAAAGAGAATGGGTGAACCAGGTGTTCTACGCATCCTATGGTAAAAGGAGGGGAGTAGCAATTTTACTTGGAAAAGGGGTGGCGTTTAAAGTCGAAAAAGAAGTGAAGGACAATCTGGGGCGATATATAATGATTATAGGGTCAATGGCCGGTTGGGAAATATCAATAATGAATGTTTATGCACCAGTTGAGGAAAAGGGGACTTTTTTTCAAGTATTAGCTAAAGTAATAACCAACTGTGCGAAGGGAATGTTACTTATAGGAGGTGACTTTAACACTGTACAGAATTGCAAAGTGGACAAGTATCCTTCAGTACACGGAACAAATACAAAGACGTCGAGGATGTTAAATAACATAACTAAAGAATTGGGATTGATAGATCCATGGAGAGAGAAGAATCCCCAAACTAAAGACTATACTTTCTATTCAAACCCGCATGGCAGCTACTCGAGAATTGATTACTTTTACATTTCAAGACAACATATGCATACAGTAGTAGAGTGTGGTATAGAGAATATTACTATAAGTGACCATTCTCCAATTACTTTGAAATTAAGTTTAGACAATGAACCCCATTTTAGGTATTGGAGGATGAATGTATCTCTCCTCTCAGATAAAAACGTAGTACAGGAAATAAAACGGTGTATAAAAGAATATTTCCAAATCAATGACAACAATGAGGTTTCTCCAACAATATTATGGGAAGGAGGGAAAGCTGTAATAAGGGGGAAATTAATAGAAATATCGTCCCGGCTGAAACGAATACGCTTAAAGAATCAGAAGGAATTGGAGGATAAGATTAAGGAACTAGAAGAAGAACATAAAAAAACACCAAATGAATCCAGATTACAGGTATTAAAAACAACCAGAAGCAAATTAGATGAACTTTTGACAAATAAAGCAGAAGGGGCTCTGCGCTTTGTGAACCAGAGATACTATGAAATGGGCAATAGAGCCAGTCGACTGCTAGCCTTCCAACTTAAAAAGGCCCAAACAGATAGAATTATATCACAAATAAAACATCCTATCTCTAAACAATGTTTAGTAAAACCCAAAGGTATAGCAGAAGCATTTGCAGATTATTATAAAGAATTATACAAGGACTCAGAAAATGACTTAGATAACTACACGGCACAAAACTTTTTAGGAAAACTACATTTACCAACACTAACAGGGGGGGATACATTAGAAATTATTCGCCCCATTACAAAACAGGAAATACAAGATACAATAAATAACTTAAAAATAAATAAATCACCAGGAACGGATGGATTCCCGGGGGTGTTCTACAAAAGCTTTAAGGAAGAATTAACACCAGTACTGCAGAAAGTATTTAACTATGCTCTAACAAAAGGAGATCCCCCCAAATCATGGTCGGAAGCCATCATAACAGTCCTGCACAAAGAAGGAAAAGACCCAATATTGTGTGAAAGCTATAGACCAGTTAGTTTACTTTGTAATGATCTAAAAATTCTTACAAGCATACTGGCAAAAAGAATGCAGAAATTTATAGCGAAATTAATTAGAAATGATCAAACAGGGTTTATTCCGGGAAGGCAGGGTGCAAACAATATTAGGAGGATACTAAACATAATTACGAGCACAAAATCTAAGACCCAACCCTCGATGTTACTGAGCTTGGATGCACAAAAAGCTTTCGATAGGGTGAAATGGAGCTTCTTACATCAATCACTTATAGCTTTTGGCTTCCCTCCAATATTTGTTGAATGGGTGAAAATTATCTATAAAAATCCGAAATCTCGTCTTCGAGTAAATGGTCACTGTTCAGATTTCTTTGAAATCAAAAGAGGAGTCCGGCAAGGGGATTGCTTAAGCCCACTCTTGTTTGCAATAAGCATAGAACCACTCGCAGAATCAATTAGACAAAATGAGCAAATAAGGGGGATATTGGATGAAGGAGGAACAGAACATAAAATATCATTGTTTGCAGACGACCTGTTGGTAATGCTGAAGGAACCTTCGTTATCAATACCACCACTGTTGGAGAGCCTTAAAATATATGGAGAAGTAGCTGGGTATTCAAATAATGAGAGCAAATCAATAGCAATGATGATATCGGGAAAATGTCCAACAGATGTGATTGAAAGGTTTGATTTTAAATGGACAAATAAAGGGTTTAAATATTTGGGGGTGACCATTACACCACATTCCACACAGCTGTTTGATGCAAATTATGGAATGTTGATAAAAGAAATAAGGAAAGATTTGGAAAAATGGGAAATTTTGCCCTTAAGTCTTATCGGCAGGATAGAAACAATCAGAATGAACATATTACCAAGACTATTATTTCTGTTTCAATCCCTTCCAATTCTGATCCCGGCATCCACATTTAAAATGTTAAATAAGTTAATAGCAAAATTCCTTTGGCAAAACAAGAAACCTAGAATAAAATACAAAACCCTGTTAGCTCCTAAAGAAAAGGGGGGCCTAGACCTACCCAATATTAAATATTACTATTGGGCAGCTCAAATTAAAGCACTCATCTTGTGGATTACTACAGACAAAGATGCGATATGGGTGGACATGGAGCAACGATCTTGTCCAAATATGCTGGTGGAATCGTTACCATACATATCAGTCACGAGGTGGAAGAAATTAAAAATCCAGAATGAATGGATTAAGGGAACTATTAAAACTTGGTCAACAATACAAAAAAAATTAAAAATATCAAGATCTGTGAATAGGGCTACCAAAATAGCGAAAAATCCAGACTTTAAACCTGGGGGTATGGAGGTAGGGTTTCAAAAATGGGCCCAAAAAGGACTGATGTTGATTACCCAAGTATTGGAAGCACAGGCAATGAAATCATTCGAACAACTCCAACAAGAGTTTGACCTACCCAGAAATGATTTTTACAAATATTTGCAACTAAGGCATTACCTCCAGAAACACGAGGAATGGGGGAAAATATGTAAGGAGCCAACTAAGGTAGAGGAATTATTAATATCGTATACAAAAGGACAATCAATAAAGGGGGTTATATCAAAACTATATAAAGCCCTGAGAATGGATCTCAGTAATGAGGACATGGCAGTTAAGGAAAAATGGGAACAAGAAACTAATGTAGCGATAAAAGACAACGAATGGGAAAAAACATTGAAAGAGGGACACAAAATAACCAACAGCCCGACATGGAGGGAGTTTGAATGGAAAGTAAAAATGCGATTCTTCTATACACCCTCTATCACTTCAAAATATAAAAATACCTCAAATCTATGCTGGCGTAACTGTGGGGGGGTCGGTGACTTTACGCATATTTTCTGGAATTGCCCTGTAATATTAAATTTTTGGAGAAGTATCCAGAGAGAAATAAAATTAATCACGGGCTGGGAGTTGCAGTTGGACCCAAAGGCTTACGTAATAGGAATTTTGCCAGAAGAATTACTATCTGGTCAACAGAAATATATACTAAGGGTAATGCTTCTGGTAGCAAAGAAAATGATCACAGTGTCCTGGCTGAAACCACAACCTCCTGACATAAAACAATGGAGAGACAAATTAAAGCAAATGTACATTATGGAAAAAATCACTGCAAAACTTCAACTGAAACTTGACCAATTTGAGAAAAGATGGAAGCCTATCACACAAATTTTACTTGATGTCTAAACACCTCCCCCTATTTATTATGTGCGTTTTTTTTTTTTTTTTTTTTTTTTTTTTTTTTTTTTTTTTTGGGTGTATATTTTGATTTATTATTTTATATATATATATATATATATGTATATATATATATATATATATGTATATATGTGTGTGTATATATATATATATATATATATTTCTTTTTGTATGGATGTATTGTATGAACATTTATTCTTCCTTTCTATTAATAGTATTTTTTTCTTCTTTGTTGTTTCTTCTGTTATTTATGAGTGTGTCAAGTGTATATATTTTGTGTTGATGTATGATGGAGGAATCAAACCTCTGTCAAAATTGGTGTGAGAAATAAAAAGTTAAAAAAAAAAAAAAAAAACGTTTCTCTCTTTGCAATGTGCACTTAAATTCGCTTCTTCCTTTTTTAAAAAATGCGCGCGCTCTCTCGTTTGCGGCAATTTTGCTTCGTTTTTTTCCTATTTTTTTTCTTTTTTTCAGTTACGTAGGCCAATTAAAAGCCAGCGCATGACAAACATTAGACAAGAAAAGAAGAGAATATACGATAGGTCAAACAGACATTTCACAACATTGAACAAACATAAAACATTTGACAAGACAGAGGGCCCACAAAATTCGCTTAATTTAGATAGTTTTAGACGGTGCACCGTGAAGCCATGTAGTCTATTTAACGTATTTTGTTATCTTTTCATTTTAAAACGCTTTCAAATCGGGGACTCTACCGACTGCAGAGATTATATTCACAATAGCGAATCACTTTAAGCCCCTCTTCTCTCTCTATGATATACGAGGCGAATTCCTCTAGCAATATCATAGACTGCCGTTACCTTTTCGGTTATTGGCAACTGAAATGAGGCCCATGCCTTCTAATTTCATTGGTTTGAGACTAGTACTCAACCCTACAGGCTACCGATCCCGTTAACGATGAGGCGAACCCTCTAATCCGGTTACCGGCTCGTCAATATATGTATCACACACACACACACATATATATATGTATCATATATATATATATATATATATATATATATATATATATATATATATATATAGACATACACAATCATATTTGACTTGGTGAGGCACACCCCTCGAACCAATTTAATAATTTGCTAATGAATCCCCAATTGTCAACGTATTCTTTCATTTTATGGCTTTACTTAAAATTATTCCAAATTAGTAATTAAATACATGCATTTTACCTTAGCAAGTACCACTCTGGTTTGTTGAAGTCCGTTCCTACTCGATTCCAAAGCATTTTGGATGCTAACCTTGGTATGCTAACCGTGTGGTCCCATGTGTTGTTACATCCCAATCCATTCGAATCGAATAAAAAAACGCGGAACAAACCGGTAATCGGCACCATTTGTTAAAGTCAATCATTATTATGACTATTTTGTGGCCATATTTGCACAGATAAAATAGATGTAT
This sequence comes from Urocampus carinirostris, assembly GCF_059441175.1. NCBI lineage: Eukaryota > Metazoa > Chordata > Actinopteri > Syngnathiformes > Syngnathidae > Urocampus > Urocampus carinirostris. The sequence continues at coordinate 40,939,750 of NC_142359.1, forward strand.
ATGGTTTAATTCGACATGATAGTGGGAGCAAAAACTCACGCGCCTTCTTGGCTGAGTTCCCGAAAAGAGAGAGGGAAAGTTTATTTGTGACGTCATAGGAATCAGTACAGAGCCAGAACAAGACTTCAAAATAAAAGAATACAAGATTGATAAAAGTACAAGAGATATAATTACACTCATTGTTGAAACGTTACTTTATGTGTGTGTTTGTATGAGAAACATTGTTTTTATATTTAGTAATATAAAAACAAGCTAATTACCTTGAGACAGAAATTCAAGAGATTTACATTGAAAACCTGACACTAAGCAACTTTAAACTGGAATCTCTGCATGACGCAACTAAATTTCTATTAAAATATTGACACTTCAATGCAAAAAAACAAATAAATTACAAAATAAAAGAACAAATTATACATTTAAAATATATAATCTTGAAACACCGAAAAACACTGGAAAAAGATTGAGGGTTAAATTAGGGGTGATATGATCCCCCTGAGACTAATGTCTGGCAACGGCCCTGATCACCAGCACAATGACCACACAGCAAGTAGCGTCTGCATTATGTCGGCAAAAACGATTTGGCCCCTCAAAGCCGTCTCGTCATTGTCCACCTGGACACGTCCTTTTATAATGTAAAATGTAGGGAGCGCCGCCCACTGAAAGAGAATGAGATGCTGCCACGTTTTACGTGAACAAAGCGGCATCCGAAACTACCTAGGAGACATGTGGAAGCGCTGCCAGGCGCTGGATTAAGCACATCCTGTGTCATTTGCTTTGCTATTGTGCCTATCCGGTGACAATTTTATTATCAAGCGGACCCGGGCCGGATTCGCTGAGATATGAAAAGGAAAGCTTTCACAATGTGTAAATAGTGCTGGAGAGAAACGGGCTTTTCCATGAAAGCCAGTCATTTTAATAGCTGGCACATTTGTAAAGGCGCGTCACAATTGAACATATATGTCTTATCACTCCTGCCAGTTTTTTTGTCTCCTGATAGTGTCTGTCGGATGGATTTGAGCACGCCAGCAAATTGTGACTGAAAATATTTAAACAAATTCTGACTGTGAGGTGATTTACCATTTGAATGCGATAACACATAAAAGGTGGATAAAAGAAGACGTGGTAATAGTTTCTGCGCAGGCAATACAACAGATTGATTGAAAGATTTTCAACTTTGGAAGAGATTTTTGTCACGTTTCGACCAAACCGCAGAGAAGCCTGAACCAAGCCAGTGGTGCAATAAAAATGGTGTTTAAAATCCCTTCATGTTCCTGTAAAATTCACCTAAAATTCCAATCCAAGACGTATGCAAAGTAAATTGAATGCTGTTCTTGAACCGTTTGGAGAATCAGGACAGTTTTGTTCTTTTTTGAAAAGTAACACTCTGATGATTTGTCCCAAACTGAAATGATCACTGCAAGTACTACTAACATTGAGTAATCTGATGTTTAAACACACAAAAATTGAAGGTTTTGAATCTTGCCTGTTTTTTTGGGTTTTTTTTTTCCAACTAAATGCCTGCAGATGCATGTAGCATGTGCATTTTAGCTAGAAAACAGGTAAGACAATCGCTTGAAGCCTTGTCAAATTTGATTACAATCTGATAAACTAAACATATTGGCTGAGTCCCATTCTTCGCACTTACACTCGCTATGTGCCCTAGTCACTCGGTTTTGCGCGTTCATGTGAAAATAGGGTGTGTCCCGATACTCTCAAGACCGAGGGAGAAGTGCCCTCAAACCATGTCATAACCACTTCAGGCCGAGGGAGCTCTCTACCTCACTTGGCAGCAAAGTGACTACCCAGAACGCTATGCGAATTTTCAATATCACAAACATGCCTGGAAAGGAACCGCACAAATGTAAGTAGTTTTCCACAACATGCGTTATTTGCAACGAAATATATTGAGATATCTTAGTTAGACGTAAATGCAATAGAAAATCGTATTTTCGCGTTAAAACATGAACATTGCAAAATCGCTACTTTACGAAGTGCACAAATCTACTAAGGGAGCTGCCCAAAAAAAATCTTCACGCTACAATCTGTGAAGTAGGATAACTGTGCAGAAAATCAAGGTTTAGCCCATCCCTGTTTTTTTCTCTAACGAGTCGTGCTTTTACATCTACATGGCAAGTCGCTAAAGCAGCAGAGTCACAATAACGTTCTGGATATATGCGCTTGTTTACTGCACACAATTTCGAGTGTCGTGTTTTATTTACAATATGATTCTTTCATGTGAGATCAGAATGCATTAGTTTTCATCATGCATCATGTGTAATGTCTCCGAATTTAACGTGGAAATACAGTTGAAACAAATTGCTATCACATAGTCCACTGCCTTCTCTGTAAACACATATTAAGTAAACTAATTCCCTTCTCAAAATGTTGTCCAAATGTGGAGACAATTCTAAAGCATATGTGATGCTGGCCAATAGAAGGCTCTTACAGCCATAAGAATAACATGTCAATTTTGTGTATCTATTCACTATCAAATATTTATCCAGAACATATCCTATAATTTCCTGTCTCACATCAACTTGTTGAGCATCCTATACACAGTTGTTTTTGTACAATACACCAGCATTAAGTAATTCTTGTTTTTTCCACCCAACCTAAAGGCCACTGTAGAACGTCCCATGGAAGAGCTGGTCACCATCACAGCTACCACACCATCCACACCACCGGGAACGTCGTTGGCATCTTCCAATCCGGCGCCAAACCCCAAATCACCCAGAAAAAAAAGGAAGCGCGACACACTCCTTGACTTTTTGAAAGCGGAGTCTGCCGGAGTGAGGAAAAGGTTCGAGGAAACTGTGGCCAAAACTGAGCGGTTCCCGTCCTTTTTGGGAAGCTCGTGGACAAATTTCCAGAACAGTGACATCTCTGCAATGTTCACCTTTGTTTTATAAAAGGAAAATATCTTATTTTATTAAGAACTCAATGAATTTCCAGTTTGTGTTTTCCATCTTTATGGAAGTATTGGTATATTTTTGTTACAAATTGTGACACATTATTTATTTACTATTATGTATTTCGGCCCAATGTGAGTTTGTTTTTCTGAAAGTAAACTATTATTTAAGCTGGAGTGATTTGTAGTTGTTTTCTGTCCAACAGTCACATAGTTCAAACACGGTATCTCATATCATTATGAAATAAACCACCAAGGTGTTACTCTAAATAACGATGTTTATTGAATAGTAATGCAGAAAAGCACAGGATGCAAATGTGGGTCTGACTTGCAGAGCCTAAACATGGCTTTTGAGCAAATTATTCCATATTAACTGTGGACAATTCTGTGTACGGTGGACCTGGGAACCCTGAAGACCCGTGACACCACACGGTAGGACAGACCGTGGGCCAGTACACGCAGATCAGGACCTCCAGCCATGGCCTTGTTCCGTCTTTAGCAGCTCCTGCATGGCCCACATGACCTTCTTGCTCAACCTTAAGTCCTGAATGAGTTCTGACTCCACATCGAATCATAAGCACAGGATGGGAACATTCCTGTCCAACCTGTCCACGCTTATGGGACGGCCACTCTGGAACACATTAGATAACATAAACAATTTAGACATAAATGCGGGCATAGAAAAGAAAAAGACAGCTTTTACTGTGATGTAAGCATCATGAAAAAATGTTGAAATGACCTTTTTTATATCCAATGACAACTCTTTTGAATTAAATTCCTTATGAACTAAGGTTTAAGGTCATACAGGGAAGTTTGGTGACGATATTATGTCAGCTTAAGGGTCAGGTGGACTGGCTTTAAGATACTAATAAGTAGATTGCCATTTCTGTCTACACAAACATAGGGTATTATGTGAACGTGCGCTGTATGTTTTTTAATGAGTGTACGTACCTTGTAAAGATGAATCAGCGCTACATAGCGCCGAAGCTGTCTTCAGTATAGCACATTTCTCTTCCGTTGATTGGAGACACGGAAAAGATGATGAGCTTCCAGGCAATCGGTAATAACACAGCTGTAGCGGGCATTTTTAACGTTGCACGAACTCTCCAACTGCCACACCACAGGTTGAGTTTCGAGTTGTTTACATGTGACGTAGACCAATACGTCACTGAGGTCTACAGCCAATTCGTATTACGGCCATCTACTGGACTGGGGTGGAACCTTGCAAGTGTCGTCCAATTTCTTAGGGGACAATCTCCACTTTGCACTCCACTCACCAAGGGCACTTCCCTATGGAGGGACCTCACTGGAGGGTTCTCAGGGCCAAGTGAGAGGAATGGGATTGGGCCATTGTGTATATTTTTCTAATGGTAGTCTAGGTGTTTCCAAAATTAGCCATTTGGAGACGGACAGTCCACAGCCCTCAATTATTTGCATATGTGTATTTTACTTTGGCCAATTTTTACATTGTGATATCCTTGTAAATGTTTGAATTCTCTTTCTAGAAGTCGATCCATGATTGTTCACACTTGCGCGTGTCACAAGCCAGGAATGGAGACAGGACCCAATAGCGTTCGTTTTTACTTTTTATTGAGAAAGAGAGCAGTGCTTGCATCCACGATCCAATGATCGTCGGTCACGGGTAGCTGATGGCAGGAACGTGGAAGTGGCATTTCCGTGTCGAGCGAGGCTAGTCGTTAACAGCGAGTAAACAGGTCGATGGCCAGGACGGGGGAGCAAAACAGTAACAAGTCCAAAAAAGAGGTTGGCAACAGGTATCAGGCAGGAAACAGGGCAAAACAGGTCGATGCCCGGGAATCAGTAATCATGACAGCGCGTACTACTCACACATTTATTTTCGGCTCTGATTTTAACACAGCTTGTAAAATTGAGTAAAATTACATTAGGAGTTTCAGTGACTAACCAATAGGTCAATCCACATTTGTCAGGATTACCAGAACAGAGCAGGAGAACCCAGAGCGTTCGTACAATTCTTTATTTGGGGAAGCGTAAAGGGTTAGCGGGAGACGCGATGACCGTCGAACGTCAGTAGCAACGCCGTGAAGACAACTTCGGAAGACGTAGCCAATCGTAGCGTGGGACGGAAGCAGGTCGAGTTTACCGGGACTGGAGAGAAGATCGTAGCGTGGGACAGAAGCAGGTCGGATCGGAGGCAGGCAGGCAGAATCAGGTAAACAGGTCAAGAAGGCACAGGTAATCGGGCGAGTCATACGGGGTACAGAAGTAATCCTCAGACAACCAGGTCTCGGCGTAGCGTGCTTAAAAAGGGAACATAAACCAATCAGGAAGCGCATTCCCGCGCGTCAGATGATTACCCCAGGTGGCTCCACTTGGGTAATCATGACAGAACCTCCCCCTCAAGGGACGGCTCCAGAAGTCCCCCAGGAAAAATTTTTTTTATTCCAAGACACGTCTCAGGGAAACACAGGTAATCGGGGAACTATGTAACAGCACAGTACCTCTCAGAATCTCTCCGAATGAGGGAAGCCCCCTCATCAGCATCCGAAGGGGCGGCAGAGGGTGGGTCCGTAGGGCAAACAGGAAGAATAAGGACCGGCGATTCAGACAGGACAGGCAGAATCAGATCAGGCAAGACAGAGGCGGAGACAGGACAGGCAGAATCAGAACTGGCAAAAACAGGACAGGCTGAATCAGAACCGGCAAACAGAGCAGGCAGAAAGGACAGAATCAGAACAGGCAGAATCAGGGAGTCGGACAGGCAGGCCGGAGAGTTGAAGTCGGACTGGCAGGCAGCGGAGTCGGACTGGCAGGCCGGAGAGTCGGACTGGCAGGCCGGAGAGTCGGAGTCGGTCTGGCAAGCAGCGGAGTCGGAGTCGAACAGGCAGGCCGGAGAGTCGGAGTCGGTCTGGCAAGCAGCGGAGTCGGAGTGGCAGGCCGGAGAGTCAGAGTCGAACAGGCAGGCATGGGAGTTGAACAGGCAGGCATGGGAGTCATTGCGCAGTCATAAGGCCGATTGGGTGGCGGGGAAGAGGCCTTAGCGTTACTGAAGACTTCCCGTAGGTGGTTGTAACGAACTGGGACCTTGGACAGATTGGGTGAAGCTCTTGTGGAAGTAGAGTGACCCGGGTAGGGAGCGGCTCGCAGACAGGTTTGGTGACAGTCCATGCCCCATTCCAGTATCGACCCAGTGCCCCATTTGAAATGGGGGTTGTGTTGGACCAACCATGGATGACCCAGAACGAGGGGTTGGCTCCGGGAGTGAAGTAAATGGAATCGGATCTTCTCTCAGTGATTTCCAGACAACTGTAATTCTATAGGTTCAGTTATTTGAGACACTGTGCCTAACAGGTGACCATCTAAAGCCCGAGCAGATACCGGATTAGAAAGGGGTTTAACAGGTATCCCCATTTTGCGTGCGAGGGACAGATCAAGGATATTTACCTCAGCGCCAGAGTCAATCAGGGCCGGGAATTTCTGCGTAGAATCGGGGAGGAAGAGAGAAGCCTGGATAACGGGTCTAGCGTCTTTGGGAGCAGATACAAGGACTGAGTTCAATCGGACGCCTCTTACGTCCGACGAGCGTTGGCCTTTTACCGGACAGGTGGCCACGCGATGTCCCTTGCCACCGCAGTATAAACATAATTGATTAACAAACCTTCGCCGGCGTTCCTCGGGGGAAAGAGAGACCCGGTCCACCTCCATCCTTTCTTCGATGGGGATGACCGGGACCTGGTCTACCTCCATCATTTCTACGATGGGGCTGACCGGAACCCGGGGTTCGGTACATTATTAGCTTCTTGAACTTGCCTGGTAACGGATTGGCTGGGACCCTCCATCTCTCGGCGTCTCGCCTGAACCCTACGGTCGATCTGGGCGGTCAAGTCGATAGCTTCGTCTAGTGTTGCCGGAGGAGCGTGGGACACTAATTCATCCTTGAGATAACCGGACAAACTGTGGAGGTAGGCGTCGACCAGCGCCTCTTCATTCCAGTCACTTTGTGCTGCTAGCTTACGAAAGTCGACAGCATAGTCGGCAATGGAACGTCTCCCCTGGCGGATGTTCATGATCGAACGGGCGGCGTCGACCGATGAGGAACCAGAGTCAAATACCTTAATCAGCTCTTGAGCCAAGAGGTTGAATGACTTGCACGCCGTAGCACCTCTCTCGTAGGCGGCCATTCCCCAAAGACGCGCTCTTCCCGTGAGTTGATTAATGGCAAACGCTACTTTAGCTGCTTCCGTAGCAAAATTGCGGGGCTGGAGATCAAATATTAATCTACAATTTACTATGAATGGGCGGATCTGAGCAGGATCTCCCCCAAACTTTTCTGGCGCGCCCACTCGCGGCTCAGCGAATCCTGCGCTGAATGAACTGGGAAAGGCCGAAGGTGGCCTGTCAGTGTTGGGCACCGATGAAGTGGCTTGATGGGTCATTACTTTGGAGAGATAGGACCAGTCCCGACCTAACTGATCCCACTCGAGCCGTAACTGACTCACTTGCTTAGCCAATTTCGCCACGTCGGAAATGACTTGCCGAACTGCACATTCTAAAGGGGGATTGGGCTGCTGGTTCTGGCTTTCATAGTCGTCAGGGGGCAGATGTACGAACGCGGGGTCCATTCTGGTCTGAGGATTCTGTCAGGATTACCAGAACAGAGCAGGAGACCCCAGAGCGTTCGTACAATTCTTTATTTGGGGAAGCGTAAAGGGTTAGCGGGAGACGCGATGACCGTCGAACGTCAGTAGCAACGCCGTGAAGACAACTTCGGAAGACATAGCCAATCGTAGCGTGGGACGGAAGCAGGTCGAGTTTACCGGGACTGGAGAGAAGATCGTAGCGTGGGACGGAAGCAGGTCGGATCGGAGGCAGGCAGGCAGAATCAGGTAAACAGGTCAAGAAGGCACAGGTAATCGGGCGAGTCATACGGGGTACAGAAGTAATCCTCAGACAACCAGGTCTCGGCGTAGCGTGCTTAAAAAGGGAACATAAACCAATCAGGAAGCGCATTCCCGCGCGTCAGATGTTCACCCCAGGTGGCTCCACTTGGGTAATCATGACAACATTTGCATCTGTCAATATTGGCTAAAGATTTTTGAAGCTGAATTGGTCATGACGTGTTTTTTTTTTCCAATACAGTTCTTCATAGGTTGTCACAGGCTAAGGACCGTTAAGAGAAAGCTTGCAATTGGCCGAGAGCGGTGTAAATCAAAAAGTCAGAGGCTATCAGAAGTATTGAAAAAAATCTGACGGGTCTGTTTATTTGTAAATGGGAGTATTGGAGCCAACAGAAATCATCAAACAACGCAGGAATGCTCTTTTGCTGATTTTTTTAATCTGTCTGTATTTTTGTGAGTTTTGGAGTCAATATTTCACACTGTTGGATTCCCTGGACTTTCCTGAATGTAACCACACAATGTTTGTGGGTAATCTTGTCATGAGTAGAAGTCCTTAACAATTTTGGGTAAGTTATGGTGGCTTTAAAGTTTCCGAGTATCTTGTTTTTGACTAATTGTGAGTGATTATTGTGATGCGTATATTTAGAAATTACATTTTGAGTCCCAAGCTTTTCAAAGATATGTGGCATGACGTCTTTAAGTGACTGTTGACATGAAGACACAACTTTGTTTATCAACAGAACGGCCCGAATCGTGAAAAACAGCTGCTGTGCCGTTAAAAAGCTTTCAGTTGCTTTACGTTCTCACAACGTTTGTTTCTAGTTGTCTTTTTGTCGTCAGAATGTTTCGTTAGCCACAGTTTTTTGGCAAATTGGGCAGACGCAGTTGTTTCGGATTTCTGTTCTAGAAGAGGCCACCCTACCAATCAACTTTGTTTTTTTTTATTTACAGTTGCCTTGTCGGAAATAGGGTGGGCTAAAATTCACACAGAAACAAGAGGGTAAGGTGGCCATCATCTGGGAAAATTTATATATTTTTTGTACATATTTATCATATACTGCGGTCAACGTTACTGGTGGGCCACAAATGATTAATTTAATGATGGAGGCTGTGGGCCAATAAAAATGTGATCACAAGCCATTACTGGCCCCTGGACCGGACTTTGGACATGGCTGTTCTAAATTCTTGTTAATTACAAGTTTGACTTGTAATTGAGGCCTGAGTTCATTAGCCTGCTCCAGGTGAAGGAGCTAGTAAACGTCACGCATTGAGCACAAAGAGCAACGTGACTTTTGAAGGTATACGAAGAATAAAAGCTATCCTCGATGTAAACCCCAAGTCTGCGGCAATAGACCCCGTTTCATCTGGCATCACTTTTAACAAGATAAACCCTCTACTGACAGTGACCCGAGATGAAAGTAGGAGACACAAAGCCGTGGAGAGTTCAGGGAAAGTTCTCCGATGCCCTACCTACCCACCCACTCATCCCCCTCCTCCCACCGCAACCCCCCCCCCCCCTCCACCCGACAAGTGAAAAAGTTATCTTGCCTGAATTGCAACTTTGTGGTTGATGCCGCACAGAGGGGCCAGTTTGTGTGCAGAATGACGCCCACAAAGAGAGCTTTAATCTGGCAGAATTTCTTAATCTCGCCCTGACTTGGATTTTTCTCTTGCTTTTTAGCCCGCGGGATCTCCAACATCTCTATTTGGACGATGCCCGACTGCTTACAAAACACGCAGATCCTACCTCTCAGATAGGTAAAATGACCTCTGAACCCGTTAACAGGGCTCTGTACTTAATTCTCTTTTCAGCATTTATATTCTCCCTTTAGGTGATATCATTCGCAAGTATTATATCAGTTTCCGTTGCTTTGCAGATGACACTCAACTGTATCTTCTAAAGAGGAAATCTGACCCTCTTTTCAAAATTTGCCTCGCCTTTTTGGAGCACCACATATGTTTAGTTATTCTGAAGGGTGGCTACACAAACTTTAGGTGAATTCTTTTAACCGTTTTGATAGTTCAATATACTATAATCAAGAGACACACACTCTTGGATTTATGGACTTTTCTTTCACTAATCATCTACGGAAGAAGCTTGAATAGAACACAAAACAATAATAATAAAATATAACAAAGCAAAACTAGAAGTTGTGAACAAAAACTGGCACTATTTGGATAGACAACAACATTGGCTAGATTATTACGTTATTGAATTTTAATAGAGTTCCCCCTTTAACCTCTCACCAATACCAATACCTTGTCAGAACTGAATGGACGGTAGACCCAAAAGCATAACGTTTTCACACCAAGCTTTATTTTACGGAAACGGGGCGAACACAAACGCCGGGAACATAAACGATTGCTGGGCAGGAAAAGTTGGGCAGAGAAGTCTGGCGTTGGAAAACAGGAAGCCAGGGTCAGACGAGATCGATACCAGATACAGGATACACGAGCAGGATACCGGACAGGACGGGACAGACGGGATCGATACCGGATCCAGGAAACATGAGCAAGATACCGGACAGGACGGGACAGACGGGGTCGATACCGGATACTGGATACACGAGCAGGATACCGGACAGGACGGGAAAGACGGACTTAGAGAATCGTGAGTAAAATTTATTCGTAACATTGTGTGCATGTAGATAACCGGTAAAAGAAATTGACTCGCGAGCGGGGGGGGGGGTAGATTCTTAAGGTTTAAGAATCCTCCGTCGAAAAGATTAAGAATAAAATCTTAACAGAGACAAAGATTAAAGAATCCTCCGTTGAAAACGAAAATTACGGTGGGCAGATTCTTAACAGAAAAACCCTGACAATTCTAGACTCTATCAGGTAAATAGTTTTCAGACAGTTAAAATTCCGCGGGAGGCGTGGACTCCCCTAACCCAGCGCTTTAAAGTTAGTTAAATTTCACAAGGATGTGCGGAGTCCTCTGTCAACTGAAAATAAGTGGAAAGAAAAAAAAAAAAATAAGAACAAGCGATGTAAGAGCGTGATCACGATAAAAAACAAGACGTCTGTGTGATTGAGAGAGAGCGAATGAAAATAAAGTTGCCACTAGGCAATTGTATTTAATAAAAAAATAAAAATAAAAAAAATATATAAATGGGCTATTTAGATGCGTTAAATCAAAATAATGTCAGAATAATACCGAAAAAGATAAAATATTCCTGTTTTCAGTTCAAAAAATTGGTAAAAAAGGACTGGGAAGACTAGGAAAAATCTAATTGAGTGAATTGAAATACACTAATTTGAGATAAGGGCATTTTTATACCAAAAAATATTGAAAAAATTGTTTATAAATACTTTTTTTTTCTCTTTCAATTAAAATGGAAAAAATGGATTGAGTGAAATTCAAATGAGTAAGATAACTCATAAATAAATAGATGCCATTTTCACATTAAATAGGTGAAGCTAAAATAGTAGATTTAATTGGTTTAAAAAAAAAAAAAAAAAAAAAAAGGGAGAGAGAAACATAAAGGGGAAAGTTAATTAAATATTAAGAGAGATAATTTGGTGAAAATTAAGTGAGACTAACCTTAATACAATAGATTGGAAAAAAAAACTTACTTTTTCAACATTGAACTGTTTTAAATCTAGAGTAAGTAAATGGGTAGAGTGGAGCACATTATAGAGTGCTTTTGAAGATCTTCATTGACTTGAAATGCGTTGTTTAGATGCAAACCATTTGCGATTTATGGCATTACCTTTGTGGAAATACCGTAATGTATCCTAAAAAGGAGGATAACGAATATACAGGGCCATATAGTGAACCGCGTCGATTAAAGGGAGGAAGAGCAGGCACACAGTAATATGCCTCGCTCCACGCCGCCCCCACAATATGCCAAATCATTCACATGCGCTAACACCCCCCAGGCCATTTACCCACTTCCGAGGAGAAGCCGTGAAGAGGGTAGGGTTTTACCGCCCGATTCTCAATGGCTAAAAGGCCAAGTGGACCCCCTTATTGACAGAGTAAAACATAGATATAGATAACGAGAAACTGATTAATCCTGAGTAGGTCAGATCATGGGTCATAGCACGGCCTTGGCAGTGATTAATTAAAAAGGGAGTTATTTTTCTGGGTTGAATAATGGTTTTAAATCTAGAAGGGGGATTCACACGTGACACCGAGCAAGCTGTGAATAATTAAAAAAAAAAAAAAAAAAGAGGTGAATATGAGGACGCAGGAATTAAGTGGACACTAAATTAAGGAGAAGATAAAGTTATAGTGAAACAATATTTACACAGAAATATTTGCATGTAAGATGTTACATACAGTTGAGATTTGTGTAATATGCATTTGGTGAAAAATAGTCAAAACATGTGACAGTAATTTTATAGATAAGCTATCAAAATAAAAGAAAATTATATAAAGGATGAAAATCTATTTGAAGGCAAATGAACATAGACATAACATATATATATATATACTGGACTGTCTCAGAAAATTAGAATATTGTGATAAAGTTCTTTATTTTCTGTAATGCAATTAAAAAAACAAAAATGTCATACATTCTGGATTCATTACACATCAACTGAACTATTTCAAGCCTTTTATTATTTGAATATTGCTGAATTTGGCTTACAGCTTAAGAAAACTCAAAAATCCTATCTCAAAATATTAGAATATCATGAAAAAGTATACAAGTAGGCTATTCAACTAATCACCTGAATCATCTAATTAACTCGGAACACCTTGCGAGGATTTCCTGAGCCTTAAAAACACTCAGCTTGGTTCAGTAAACTAAATCACAAGTATGGGGAAGACTGCTGATCTGTCTGCTGTCCAGAGGACCATCATTGATACCCTCCATCAGGAGGGTAAGACACAAAAAGAAATTTCTCAAAGAGCAGGCTGTTCACAGAGTGCAGTTTCAAAGCATATCCACAAAAAGTCTGTTGGAAGGGAAAAATGTGGCCGGAAACGCTGCACAACCAAGAGAGATGACCGCAGCCTTAACAAAATTGTGAAGAAGAGCCGCTTCCAGAATTTGGGGGAGCTTCAAAGACAGTGGGCTGAAGCTGGAGTCCAGGTATCAAAAGCCACAGTTCACAGACGTGTCCGGGAAATGGGCTACAATAGCCGTATTCCCATGGTCAAGCCACTTCTGAACTCAAGACAACGGAAGAAGCGTCTGACTTGGGCTAAGGAGAAGAAGCACTGGACAGTTGCAGAGTGGTCCAAAGTCCTCTTTTCAGACGAAAGCAAGTTTTGCATTTCATTTGGAAGTCAAGACGCCAGAGTCTGGAGAAAGGCTGGAGAGGAGCAAAATCCAAGTTGCTTGAAATCCAGTGTGAAGTTCCCACAGTCAGCAATGGTTTGGGGAGCCATGTCAGCTGCTGGTGTTGGTCCACTGTGTTTCATCAAGTCCAGAGTAAATGCAACTGTGTACCAAGAGATTTTAGAGCACTACATGCTTCCATCTGCTGAAAAGCTCTATGGAGATGAGGATTTCATTTTCCGGCATGATCTGGCACCTGCCCACAGTGCCAAAACCACCAGTAACTGGTGCACTGACCATGGCATCACTGTCCTTGATTGGCCTGCTAATTCCCCTGACCTGAACCCCATTGAGAATTTGTGGGGTATAGTTAAGAAGAAGATGAAAGACACCAGACCTACAAATGCAAATGAGCTGAAGGCCGCTATCGAAGCATCCTGGGCATCAATAACACCTCAGCAATGCCACAGGCTGATTGCCTCCATGCCACGCCGGATTGATGCAGTAATCCGTGCAAAAGGATTCCCAACCAAGTACTGAGTGCATCAATGGACATTTTCAAATGTTTGATTTAGTTTTGCTGTTATAAAATTATTTTTTTACTTGGTCTGAGGAAGTATTCTAATATTTTGAGATAAGATTTTTGAGTTTTTTTCAGCTGTAAGCCAAAATCAGCAATATTCAAATAATAAAAGGCTTGAAATAGTTCAGTTGATGTGTAATGAATCCAGAATGTATGACATTTTTGTTTTTTTTAATTGCATTACAGAAAATAAAGAACTTTATCACAATATTCTAATTTTCTGAGACAGTCCAGTATATATATATATATATATATATATATATATATATATATATATATATGTGTGTGTGTGTGTGTGTGTGTGTGTGTGTGTGTGTGTGTGTGTGTGTGTGTGTGTGTGTGTCCGGTACAGGGGGGTAATTTAGTGTACAACGGCTGCTGCAGCCAGGAAAAAAACAATGGACATGTCAGGCTCCCTGATTACCTGGCTGCTAACAAGGGCTAACCAGGAGCAAACATAGCAAGAAGTCCAGCCCAGACTCTAACAGGGCGCTAGCCTAACAATATTATACCAACCGTGTGAAAAACACCGACAAAAAGTCATAATCGCCTACCTATGTTGAGGCGAAAACAAACAAGGATAGTACACTGTAACAGAGGCAAGTAAACTTACCGCTCTCACGGACCAGGAACGGAGACGGGACCCAATTGCGTTCGTTTTACTTAGTTTTATTTAGAAGGAGAACAGTACTTGCATCCACGATCCGATGATCGTCGGTCACGGGTAGGAGATAGCTGGAACGCGGAGGTGGCACTTCCGTGTCGAGCGAAGGTAGCCGTTGACAGCGAGAAAAAACATGCCGATGGCCGGGGAGGAGGAGCAAAAACATAAACGGGTCCAGAAAAAAGGTCGGCAACGGGAATCAGACAGAAAACAGGGCAGGATAGAGTCGAAGAGTCACAAAACCTTGCCTAGTTGGGAGCATAGGTTCGCAGACGATCTGACGAGTCTTTCAGGAAGACGAAAGTTTAAAAAGAGTCCAACAGCCAATCAGGGTCCGTGGCTGTTGGCGCCAATGGGGCAGCCTCAGGTGTCCCGCATCAGTAATCATGACAACCCCAGGAAACTTTCGGAGGTCGAAGCATGCAACTCGAAATAAAAACAGTCCCAAGGTCCCAAGAAAAAGGTTAAGCAAAGTTCTAATTTCTCCAATCAGAAATGGGTGGTATGCAATCGCTATCCAGTACAGTAACTGTGTCTTTCGGAGCTGCCCCACATGTTATGTTAAGGGGATTAACCATTTTGAAAATTCGGTTTTCCTTCAATAGCGTCACAACTCTAAAATGGTCAACTTTGAGACTAAATTCCTAGAGTCCCCCAACGTATGGAATACTTTGCAACACATCTGCATAATTGTGGGGAAAAACACTACATGTTCTGTGCCTAATTGAAAAAATTAATGGTCTTTTTTAGGTACCTTTAAGGCAGTGATCGGGAACAGTTTTGACCGAAAGAGCCATTAAAGCAAACGTTTTTAGATTTTTCGGGGGAGGGATGCGCCATATCTATTAAGACAAGATTCAATAAAATTTCCAAATCTGCTCTAAAAACAAAAGCTAATTCTTTAGTCTATTATATTTCACTGTGTGACATTAAATTATTTTATAAAATCTATGAAATAATAATAGTGTCATAGCCTGTTTCCCATATGGATACAGATACTGTATACCACTTAAAAATGGTCTCCCTTCCGCAGTTATTTAAAAGTGTTAAGGGTAATTTTCGTCCTACACAATGGTTTCAAAACAAGATGCAAGCCAAAATCTTTTGTAAGAATGTCACCAAAAAAATTCAAACGAGGATACCAACATATTTACCTTCAGTGCAGACGGCGCTGGCCGATGAATAGAAGGAATGTGCAGCCAAGTGTATAGCTCCGCATATTCCTACCGTACACCCGGTCAAATTGAACTAAGTCCTTTGATAATGCTTTTGGGTGTTAAATATTTGTTCTATGCTTTTCATCATAAAGTGTCTCAACAATAAACATAGATTGTTTAATGAGCTTCAACATAAAGGATTATTTAGCGATTTACAGTCTGATCAGGGTTTGTTTGTGTGAAACCTGGACTGTAAAAGTGTAGTTAAAATTGTGTACTATACATACAAGATCGACTCTGCATATAACAATCCATTAAAAATCGTACAAGTTTTTTTTTTTTTTTAGCTCCGAGTCATAAGTACTTATGAAAAAAGCCAATAATGGCTCATGAGCCATAGGTTCCCGACGCCTGCTTTAAGGAAATCCAAAAGAAAGATAGAATAAATTTCAGTAAATTCTAAGTGCAATATTTCCTCAACTCTATTATACAAGCTGCCACAGCATGAGGAAAAAAGTCAAGAGGGTTTAATAAGTATGGCAACACCTTACAGAAACCAATTATTCACAGACTACTGACACCTCATTTCTATGCAGAGTTTTTTGATATTCCATGATGAATTACCATGGAAGACAGAGGAAGGTTGCTTGCAATAAAAGCACTAGCGCAAGGGACTAAGACAGAGATTTCCAGGAGGAATATCTTCTGCCACGACTCCTCCGCATCTGCATGTTGGTGGAACGTAGTACATTTCTCTGCATCGCCTTGGCTTCTGTTGCCCACGCAAGGCTTCCGAAACGAATGGTGTCCCAGCGGAGGAGTTCCTTAATACAGTAGGAGCGAGCGTGCTGGTGTGTTGCACACCTATTAATTAAACAGTGGCAGCCAGTGAAGATGTTGTTTGACAGGGGCTGAGGAAATGAGCTTTGGGAAATTGAGGGGGCAGTAGAAAGATCATGACACTCTCACGAGGTAGCAAATGTGAAACGTGAACGAGTGCTCACTGTCGAGATCAATCGGTCGCTTCGACGGACAATATGCACGCATTGTTTCGGCATTTACGACCGCTAAGGATGATGTTCTAAAGCATTGCAATCCAATCAAAGCCTTTCAAACAAGGAGCCTCATACTGGCGTCCTGCAAGACGATAGTTTCAGGCCCCCGCCATGAGTCGAAACTCGGACTGTTGATTAACAAATATGTGTCTGTACGATGTCACAAGTGACAGAAATAGGTCATGCTGCACATCATTGGAAAGCATAAACTATTGGAATTCAAGATACGATTTACCATTTTAAAGTGCACTCATCACAGTCTGAAACGATACCCGACAACTATAAAGCTGCGATAGCTCACCTTAAAGTATGCAAGAAAGTCAGCTGATGAGTTAATATTCTGCAAAAATTTAGTTATTCCATTCAGAACCGCCCAGTGAATCCAACTGTGTAAAATCTCCGAAATACATGGTAATAGTGACAGATAAAAAAAAATCCGCCTAAAAGCATTCCTGCATCATTGGACGTACATTGTCGTTTCGCTTTAAAACTCAATTTTCAAAATAAACAGACTCTTAAAATTATTTTCAATATGGCTGTTGGCCTCTGACTTTATGATTGGCTTTTTTCACCGCACAAAGCTAGCATTAGCCAATAAAGGCCTGCCTTGATAAAAAGGATGATAAGACTGACGTGAATGATAATTGACACAATGGTTGGCCTATGAAATTCTGAACAAAACGTTGTTCAGATATTCACTGTGTATTCAAATTATCTATTTCTCTCCTTCTTTTTCCTCTCTTTCTCACTTTCTCACTTTCTTTCTTTCTTTCTCAGGCTCACTCTTCTCTCTCTCTCTCTCTCTCTCTCTCTCTCTCTCTCTTTTCTCCCTTTCTCTCTTGCTCTCTTTCTCTTAAACCTACTAGTTTGGTCGTCGTGAGATTTTTTTTTTAGCATGTGGCTCCCCAGTTAAAATATATTAGAGTAAATCCTCAACATTGCACTTTGCTGCAGAAGAAGCTCTGACAATCCAGGAATCCCAAAACATTTGGGTGGACTGTCCAATTAGCACTTGAAAGTGTTGCTCCTGACACACAAAGCCGAGATTCGCTAATGAACGCTTTGTTTGTGGACATCTGGCAAGTTAGCAACGGCTTTGCGAGGAAGGCTCGGAATTAAGTTCTTAACAGCGTCATTCTCCCAACTATGAAGAACACCTGGAAGCAACATACGTGACATATGTTTTTGCAAAGACGGACCTCCAAACCCTGTGTAAATCGAATAGCATTTTATAATGGGATTCGGTTAGTACCCAAATTCTCCCAATATGTAGTTTGACAGGGTCGTTTTAGCGCTCTACGTCGTCACTGCACATTGGCATCATTATCGCATTAATTAACAAATATGTGTCTGTACGATGTCACAAGTGACAGAAATAGCTCGGGGGCCATATGGTAAAAAACACTCTTGTGGGGACAGGACAAGTAAATTTGAGAGAAATAGAGTAAAAGAGAGAGAGAGAGAGAAAGATGGAAAGAAGACGGAATGAATAAAAAAATTTGAAACAGATGGAAGGAAAGAAGTAGAGAAAGAGACAAGAGATGGAAAGACAAAGAGAGAGGGGAGGGATAAAGAGAAAAAAAGAAAGAGAGACTAAAAGAGAGAAAGAAGAGAGAGGGGTGAAAGAGAGAAATAGAAAAAAGAGAGCAAGAGAAAAAGTGAGAAAAAGACAGGAAATAGAGAAGAGAGAGACAAAGAGAGAAAAAGAGAGAAAAAAAGAGTCAGATAAATACAGAGACAAAGAGAGAAAAATATGAGAGAAAAGAGAAAAAAAACATAGCCAGAAAGAAATAAAAACAGAAAGAAAGAGAGAAAGAAAGTAAAGATTAGAAGAGGGAGAAAGAAAAATGAAAAAGAGAAAGAGGGAGAAAGAAAGAGAGGGAGAGAGAAAAAGAAAGAGAGGGAGAGAGAAAGACAGAGAAAGTAGTTGTAGGGTTTTAAGGTTGTCAGTGGTGCCTGGCTTTCGCGACACCAAGTGTAAATATTTCAAACTGCAACACATTTTTCTCTTGTGCTTCTTTTGGTGTTGTCTTTAGGGCCAGATGAAAACGCTTGGCGGTCCTGATACGGCCTGTGGGCTGCACGTTTGACACCCTTGCAGTAATTAAACATCATTTGACATACACCCACATATATATATATATATATATATATATATATATATATATATATATATATATATATATATATATATATATTTATATATACCGGGGCCAGGACTAAGGCGGTGCAGAAACTTCCAGCGGATTACAATGAAAAGAATGAAACGCTTGCAACGACGTGTCTGCCGGCACTGTGTACGCTTTCGGAAAGTGACTCTGAAAGTGAAGAAAGTCAACCTTTTAATGGAGATTTAGCTAAGTTTGTTTTGAAAATTTGTTTTATCATTGTTTCATTTTGTAAACAAAACTTAAATAAACCGCAACAAATCTCTGTTTTACTTTTGTCGTATTTTCAAACATGCATACATACTATGCTATGTTGTTGTAACGCGGCCACAACATATCGTGTGAGTGCGCCCTGTGTAGTGTTAAATACAGAAATAGAACAAGCCACGGGGACTGTGCCTTTTAACACGGCACCTAGGCTTGTGAAAATATAATCCCTCCCTCAAAGTAGTGCGTTGACGTTGCTCGGCTCCATGCGTCACATTGGCATTGTTTTGAGACTGCCTTGCATCGCAAATACATCAATAAGTCCCGCCAGCTCCTTAGAGGCCTTCGCTCAGCACTGACATACCGCCGATTAGCTCGTCACTCTCTGCAGAACTGGAGCAGAACTAATCGGCTGCGGGGAGACTTGCCATGTGTTATCGACAAAGTCCAAGTTTTCATCCAGAGTTTCTCAATTTGTAGTGATGTGTTGCTCTGCAGACTTCATTTTTACATACCTGGAAACTTCAGTGGAACAAGCTCTAGCCTACAAACTAATAAAAGAGGACAACGGCTTCTTAAACCAGGCCTTTATTGGCGGGAGGTTTGTACCTTTGTTCGCCTTAGACAAAGATGTACAAACCCTGACCATTTAGTTCTCAGAGATGATGATTGAGGCAGCAAAATAAATTGTAGGAAAACACTGAAAAAAATAAAGCTTTGGGTTAAAAACTAAATCTTCCAATAGTGTGACACAAGGTGAGAACTAAAGAAGAAAAGAAACAGCCCTGGAAGACAGTCAAGTATAAAGCAGCCAAAAAGAAAATCAAAAATAGCTTTAGAGAAGCAAAGGAGAAATGGACCAATGATTGGAGTTAGAAGAGTGCCTTAACAAGAACAATT